>NC_133666.1:611372384-611700995 GCF_037893015.1 Macrotis lagotis | reverse complement strand
ATATTAATTTACATTTGCTATCACTAGAACTTTATATCAATTAATGGAAAAAGATAGATATTTCATGTTTGTTTCCCTTAAGGATATAAAAATTCAATGTCAAATAAGATATTAAAATAAATATATAGCTTAGTGATATCTTGTAAATTAGAGGCTGCTTTTTTCTCATTCCTCAGGCTGAAGAGGATAGATGGACTGGATAGAAAATTCTATCCTAAAAATAACATTATCTATTAGGAGTCATACAAAAGCTATGGGGATGACATTTAGCTCTGTATTTAGTAGGAGAAAGGGGACCGAGTGTAGAAGCAGGGCTGGTGACACAATTTTAGGTTAACTATAAAATGTTGCTTTTTAAGATTCAGCTTCTTCATCCTCACTCTCATCATCTTCATCTTCCTCTTCCTCCTGGTCCTCCTCTTCATCTTCTTCCTCTCCTTCCCCCTTCTCTTCTTTTAGCATTTTCAGGTATTTACTTGCTAAAATCTTCTTTGGTAATATATCTTAAAATAAAAATTGTGGTATCAGCGAACAGTTGCAGTATATTCCACAAATGCAAATTTCAGAGACTATCATCTCAGGCTAAAAATGCCTATTTCTATCAACTTGTAAAGAATAAATGAATTTAGGGTAGGAATTTGGAAAACAAAATAAGAAAAACATGTTAAAGGATATACCTATCACTGTTGGTAGACTACACTGAATACCTAGGCAAGTTTACTCTCATTGCTTCTAAAATAGAGACAGGATAAGCACTAGCTTATCTGTAATAGTGGACACAAAGTTAAAATATTTTAAGTTATGATGATGATATAAAAAGGCTAAAGCTTTGGTTTTTCTAGGGCTGCAAAGACTAGTTTTGATCTTTGCTGAGTAGGGCTTGACTACCCTGATCTGATGAAATACTTGCTATGCTTGCCAAACCTGCCAAGTATTCATCTACCTGCATATATGCTATATTTAGAAACCTGTGGCAATCTCAGTCAGGAAAGGTTCTATTTTCATGACTGTAATGTGAAACTCAAACTACAAGACATGTTTTTATAGGCTTCTTCAAAAGGTAAGTAAGTACCTGCAAGAAATTGAAAGGTTTCCGACTCTTCTGCAGTATTTGATAAGTCACTGTAAATAAGTGCTTTCTTCTCTTTTCCACTGCCATGTTTATAAGAATAGGTGGCTAAATACTGAACAAAGAGTTCCTAAAACAAGATGGGAAAAGATTAAAATTTAGGAAACATTCTAATACTTTACATTATTGCTTATATTAAATTCATACTAAATTTAGAAAACTTTAAAGCTTAAATTACATTTTAGGCTTTATTAAGGTCAGGAGGTACAAGGTCATTATATTGCAGCTATAAATTTGATGTTGAGAGAAGGGGAGCAAATGGTTATTCCCCAAAAATTCATTTTGGATTTAGTGGTTTTATCAATAATTATCCATGACTGACTAAATATAAGACAATGAACAGAAATTCAGCCAACAATCAATTACCTATAATAATGGAAGCGAAAAGTAATACAGGTTACTTAAAAAAAAAATCACATTTGGCTCTAGAGATGCAACTTTTTTTACCTTCCATTTGAATATGGGTATATCTGTAGTTCTGGTAATTCACACCACTGCAACCCAGATAATGAAGCCAATGAGTTGGGAGTTGTAAAGCTGGCCAGACTTCTTGCTCCCAGCTCAATTCCTCCATGCTGAGGATAGACAAAAATACCTCTTAAACTGATGCAAAGCACCAGTCTGAATTGTGCTGCACTTCCCCCAAAGTTTGACTTGTCTGACCCATACTTTCTCAGGCAAGGAGGTATTAAGAAGGTTTGGCTTTAAAAGTTATTAGCTTAATAAAAAGTAAAGACCCTCAAAGCTCCCCTGCTTTCTGGCTGCTGATGAACTGGAAGTGATATCAGTAAAAGCAGCTGGAAAAAGTCCCTAGCTCAAGTCTATGTAGTGAGGCCTTAAAGAATAAGGTGAATAAATCCTATGACTATCTTGAGAAAGGGACACAATTAAACAGGAACCCATTAGCAATGAGGAGCTCCAACCAAGACCACCACTAGCTAAGAATTAATTCAGAAATACTTTAGGGGGATGGCTAGGTGGTGCATTTAATAAATGTTTACTATTTGCAAGAATATTAGGGGACACAGAAAAGGCAGTACCTGGGACAGCTAGGTGGCACAGCGGATAGAGCACCGGCCCTGGAGCAAGGAGTACCTGAGTTCAAATCCAACCTTGGACCCTTAATAATTACCTATCTGTGTGGCCTTGGACAAGCCACTGAACCCCATTTGCCTTGCAAAAACTAAAAGAAATACTGGGGGGGGGGGCAGGAAGATGTGTCATTAAGCTTAAAACCCAATGAAACCCATACCTATACCACAGTAATCAAGAACTTAGTGTTTAGTTGTTTGGGTTTTTTTTTTTTATATTTTTGCAAGGCAAATGGGGTTCAGTGGCTTGTCCAAGGCCACACAGGTAATTATTAAGTGTCCTGAGGCCGGCAGGGCTGATGCTCTATCCACTTCGCCACCTAGCCGCCCCATTAGTGTTTCATTTTGGAACCCGTTAAAAGAGAAGAATTCTGAAGAAAAATGATCATGAAAGCTAAGATAAATTGAGAAAATAATTAAAAATATTAAACAATTAAAACTATTATGATTAGCCGGAATGCCTAGAACCACAGAATTCCTACAATTCTTTCTCCTTGTCTAATACAATTACAGCAAGCGGGTTTGGGATATTAAGAAGGTATTCCTGAAACCTAGATGGTTAGAAGTTGACATAAACTAATAAGAAAAGTTATGGAGTAGAATGGGGTTTTTAAGTTAAATTCAGAGCGAAGGCTCTGCAGGATGGAATTGCCAGTAAGAATGCAAATATACATAACTTACAGGGCTGCAGGACCCTGGGCAAGGCGCTCGATGGCTCCCCGGGTAAAACATAAATAGCAGCACCGCCTGCCTCTCCAGATGGACGCGATAACGGACTATTAGTAGAGAAGGGGGAAGGCTTAAATGCTACTCTCCAAAACCGTGGAAAAGGACATTCTTTCCCTCGCCGCGGGCCTTCGGCTCGGGTCTCCGGGGGCCACTGCTTTGTGCTGAGTGCCCGGGAGTAGAAGACACCACGCAGCTGCGGCGGATCACGTTGCACTTGGCCCGGAGGGTCAAGGCCACTTCCAGGCGGAGTGCGGAACCTTCAACTTGAGCTCCCGGCAGGTAAAGGTCAGCCGCCCCGCCCCGCCCCGCCCCCAACGACCCAGAACCACCACCAATTCCTGGACTGGGCGGTTTTTTTTTAACCTCCGAATCCCTTTCTCCTGCAGCGTCCTTTATGAACCACTTTAAGCCTAAAACGGGCAGCTCCCGCCTTCCGGGTCTTTTTTGGGGGGGCGCTTCTCCCCCGAGGGGGCGTGTTTGGGGTTCCCCCCCCCCGACTCCGAGTCAACGAACTACTAAAACCCGCGCGCGCTCCGAGCCCCGACGGACGTCTTTTTTCATTTTTTAAAAAAGCGAATTCATTTTTTTTAAAAGCGCATCGCTTGCCAAGGTCAGAGGTCAGAGGGCGCGGAGGGGCGCGCACGCGCGGCCGTTGGGGCGCCGCCTCTTCCCCCTCCCCCCTCGCTTCCTCCCTTCCCTCCCCCGACTCACCGTGGCCTTGGCCGTGAGCACCAGCGCCTCCTGGTTGATGCTGGACACCTCGGGGGAGCTCTTCATGATCACCCGAATGCGAGACAACGGCAGCGAGATCAGTCTCTGGTCGCCGCCTTTCTCCTTGCCGCCAAACCCGTCCGCCATCTTTGCCGCCCCCGCCCTGGCAGCCGCGGCCGAAATCGCGCGGCCGCCACTGCTCCTGCCGCCGCCGCCGCCGCCGCCGCCGCGGCCCCCGCGGCCCCCGCCCCTTCCGAGATGTCCGCGGGGGCGGCTTGACAAATAAAGTTTATTAAAAGGGGAGACTTTTCGGGCCTCTGCCTTGTGGGAAGTGTAGTTCTCTAGAGGCGGGACCTCTGACCCCGGCAAAGGGCGGGCCCCAGGGAGGCGACCACAAGTCCCAGGGTGCTCTGCGCCGCCGCGCTCGAGGCTCGGCCCAGCCTCCCCCGGGGGCCACGTTTCTGCGGTCGGTGCCGGAATTCACGAACGCTTCCGGTCGGGGAGGCTTTGATTCCCCTAGTGGAGCACCTGCGGGCGGGCCAGCCTCGACGGACCCTACAACTGCCCCCTTGCAAGAGCCGCCCGGTAATTCTGGAAACAACAACCGAGCATCCAAAGACCCCCCCCCACCCACTTTTGACATTCTCTTCAAGAGGAGATAGGTTCCGTAAGAATTGCATTCAGTTGTTTAGAAGAGGACGTAGAAATTTTCGTTTTACAACTGGGGAAACTGAGGCCCAAAGGGGGGGAAGGGCTTTACCCAAGTCATCCAAAAAGCCCTCTAGCTGACCTCCCTTTTGTAGCTAAACTTGAAAATGCATTCTTCAAACGGTTCCTTCACTTCCCTTTTTTCTATATTTTAATAAACTTCCCTTTACTCTTAAAGTTTTTGACTTCAACATTCAGTTGAAATTGCTTTCTCCAAAGTTACTAAGGAGCTCTAAATCTAATGGCTTTTTCTCAATCTTCATCCTTTTTGACTGCCTTTCTGCAGCGCTTTGGCACTGTTCTTGAATCCAGTCTTCTCTCCAGGTTACCATGGCCTCTATTCCCTCATGGTTCTATCTGATCCTTTTCTCTCTCCTTGTATTCGGACTTTTCATTCGGGTCAGAAAATGTCCAGTTGGACTCTGTCCTGGGTCCTCTTCTTTTAAATTATTTCACTTCATGAGCTTATCAACTTTCATGGATTCAACGATCAGACCTACACTGAGGATTCTCAAATCCACTTACCCTAGCCTCTGCTTACCTCCAGTATCTCATTTCTAGTTGCCTTTTGGACATGTAGAACTGCAGGTCAGGTGGATTGTCTTCTTTGCAGTCCAAAATTGAACTAATTATTCACCCTTCTCCCCCCCCACCACCAAAAAAGACCCCTTTTTTCCTAAATTACCTTGACTCCTCACTCCACTCACTCCCAACTCCATTTATTTAATCTGTTGCCAAAATTTGTTAATTTTTAGCCTTGCAATATCTCTCACACATCCTGGTACCAGGAGTTCGTCACTTTATGCTTGTACCATTTCATTGACTTGCTAGATGGTCTCTTTACCATAAGTCTCCCCAGCGGGCTTAGCAAAAGATGGTATGATACCATCACCCCCTCCAAACCTTCAGTCAACCTTTAGTAGCTCTCTATTGCTTCCAGGATCAAATATGAAATATTTTGGCATCCAAGAACCTTTATAACCTGGCTTTTCCCTACTTTTCCAGTCTTCTTTCACTTTTGCCCTACTCACCCTCCATGTATTCCTTAATCTAATAAACAGTGACCTCCGTGCTTTCACTCAAACAAGACACTATTCTCTCTGCATTTTGTTAGTCCGTGACTGGAATGCTTTTTCTTCTTATCTCTGCCTTCTAACTTCCTTAAAATCTCTGCTAAAATCCCACCTTTTGGGGCTGCTAGGTGGCACAATGGATAGAGTACTGGCCCTGGAGTCAGGAGTACCAGAGTTCAAATCTGGCCTCAGACACTTAATAATTACCGAGCTGTGTGGCCTTGGGCAAGCCACTTAATCCCATTGCCTTGCAAAAAATAAAAAATCCCACATTTTACAGGAAGTCTTTACCAATCCCCCTTAATTCTAGGGTCTCTCTTCATTGATTATTTTACTTTTTCCTGTATTTTCAACTGTTTGTACATAGTTGTTTGCATATTGTTGCCCCCATTAGACTGGGAATTCCTTGAGAGTATAGATTGTCATTTTGTTTTGTATACTCAGTGCTTAGCACAGTGTCTAGTAAGTAGTAAGTGGATAATAAATGTTGACTGGCCAACAAAAGGAGAGCAGAAAGATCAGAATTGAAATATTCTCCTTTGGTCAGCAAAGGAACACCTGGTAGGGCCAATTTTCCCAGTCTTCTACTCCCACCAATTGATTAGTCTGAATGGATGGAGTAATTAGAAGTTAATTTAAAAACCATCAGTAACTGCTATGCCTCTTAATACCAATTAAATGACCCTTTATGGTTTGCAATTAATTTTTCTCATCAAATTCAGCAAATGTTTATTGGTGCAAAGTGTTATTCCCTCTTTTTTAAAATTGTGGCATAGACTACTATGCCACAGAGCTAGGAAAACTTAAACCAGAACTCCAAACTATACTGGGGGGGGGGGGGGGGCATGCAGATAACAAACAGTCTTAGGACAAATACTTATAAAAGTTGACTTATTATAAAAGTTGACTTATAAAAATGACAGGTATATAATAACACAAATATAATACTCTTGACTCCCAAGTCCACCATTTTTTCCATTTGGTTACATTGTTGGGGGGAAAATAACAACATGAAAGGGTGGTACTTGGAGAAAAATCTAATAATAGGGGATGTAGATATTGACATTTTATTGGAGAATAAGCTGTCATTTTTAAAAATAATTCTAATAAGCCCAAAAGTCAACATTCAGTCTCTACTTGATTTTTTTTCTTCAATTAAAATCCCTTGACAACCAAAGAGTCTAGTCTATTTAATCTAAAATTTACCTAGCAGCAAATAATACCCTGTTCTGAGATTCGGGAAGAAATGAATTACACAATTCCTCTAATTGATACATTTACAGTGCAGTAGAAAAGCCAAAATAAAAGTGTAAAATAGAACACATTAAAAGTCAAACCTCATACAAAGACATATAAGGTAATAATAGCATATCCATAGTGCTTTTAAGGTTTTATGGAGGTAGGTGCTTCTATCCTAATTTTATAGATGAAATATCTTGAGTCTGAGAGGTTTAAATGACTTTTCTAGACACACAGCTAGTAGAGTCTGAGGCAGATTCAAATTCAGGTCTTCCTAATTCCACTTCCAGTGTTCTAGGAACTATGCCACCCACTTACCTGGTTTACAGAAGAAAAAGTATTAAATTGATTTTGAAGAGGGAGGTCATAGCTAGATAATTGCCAAGTTCTATCAATTCCATATCAGAAAACCAAGTTGTTGTTCAGTCATGTGACTCTGTGACCCATTTTCCTTGGCGAAGATTTTGGGAGTGGTTTCTGTTTTCATCTCCAGGGTAACCACGTTTTACAGATGAGGAACTGAGGCAAATAGGGGTAAAGTGACTTGCCCAGAGTCATACATACAATTAGTGCTAAATCAAGATTGGAACTCAGCTGTTCCTGATATGCTATCTAACTGCCTCTCCTTCTGAAAGCTGCCTTGGGTGCTAGATAGTCTTGGCTCAACATTTACCCAAAACTAGTAACTCATGAGCTCCCACTATTAAGCAAGCCAGAAGACACATAGCTGAAGGCAAAAGATATTTAATGAAACAAAAGAATAAGGGAATGTACCCCATTTCCCTATCGTGAATCCAGTCCCCATCACTTTCCATTTTCTTCATTGCACTAATGAGAAAGGGACCTGGGCAATTTTCAATTCCCTAAGAGCCCTCTCTTTACCCACAGTGTGGAGAGAAGTAGTTCAGTCACTCAAAGGAAGATAATAGCAAACCTTTTTTTCTGCTCTGTGTACTCTGGAAATCTTAGAATTGGAAAAACTTTTAAGTCTGATGTCAGAAATTCTCTGGATAAGCATCACAAGTGAGGAGCAAGCATCCTAGTGCACTGCATTGGCAATGGTCCTGCAACTTCAGCAGTAACTTTCTGAAGAGGAAACCTAACACTAAATCTTGCACCAGTCCTGGCAAGAATTAGACATATTAAACTATAATCTTTCTGTTCTAACTGTTTTTACTTCCCAGCTCTTCTCAAAACCTCCCACACTCAGATGGACACCAAGTACTTCAAGTTTGGGAACTTTTTATAATCCATAAAGCTCTCTTGACCCTGAAGCATTGTGGGGTATATAGTCTGGAAAAAATATGGAGTCTGCTTACCCAGACATGTTCCATAATTATAATCCATGATACTTCTTTCAGCCCTCTCCATTCATGGTCACTATCCTAGTTCAAGAGGGAAGGAAATAAATTAGGAGGCAAATGCAAAGACCCAGACAACATGCTAAGTAATATTATTTTATGAGGTTATCTCTTCCCCATCAAGTCCATCCTTTACAAAGCTGCCAGCAGAATCTTTCTAAAATACGGATCTGACCACTCTAATGCTAAACCGATTCTTCCATGTTATGGCTTCAAGTTAAAGAATGTTCTAAGGCCATTATATAAAGTAGTTTTATTAGTGATTTTTTTTAATGGAGAATAAACATTGAGACACTAACTTTAAATGGACTTTTCATATTTAAAAGATTTATAGAAACCTGTTCATAGACTGCACAGTGATGTATTCAAAACCTTTTTGCAATATATTTGCCTGAGCAGAAGATGTTACAAAGCAAGCCAAGGTTTTGGGGGACCCCAAGCTGCTTCAGGGAGTAGGCAGCTGGAAGTGTAGAGTTAAAAGAGGCAGCCAGAGAGAGAGGAGAAAAAAAAAAAGGTGGCCTCTTCAAGAGAAAGCTAAAAAGACCTGAGGCCCTCATTTAATCACACCCCTCTTGTTCTCTCTCTACTACTCCCTACTCCACCTCTCTCCCTCCCACCCCATCACCAAGGCAACTTGGGCTGGCCTGAATAGGTTTGGCTGCCTATCAAGAGCTCTCCTTTCCCACCTTTCACAGACCTGTCAGGCTGCATTTTCAACAAATAATTTACAGAATCACAAACTGGAAGGAACCAAGGAGGCCATATAATCTAAACATAATGGATCAAGAATACATTCTGGAATACCTTCCTCCATGCCCCCACCCCAACCCAAATGGGCATCTAGCCTATGCATTAACCTTCCAAAAGAGGAAACAGTCATCTTCCTGAGGCAGTCCATTGCTTGAATAGATCTAATTGCTAGGAAGTTGAACCTTCATCAAGTCTAAATTTGCCTTTGCTGAAATTTCAAGCCATTACTTATAACTGTGCCCTCTAAGACAAAATAATATTCTACAAGAAAGCTCTTTGAAAATTTGACAGTGTGATCCTCCCAGATTAACATTCCCAGTTCCTTCAGTCAATCCTGATCTGATGTATGTTTGTTTTTCCCAGGGCTCTTAATCATTATGACTGTCCTCTTTTGGATATATTATGACTTGTCTAAATTCTTCCTAAAATATGATACCCAAAGCAGATTATTACAGATTCTAACCAGATCAGAATATACTGGGACAGTCATACCCCTCCCAAATCTGGACATCATACTTTTAATACATCCTAGAATAATAATTCTTTGGGTTCCCATGTATTACTATTGACTCATGTTGAACTTGCAAACCACTAAGAACCTCAGATCTTTTTCTCACAACTGTTTTTTTCAGGTCATTTCTCTACCATTCTAGTTTTGTGAAATTGATTTTTTGAGACCATCTAGAATTTTACATTTATCCCTATTATCTTTCCTCTCATTCATTATGAACCATTATTCTAGAATCTCAAAATTTTTTGAATTCATTCTCTGTCTCCTAATATATTAGCCCCCCAGCTTTGTGTCATATTTAGATTTAATAGGCTTACTTTATATGGCTTTATCTTAGACTTTAACGTTGCAGAGTATACTTTTGTGTAACTTTAACATGAATTTTTTCTTCCATTAAACTTAAACTTATCTCTCCTGCAATTTCCACATTCCTCCTCATTCTGTCCCCTGGTGCCAAGCTGAACAAGTCAAAAGTTTCTTCTTGTGCACTTTAATACTTGAAGTCAGTGATCCTCTATCTTCTGTCTTTTTTTCCACTATTCCTTCAATTAATCATCATATGATATGGCATAGTCTTTTACCATTCTGGTTGCTTACTTTTGGGATGCTAACTCATAAATGTTCTCCCTAAAATGTGGCAACCTGAAATGAATATGATTGTCTGAGTATGGTGAACCAGGAATGTACAAGAGGGCCATTACATCCTAGTCATTATATTAGTCTGAAAAAAAGAGAAGACTTAGAAGAAATATTTTCAAGTAGTTTAAGGATTAGCATGTGACAGAGGAAAATTCATCCAAAAGGGAAAGCAGTAGGAATGATAAAAACGGTAAATTGAGGCTTAAGGTCAGTTTATAATCCTATATTTATAATCCTATAAAGTGCTGAGGAAACATATTTTACTCTTTTAAATAGAGAATTAGAGGTTGCAGATATGGAACAAGGTTTTTGTTGCCAGATGCAGTGATTCTCCAAGTTAGTTTTGTATAAATGGGTTTATTGTTGTTACTAGAAAGAATTCAGTGTTACTAGGATGGTGAATTTAAGGAGAAATGACTGTGGTGTTAAAACAAAAAGCAACAATAAAAGTATTACAAAAGGTTGGGTGGGGGGAAGAATTAGAACTATACAAAAGTGGAAGACCTATCAAGGATATTGTAATGCAGATTTTTGTTTGAGCCCAGGCTACTGATTCTATACTTGTTTCTAGAACTAGATCTTGGGATTCTTTATTTGAATAACTCTATGGTTTTATTCTAAATCAGTAGTTAATATTTTGCTTATATTGTGTATGCATCCTTTTTAAATAAAGTTTATTTTTAGAAGAATTATTATTGAAAACTTTGGTTTTACATCACTTTAGTTTTCCTTTGAATCATATCCTCCCTCTCATCCCAGAGAGTCATATAGCAATAATTTTTTTAAAAAGAAAAAAATCAGAAAATTGAATTTTTTATTAGGGTTTTTAAAAATGTATTATTCAGCGTTCTACATAGGGTACATTGCTAACTCAGACGGAAGGGTCTTGGCACTGCTGTGACTAATCTTAATTCTTTTAAAAGAATTACTCATTAAAAGAATTACTCATGAGGAAGGAGTTCAGTAATCTGTTTGAGACTGCTACCTTCTTATGTCATAAATACAGAAAATATTTACTCATCTACAGTAGAAAGATATTCTACCATAACCTCACTCTCAAAATCAATCTACTTCACAAGAGAAGATAAACTTTTGGGGTGTGAACATTTGGCCCTGTGTCAGTTCTCCAACCCTTTGGTGATGTTTGTCCTTCATTCTCAGAGAAGACCATCACATGTCAGGAAACTGAATCACTTCCATTTAAATTGTCTTAGGAAGATTCTGAACATCACCTGGCAGGAGAAGATACCAGACAGTGACGTGTTTTCTTGAGTTCAACTGCCTAGCATTCCAACATTACTACAGAGAGTGCAACTACAATGGGTTGTACATGTTGTTAGGATGCCAGATGCACGCTTGCCAAAACTACTATTATATGGAGAATTCACACAGCACAAGCACTCATAAGGGGGTCAGAAGAAGTGATACCAAGACACACTTAAGGTCTCATTGAAGAACTTCGGCATTGATTGTACAGCTTGGGAGACACTGGCATAGGACCACCTAGCATGTCGTCGTCCCCTCATCAGTGAGTATGCTTCACTCTATGAGGAAGGCAGATTGAAACATGACATCCATAAGTTTAGAGTACCCACCCTGGGTGTCACATAGACTATTTGTGCCCAACCTGTGATAGAGCTTTCCAAACTCGTTTTGGTCTGGTCAACCACTGTAATTTGTCTGAAACATAGTTGATGTCATTTTGGTCTTCTTTGATAATGGCATACAAGAACCAACTAACCAACCAACTCCATGATAAGCAAGTGAATTGAATTTGAGTGAAAAGGTACAGTGTGCTAAATCACCAGATATGAATCAGGACAATTGGACAAAACAAACACTAAATTAAATTAAATTAAAATTAAAAAAAATCTTTCCCAAGCCTGAGTTCAAACATTAGCGATCCTAAAATATTTATTCATTATAAATGAGTAGAAGTTTAATCGTGTCATCTAAAAATTAAAGTAGGTCAGAGGCATACTGCCTGGTGAGATTAAGAGTTTTGATCAAATCATAAGGTTGAAATTCAATTCAGGGGTGGCTAGGTGGCACAGTGGATAGAACACAGGCCCTGGAGTCAGGAGTACCTGGGTTCAAATCCGGCTGCAGATACTTAATAATTACCTAGCTGTGTGGCCTTGGGCAAGCCACTTAACCCCATATGCCTTGCAAAAATCTAAAAAAAAAAAAATTCAATTCAGAGGTTTTCAAATCCAAAAACAAATCCCTTATAAATTACCATCCAACTCCTATTTAAATGAGATAGGCTCTTGCATTTTTGGACCACTCTATTTGGTGACTGGTGGGGATTAATTTTATAGATGTCTTTAATTTTTTACTCTGATTTATAGTGTTTAGATCAATTTTTCTTACAATAACAGTTAAACCAAAACAAAAACATCTTCCCACTCTTAACTGCAAGGAAGTTCTTTGGGCCAAATTCTGCCTACTGCAGGATAGAATCAGGAAGGAGATTGTAAAAATTTAAGATCATGTGTCATATGATGAGAATAATGATTATTTAATTATGATTAAATATATAAGATTATAATTATACAAATTGAGCTGGAATCAAGGTCAATAATCTATAAATATATCATCTCCACAGCTATCATATGTATGAATACTAATTTATTTAAACCCTGAAGCAACAGGAGTTTGGGACAGAAAGGAAGGAAAAAAAGTACAGGAATCTCTCTCTAGATCTCTCTCTCTATCCACCCCCCCCACACACACACACATACACATACACATATCCTTTTTACTTGAATCCCATCTTTGTTCTTTACTAATTGTATTATTATTTGTAAATAACTTGGGCCAGTTTCTTCAAGGTTACTGTGAGTAAAGGGCTTTGCAAAAATTTCATCTTGTGACATTCACATCTTAATACTTCTGTGATAATGCAAGAAGAAAAAACCAAACATTGGCCAGAATAGCTTAGAAATTTTGTCAATGAAGACTAAAAAATTAGAAGGTTAGGGAAATATCATCTGCTTTGACTCTCTCATTTTACAAAATAAAGAAGGAAGGAAGGAGAGAGAGACAGGAAGAAAGAAAGGAGAAATGGAGGTCAGAGAAGGAAACTGATAGATCCATGGGCAATTTTTAAGTGAGAGACTATCCAGTAATTGTCAGAAATAAGAAAAGGAGTGGTGCTGGTTACTGTTAGGAGGAACTAAGTTATCTATTTGTGTACTTGCTTATACCCCAGGATATGTTACTAAAGTATGATAGAGAATCTCCCATTTTGAAAAAGTGCCCAGTCCAAGCATACTCAGGACTTCTGCGCAATTTCTTCCCTGCCTGCCCCTGCCATCTTGCTTTTTATGATGCTCTTTTCTGCGCTGGCTTCTCCTATTAGAAAGTAAACTTCCTGAGGACAAGGTCTCTCTCTCTCTCTTTTCTGCTTCATCTGTATTACCAGAGTTTAGCATAGTGTTGGGCACTTATTCTGATAAGTCAAAAATCACTAAAGATGTGAGCCTTGAGCCAGAGCAAAGATTGCAGGGCACAGATGGTGTTTTCATCACTGTTGCCCATCAAAGGCAAGGCATGTCAACTGTAAAAAACAGATCTAAGCAAATGGTGTCTGACTTATGTGAACTGCTAATGATCAGAACCAGGAGAACAGTTAAATACAATAACAACAAATTGCAGAAACAATCTTGAAAGTCTCAGGAACTATAATCAACAAAATGACCAAATGCTACCCAACTCCAGATAGGGAAGTGATCGACCATTGCTTGGTTCTTGCTCTTCATTATTGAAGAAGACCAAAATGACATCACTATGTTTCAGACAAGTTACAATGCGTCCCACTGTGGCCACTCAGACTAATATAAGCTCAAAAACTCTACCACAGGTTGGGCATAAATAGTTCACTGGAACACCTGGGGTGGGTACTCTAAACTTACAGATATCATGTTTCCTTTGAGCTGCTTCAATTCTGCCTTCCTCATAAAGCGTAGCCCCCTCACTGATGAGGGCATGCCATGCTGAGTGGTCCTGTGCCAGCATCCCCTCTGCTGTACAGTCAATTCCAAAGTTCTTAAGAGAGACCTTCAGGGTGTCTCGGTATTGCTTCTTCTGATCCCCTTGTGAGTGCTTGGCCTATGTGAGTTCTCCATAAAATAGTTTTTATGGCAAGTGTATGTCTGGCATTCTAACATTTCCAGTCCATCGTAGCTGCATTCTCTGTAGTAATGTTGGAATGCTAGGCAGATTAACTAAGAATGGAGATAGACTTGCTATCTCTTTATGTTTCTTCCTTAATGATATGATTTCTCTCTCATCATATTCAATTTGGATCAATGTATACCATAGAAACTTGTCAGAAGACTGACAAATTGTCTTCTGTGGGGGGGTGGAGGGAGGGAAGAAAGATTAGGGGAAAAAATATAAAACTCTAAATAAAATCTCTTTTTAAAAAAAAGAATGGAGATAGAGCAGTGCACACACACGCATGTGTGTGTAGTGTGTGGAAATGACCAATGTGGGAATGTTTTGTTTAATTATATATGTTACAAAGGGTTTTATTTTCCATGTTTTATCAACTGGGGGTAAGGGATGAGAATGTAAACCTGAAAATAAAATTAAGTTGAATTTTAAAAAAGAAAAGGGTATCTGAGATTGGAAATTGGATTTCTAGGTCAGAACTGAATATAAAAGGACAACAGCCTCCTGACCCAGGATTGGGTTCAACTAACAAGAGTAAGAATGTATTTTTATTTGGGGTTGGTTGATAAAGGGAGTTCCTTGATCAGTTTGCAAGGAGGTAAGTCTTTAATTTTTTATATAATATCTGATTTTTTCCAATTCCATATAAAGACAATTTTAAATATGCATTTTAAAAAATTTTAGTTCTGAATTCTCTTTTTTCTTCCCTCCTTCTTCCATGAGACATTAAAACAGTTTGATAAAGGTTATACATATGCAATAATGTAAAACACTTCCTGATCAGTCATATTGTGGAAAAAAGATACAGACCAAGGAGAAAACACACACACAGAGTGAAAAATGCTATGATTTACTCTGCATTCAGACGAGCCTTTTTTTAAAAGACCTTTGATATTTTTTTTTTTCTACAGAATAGGACATGCCCATCAGCACCTTTTTAGAGAACAAAAGACACTTTTTGATTGAGTCTCATTCATCAACCAGCCTGGTTTAAGGAGGTACTTGCCCTGTGCCTGGCACAGTGCTAAGCCCTGAACATACAAGGATAGGGAAAATAATACCCAAAACCATTGTACCTGACTTCAAGGAGCTCACACTTTAATGAGAGAGAAAACGTACAGACAACTGTACAAAAACAAAATTCATACAGAGTAGAAAGAGGGTAGCTTCAGAGGCAAGAAGGTAGAAGTGGGGACAAGAAGGGTCTCTTGCAAAAAAAATGGGATCTTCTGAGTTGTGAAAGAAACCAGGGAAACTGAAACTGAAGGTCAAAGTGAGGAAACAGAACATTCTAGGCATGAGGGATAACCAGTGCAAAGGCAAAGAAGTCAGGAGATGGAGTATTGACCAAGGAAGGTAGATGTTGTAGCAGCCTAAAGTCAAGAAGACCTGAGTTCAAATTTAGCCTCAAAGTTAATAGTGGTGCGGCCTGTCAAGTCATTTAATCTCTATCTCAGTTTTCTTATATGTTAAAAATGGGGATTTATCAGCACCTACAATCCAGGTTGTTGTGAAGAACAAATGAGATAATTGTAAAGTCCCTGTCACATTTTAAATGCCATATATACCTGGAACAGAATAAAGCTGAATAAATTTGGAAAGGAAGAAAGGGACTGGATTATGAGGGGTTTTAAATTCAAAGATTTTATAGTTGGAATATTAGAAAACCACTGGAATTTAGTGAGTGGAGAGGAGGAGTGGGCGACAAGTTCAAACTTGTGCCTTAAAAAAATGACTTTGGCAACTGAGAAGATAGATGAGAGTAGGAAATGAATCAGAAGAGGGGTTCTGATTAGAAGCCTAGTGCAATCAATATATAGGTGATATGCAGTTTGAGATGTCAAAAGGACAGTTGGTGACAGGAAACTGGTTCTATCTACATAGATGAAGTTTGTCCTTCATTCTCAAATAAGACCATGACATCAGAGAGGTGATGCCAAAATAAGCACATAAATTAGATCTGAGTGAAGAAGTGCTGTGCTAAATCACCAGTCTCACTTTCTCTTCCAGAGCCATCTGGCTTCCAGTGATCAGATATGAATCAGGATGGCTAGAGAGGGCCCTGGATGTGAGGCAATAAGTATCAAGTCTCTGAGGCTGGATTTGGACTTAGGTCCTTCTGACTCCAAGGCCAGTGCTCTATCCACTGTGACACCTAACTGCCCTACATAGAGGTGATAGTTGAATATATGAACATAAAGTTCATAAAGTCACCAATTGAGATAGTATAGAGGAGGGAAAGAAGAGGGTCAGGAAAGACCCTTGAGGGATAGTGGACAAGAGTTAGAGGATGTTCAAGGAAAACCTGAAATGTCAAGCAAGTCACAGGGAAATCAAATGAGAACAGTCTTGGAGAAGTTTTATAGAGAGGAGTAGAGTATAATGCACCACCACATCAGAGACTGCAGAGACATCAAGAAGGGTGAGGATTGAAAGTCATTAGATTCAGCAATTTAGAGATCTTTGGGTAACTTTGAGAGAATAGTTTTAAATGGAATGTTGAGATCAGGTCAAACTTCAAAAGTTTTAGAAGTGAGTGAGACAGAGCTGTTTCTTGTCCTTTTTTGGATCATGGACAACCTTCAGCTGTCTGGTGAAATTTATGGATGCCTTTGTAGAATGTTTGTAAATGCATCAAACCTAAGATTAAAAAAGATTATCAATTGTTTTTGAAAGTTCATATATGGGGCAGCTAAGTGGTGCAGTGAATGGAGCACCAGCCCTGGAGTGAGGAGGAACTGAGTTCAAATCCAACCTCAGACACTTAATAATCACCTTGGGCACCTCACTTAGCCCCAATGCCTTGCAAAAACAAAAAAAAATGAGAGAAGTGGAAGCAACTAGTGTTGTCAGCATTTTTCAAGGAGTTGAGCTGAGGAGACAAGAGGTATAGAATGATATCATAGGATCAAGCAAAGGATTTTTAAGGATGAGAGAAACATGAATGTGTAGATAATAGGGAAGGAACCAGTGGATAGGGAGAGACTGAAGATAAGATAGAAAATGAGGATGATAGTAGAAACAATTTAATGGAGGAGATGGGATCAAAGGTTCAGGCAAAGATATTTTCCATTGCTAGGAGAAGGCTATACCTTTATTGGAAACAGAAGTGAATGAGGACATAGTGGAGAATTGTTTGAGTGAGGTGAGATGAGATATAGAGGAGAAGAAAGTACTATATTGAAAAAAAATTGAAGTTATTTGCCTAAAGTGTGAGATGAAGCCCTCAAAAAAGAGAAAAAGAGGGAGTAGGAGCAGTGGGAAATTTGATAAGGGACAGAAAGATTTGGAGCAGGCATTATGAGTGAGAGCAAAGTAATTAGGAAAATACAGAATTATTGTCTTGATGAACTGATGACCCAGTTGTGCTTAGCTAGCAAAAATTGACAGTGGATTGCATCAGCAAAGTTTTGTGACTTTGTATAGCTGTATATTAAGACCTATGTATTGAAGTAAAAGAAGCGGATGATGGAAGTAAGCCAAACCTGATGTTTGGCAAGTTGTAATCAGGAAAGAGGGCACAATATTGCAGTGTAGAAGATACTACGGACTTAAACTAGTTCATCACAGGGTCAGGATAGAAGAGGGAGACTACTGGTACCCAGTAGTGCAGGCAGAAGGTCTTGGAAAGACCTGAGGGATGGAACAATTGGAGGTGAGAACAATGAATAGGGTTAGGAGTCATAAAGCAGATGAAAGGGGCAGCTAGGTGGTGTAGTGGATAGAGCACCGGCCCTGGAGTCAGGAGGACCTGAGTTCAAATCCGGCCTCAGGCACTTAATAATTACCTAGCTGTGTGATCTTGGTCAAATCACTTAACCCCATTGCCTTGCAAAAAACCAAAAAATTAAAAAAAAAATAAAGCAGAGGGAAAGATGGAATTATATATGCTCATTATCAAAGGAATTTTGGAATCCCTGAACATGGAAATAGTCATAGGTTGTGAAAATGTCAGATAAGACTATCTCTCCATGTTAGGTAGAACAGTACATAAGGAATGGATGAGATTGAATGATTGGCACTTAATGAGGATGATGATTGTCTTTTTTTTTTAGGTTTTTGCAAGGCAAACAGGGTTAAGTGGCTTGCCCAAGGCCACACAGCTAGGTAATTATTAAGTGTCTGAGACCGGATTTGAACCCAGGTCCTCCTGACTCCAGGGCCGGTGCTTTATCCACTACACCACCTAGCCACCCCTGTCCTTTGTTCTTAAAGAAGATCCTGATATCAGGAAGAGGATGCCATGACAAGCATATGAATTGGATTTAAGTGGGGGGGGAGATAGAAAATCACTAGTCTCACTTCTTCTTTTAGAGCCATTGAGGTCCCATGGCAGATATGAATCAGGATTAACTGGAGATAGCCCTGGATGTCAGGCAGGCATTCAGGGTTAAGTGACTTGACCAAGGTTTCACAGTAAGTGTCAAGTATCTGGGGTCACATTTGAACTCAAGTCCTCCTGACTTCAGGGCTGGTGCTCTGCACCACCTACCTGCCCTGGCATTTAGGAATATTTGAGACACCATTGTATGTATGCTGAAATTCTCTACTAGGAAGGAAATAATCTTAGAGAGGATTGGAAGAAACTAGACAGAGAAAGACTGAGAGTGTAGTTATTGAAAAAAGAGGAATGTCCTAGGTTGCTATCAGTTAGCAGAATTTTAACCAGATGATAAATTTGATTTGAACAAAACCCATAGGAGGAGAGAGAGATTGCTGAATGATGGCAGTAGAGAGAGAACCTAGATATGATAAGAGGAAGCAAATAGCATTCCAACTCCCCCAAACGTGATCAGAGCCTTGAGGTTATGAGTGAAGCGCAACCAGAGGATGGTCAGGGATGTAGTGTCATTAGGAAGGATGCAGGTTTCAATTAGTGCCTGGAGACAGAGTGAGATAGAAAAAGATATAGGATCAAAGGAAATTTGTTCATTAGTGAGTGGCCATTCTTAGAGACCATAGTGGAGATGAGACATGAGACAGAGTTGGGTGGAGGCAGAAAGAATAAGCAAGTAGGCGGTGAGGAGAGAGATATTCCATTTGTATAATAGCTAGGAGTTCAAAATCATGGGAATGGGGAGAGGTTGGGCCAGTTGGGAATATGCTAAGTATTGAATAAGTTCAGGCAGAATAGTCTAGTGGGTCCTAGTTGGGGATCTACCTATGGATTCCCTGAAAAACAATGATCTGGGTTTGATCTTTGGTACAGCCACTGAAATGTTGGAAGAGGTCCTGGTGAAGATGACTGGGAAGTTGGTAACGAGAGTATTCCCAGTAATGGTTTGCTGGTGAAAGTCCTGGAGCAAATAAGAAAGCCAGAAACTGAGAGACAGGTAGAAGTATCTGATCCCAAGTATGGCTCTGAAAGCATTGATTGCTAAGATTTTTTTTCTTATATTATAAAAGTCAATTTTATATTTTCCTCCAGAAATATATAGCCCCTTTGGTTGGAGACTCGAAAAGCTTAAGCACATGGCAGTGGGATTTTTTCAAAGGAACATTGGGAAGGAGGGAGAAAATGGGATGAGCGACCAGCATGACTTCAGTCACACTTGGTGCTTTTTTTCAGGGTGATTTCTGAGATTTCTCTTTTTCTGAAGAGGTTGGTCATTGAATACTGATGTAGTCTGTTAATGTTACAAGATAACACCTCCAGGTATCTGCTTGGAGCTCAGATGGAAAGTAGGCTGAAGAATCAGGAGCTGAGCCTAGTTAGAGATAAACATGACTGGCATGGCTACTTCCCCAAGTGAAGGTCCAAGAAGGAACTCCAGGAATATCATCCATATTGTATGCAGAACTGGGGGCTGGAAGAAATGCAATATTTGGAAAAGGTATGATTCTTAACCTCATATTCAGTATTTAGGGTGCAACATAATCAATACACAAAGAATTTATAATACAGAATAATACAATGCATTACAGAGATTCAAAACAAAATGTGTTGTGAGATCCAAGAGGAAAATGGATATTATTAATTGGGAAGGATCAAAGAAAGTTCCATGAACCAATGTAAACACTAACAGAATAACTTCTGTGGGGGGTAGGGGGAAATAGGGGGTGGCTAGGTGGTGCAGTGAATAGAGTACCAGCCTTAGAGTCAGGAGTACCTGGGTTCAAATCCGGTCTCAGACACTTAATAGCTGCATGGCCTTGGGCAAGCCACTTAATCCCATTGCCTTGAAAAAAAACTAAAAAAAAAGAATGGGGTAAATTGTAAAACTCAAAATAAATAAAATCTTTCTTTAATAAAAATAAAAATTTAAAAATTTAAAAAAGAAAGTTTCATGAAAGAGGGAGGTCCTTTGAATAGGATTTTAACTCATGTAGGAATTTTCCCAGTAGGAATGGAAGAGGTGGACATTCTAAACACAAGGTATGTCTGAATGAAGTCATAATGATTAGAATGTACAGGGCTTGTTCCAGGGACAGATGGTAGCCTAGATGACTTAATAGGTAGATTACGTGAAAGGAAATAGTATGAGAAAAGGTGATTAAAACTAGGATGGTGCCAGGTTATGGAGGGTTTGAGATGCCACACAAAGTCATTCAAACTTAATTGGTTGGACCTTAGGGAGCCACTAAAGAGCAATGCATTAAGCATTGCCTAAGAATAGTGATTAATGGATCAATGTCAATTTGAAAAGTGTCTTGCAGAATGGCCTAAGAATCTGTGCTTATACATACTTGTATTTATGATTTGAATGAAGGCAGAGATGGCATTGCTTATCAAGATTATGAATAGTGCCCAGCTGGGAGAGATAATTAATATGTTGGATGACATAGGATGAGCTCAATGTGAATTAAGTACAATGGTAGTAAAAAAAACCCAACTACTAATGCCATCTTAGGTTTTTGAAAGACATATATATATATATATATGTATATATATATATATATATATATATATATACACACACACACACACACACACATATATATTGGCCAAAATAAAGGAATATGAGAGTCCCACCTGATCAGACCAGGCTAGAGTACTAAATGGTAGCTTGCAATTCTGTCACTCTGAACCAGCAGAGGAATTTGATAAATGCTTGTCCAGTTGAATTAATTTCTCAGAATGGTATTTTTGGAACAATGAACTTAAGAGTATCTGAAAATCATCAAGAAGTGAAGAATTCAAATGAAGGATCTGAGCATGGTAATTGGATGAGATGGATAGGTATGGGTTGACCTAGATCAGGAGATCCTAAACTTTTGGTGTTCCATGGACTCCAAAGACAACCTGGAGAAGCCAATGAACCATTACATGTTGTCATCTACAATTCATAATAGAAGGAAATGCTAAATTTTAGTAGAAAAAATATGCAACATTTTTTCTCAGCCAAGTCTATGGACCCTATGGCTCCCAAAATCTCTTCCAACTTTGAAAAATCTAAAATTTGGTGATTGTGTGAAATGACAATTATCTTTAGGTATTTTAAGGATCATCATTGAAGGGGTGAGGATAAATCTGTTTTACTCAGTGGAGAACTGAGTCATGAGTAGAGTTGAAGAAAGACATCTTTTAGTTTGATTTTAGAAATTTCCTAGAAATTTTCCTAATAATTAGAGATGCCCCAAGGCAAAAACAGCCTGCCTAAGTAAGGATTGAGTTACTGGAGGTCTTAAAGCAGAAACTAGATAATCAGATGCCCCATGATGGGGTAGAAGCAGAAAAGAAGACCAGAGAATCAGGAGCTGAGCAGTATTGAAGGTGAGTATGGCTACTGTGGCTACTTCCTCAAATGGTGGTTCCTATATGTAAGTCATTAATTGGTTTTTAAAAGGAAATCATTAATTGTAGTTAGAAGTCACAGAAGTAGAGTGATCTTCAGTGTTGAGAAGAATGTTAGAGGGTGGAGGTAGAAAACCCAGAGATTCAGGATCTGTGCCTGGTTAGAGGTAAGCATGGTTTTTACCAGATCTGTTGCTTTAGGGAGGAAAAGGAGAATGAGATCTGAGAAAAGGCCATTGTATTTTGCAATTAGGTTTTGAAAATAGATAGAGTAGACAGAAGTTGTACTGCAAAGGGTTAAAGAACACAGCAGTAAAGTATAGTAAAGTATTGGGGTCATAAGGTATGGGCATTTCTTCCTCTAGAAGCTTTCCAGTGAAGAGAAAGTGATGTATTGATACATAGTTGGATGGAATAGAGAGGCCAAGATAGCATAGCAGTAGAAAAAAGTACCTGAAACTCCTCCAAATAGATCTAGGAAATATATCAGACTGAAGTCTCATTGGGAAATCTAAGGGGAAAAAAGGTCACTTTTTTGCTAGTCAAGGTTGGCATAGGAGACAAAGAGGACTGTGCATACTGATGGGGGTCTGGCCAGAAGCATGCACCTTAGAATACTCCAGCACAAAAGAGAGGATGGGTGCCCAATCTGGAGGAGGTCCAAGACCCTTAACTGCCAAATGCCAGCTTTACTGTTCACTTCCCAGTTCTGCTTCACAGATCCAGTACAGGCTGAGGAGGGCACCTGAGTCCAGGGGTGGCATTCTGGAATAAGGAGTGGTGATACACTCCAGGCTATGTATCCATAAAAGAGCAAGTTCAGAAGAACATTGCAGTTATTTGCCTTAAATGTTAGTAGTGGAGCCGGTTTCCATTTCTGGCTTCCAGGTCAGTCTGAAGCCTTCCAAGAAATACTGAAAGGAGGAATCCCAGACCAAAGTGTAGCTTGCAGTTCTGTCACTATGAACCAGCAAAACTTCAAACAAATCATTTAACCCCACCCCACAGTTTTCCCATTTATAAAATGGGGATATTAAACCATAAAATTATCTGCCTTGACAATAGTGAGTGCTCCTTCCCTGGAACTTTTCATACAAAGACAGAATACCCTTTAATGAAGTCAGTAGTTTCTTGGTCACATTTCGGGTTAAACTAGAGGAATGCTAAAGTCCCTTTCAACTCTAAAAATCATCATCTTCATCATATGAGGCCCCACAGCATCTCAAACATTTTGCCTGATAAGTACAGAGATAGACTTTTGAGACCTAATCATACTACCTGGGGATGATAACTTGAGCTACTATATATGTTGGAAAAGGCAAAAAAAACAAAAAACAAAACTATGCATGTTTTTTTAAAAATTCTAATTAAACAAATTAAAATTAAATCATAACAGCATGAATATTATTCTAAAATGATATAAAAACTGAATGTAGATTCTTAAACAATACTTAAAGACAAATCAGAAAAACAATAGTAGAATATTTTATAGTCAATGACAACTCTTTGCAAAACTAGGCAAATAAATTACTTAACCCATAAACTGACAGTGAATTGAAGTTGGAGAGCAGGTGTTGACCTGAGTTGGTGGATAGAGTTTCATCACCAAGCGTTCCCAAAACCACAGAAAGCACAGATGCAGTCCCAAAAGACTCCTTTTCTAATTTCTCACAAAAAGAGAAAAATGATACATCAAAATGTATAATTTTCAGCAAAGTAATTTTGGGATTTTGGGGGGGAGGTGCTTTGAAAACTTTTTTGATAATTTAATATTTCATTTTTCCAATTACATGTAAAAACTATTTAAAAGTTTTTTTAAATTTTAAGTTCCAAATTCTCTCCTGTTTCCCTTCCTGTCCCCTCCCCCACATTGAGAAGGCAGGCAATTTGATGCAGTCATACATATGCAGTCACAACAAAATAATTTTAAAGGAAAATTTGTATTGCTGACAAAGTATGACAGAAAATATTAGAGAAGGACCAGAGCAGTAGTTTAAAATATTTTTTAAAAAGAAATTATAAAGGGCAGCAATAAAGGGAATGGAACAATCAAATTAGAATAAAACCAGAAACTTGTTAAAAGATTAATAAAATTGATAAACTATTATCAAGCAATTCAAAAAAGAGGAAAAAAACAAAAGTCACAAAATTACAAATAAAAAAGATAAAAACAAACAGGAACTTTAAAACATTATTAGAGAGCAGTACAAAAACTGTACTTTAACAAATAGAAAAACTTAAAGAAAATGGATCTGCAAAAGACATATTACCAAAATTGGCAACAAAAAAGGGTTAGAAAGAACAGGGGAAGACAAGACTTTGGTGGAACTGTGAATTGATCTGGAAAGCAATTAAAATTGGTTTTGAATTGTATACATTTTCCTCCACCCTCCCTTCCCTCCCCCTCCCCCCCAAAGAAGGCAACCTGATCATCTTTACATTGTTTCCATGTTATGCACTGATTGAAACTGAATGTGTTGAGAGGAAAAACTTATCCTTGAGGAAAAGAAAAAATATCAGAGATATCAAAATTGTGTTTGTTTAATAAAATTGAAGGTAGTAATCTTTGGTCTTTGTTTAAGCTCCACAGTTCTTTCTCTGGATACAGATGGTAATGCTCTGTCACAGATGCCCTAAAATTGTCTCTGATTATCGCACTGATGAAATGAGCAAGTCCATCAAGGTTGATCATCACCCTCATGTTGCTGTTAGGGTGTACAATGTTCTCCTGGTTCTGCTCATCTCACTCAGCATCAGTTCATGCAAGTCCTTCCAGGCTTCTTGGAAATCCTATCCATCCTGGTTTCTAATAGAACAATAGTGTTCCATAATGGTACATATATCACAGTTTGTTCAGTCATTCCCCAATTGATGGGCATTCACTTGATTTCCTATTCTTTGCCACCAAAAACAGGGCTGTTATGAATGTTTTTATACAAGTGATGTTTTTACCCTTTTTCATGATCTCTTCAGGGTATAGATCCAGTAGTGGTATTGCTAGATCAAGGGGTATACACATTTTTATTGCCCTTTGCACATAATTCCAGATTGCTCTCCAGAAAGGTTGGATGAGTTCACAGCTCCACTAACAATGTATTAGTGTTCCAGATTTCTCACATCCCTTCCAAAATTGATCATTGTCCTTTCTGGTCATATTGGCCAATCTGAGAGACGCTTTAATTTGCATTTCTCTAATCAGTAATGATTTAAATAAACATCTATTAAGCAACTACTATCTGCCAGGAGCATTAGAAATATTTTCTTTTGAGTCTCAGAATGACCATGAAAAGTAGATACCCTTATCCTCATTTTTAGATGAAGAAACTGAGGCAGACAAAGGATAACTGATTTGCCCAGGGTCACTTAGTTAACAAGTATCTAAGGTAAATTTGAAATTGGATCTTCCTAACTCCAAGTCCACAGCCCTATTCGTTGCACCATCCAACTATCTTTCTAAAATAATGTGAAGTAAAAAAAGTAGAACAAAATGCACATTGTATTCACACAAGACTAAAAGTGAGTAGAGACATATGTGTAATTATATTAATATTGCTAGCATAATATCAAAAAAAATGGGTTAGTGACATTGGTGAATGCCAAAGACAATCATATAGCCGGTTTACAATTTATATGCTCTTAAATGAGTTGGTGTCCTGAGAGTGGAAATCAGCTCTGATTGATTAAGGAGAGAGAATAAATATTTTTAGTGGTAGATTTATTCTATTGAAGGGCCTGGGGGTAGGGTGGGGTGGGGATATAACTTTGATCTTATTTATTTCAGCAACCACCAGTCTCCAGGAAATCTAGATAAAGAGTCTATATATCCCCCAACCTGGAGATACATTTAAAATTCCATTTAGAGTTGAGGAGGGCAGTAGTAACCAGATTACAGAGAATGTTAATCCTATCTGCTGTTGTCAATCCTGTTCAGAGGATAAGCCTTAAAATGAGTACTTTAGAAAACGAGGGAGACTCTGAATTCCACCCCCAAATCATTGGTTATTAATAATCATTTCTCTCAATAGGAATGAATGGACAATGAATTCTGATGGAGACCTCTAGGGAGTAACTAAAATGTTATGATACTTTAAGCACTGAAATTATTTAAATGAAAATAATCACAAATCCTACAATGAATATAATCTATCTCCATTTAATATAATTTTATTTATAATTTGGAAATCAATAAAAAGCAATAGAATAATATTATCAATATATAGTAATAGTTATCTTCATGCATTACTGGTAGAACTGCACTGGTATGACCTATTTTGAGAAAACAAATTGGAAGTACCAAGGAAAAAATTAAAAATAAATCATATTGTTTGACCCATTGTTGGAAGTATCCCAAAAAAAGCTATCAAAAAGGAAAAAAAAAGTCCTAACTTTTTGAAGGTATTTAAGCAACATTACTTGTTATTTCAAGAAACCATGAAGACTTGGATGTCCAATAGTAGGAAATAGTTAGATAAATTGAGGTACATTCATGTTATATAATGCCATGATGCTATTAAGACTTGATATGGAAAAAGAATATAAAGAAATGTGGATTGTCCATTATCAAAGAATACAAGTAAAAAAAAGCAGGGCCAGAAGAACACTGAACAGACAAACCACAGAAACTGATGGAGACTAAGACTCAAACAATTGTGCACATCTTGTGTATTGAAATGCATTTACCAAAATGTATAGCTGCAAGTATAATAACCCAAGTTCAAAAGGTGTTCAGGGAAAACTAGTAGGTCTGTTGTGAGGGCTGCTTTTCACCTGACTCACCCAATTCTCACCTGTGGTTCCAAGAAACAGTGCTACAACCTGGAAAACCAACTTTGGAGATGGATTAAACCAGGTTGATTGTAACCAAAGGATTTCAAACCCATTGATGAATAAGTGGAATATATACCTCAAGCTTAGATAGATGAGAATAATATATTCCAAAGGACCACAAAGAAGGTGAAGTAGGCACTGTGAAGTTTTTGGAGTTATATAGCAAAAGATGCCAAGATCATCTACTGTATCCCAAGCCATCACTAGTTTTCTTGCCTTGCCACTGGTCTTCAATGATTCTGAGAGACAGAGGATGACAACTTTGCATAATTTTCATTCCTTAATCCAATTTATGTTCAAGTCAAAAGATATTACCTATACCATTTTGCCATTTTTGTTTACCTCAAAGTCCTGTAGTAGCAGGCAAGCGACGAAGCAGCAGGTGCAGATACACTGGGAGTCATAACCCCACACACAGGGAGCTGAAACCACAGATCGTCATCTTATTGAATTGAAGCAACAGTAGTTTTTAGCAGCTCCCTGAGTTTCCAAGGAGCAATTTTTAAGGATTTCACTGCTCATGTCCACATGTGAAACAAGGATAAGGAAAGATACGCTTGAAATTGTTTCACCTAACCTAATCCTGGTCTACTTAGCTTTAAGAAAAAAAATTTACACATACATATACATATACATATACATATACATATACATATACATATACATATACATATACATATACATATACATATACATATACATATACATATACATATACATATACATATATATGTATACACACACACATACACACACACACACACACACACACACACACACACACACGGGGTGTGTGTGTGTGTGTTTCCTAACAATGGCCTACTTACCACCAAGCAAAAAAGAAAAACTATAATAAGTTTTGTGAAGTTGATTCCACTTGCCATTTGTACATGGAACATGCCCATGTTTATGGACAACAAGAAATTCAGTAGATCTGAAAGACAAACAGCTGTCATTGAGAGAATTTAGCAGGTAATGCATCCAAATAGAAGCTCTGAGTGAAACAAGACTAGCAAATGAAGGCTAGCTTTCTGAAGTCAGAGCTGTATACATATTTTTCTGGAGTGGCTAGTGATGGGGAGCACCATGAAACTGGTATAAGTTTTGCAATCAGAACTAATCTGGTTAACAAACTCTTGTACCTCCCAAAATGAGTGAATGATAGGTTCCTGACCGTGTCATTACCACTTCAGAAAAATGGCAAAACCATCATCATCAGTGCATACACTTCCACCATTATAAATCCTGATGAGGTGAAAGAAAAATTATCTGAAAACTTGAAAGCACTCATCAATGTGCCAAGAGGACAAACTTGTAATTCTGGGTGACTTTAATGCCAGAGTGGGCACAGACTATCAAACATGGTAGGGAGACTTTGAGAGGAACAGGGTCAGAACCAGCAACAACAATGACTACTCACTATTGAAAAGTTGTGCATCTCATGACCTTCTAATCACCAACACCTGTGTTCATGTAAATGCAACAAAACTTCATGGATTCACCTTCATAGTAAACATTGGCATTTAATAGACTGTCATTGTAAGGAAAAGAGACAGGATGTGAGAGTGATGAAAGTGATGTGTGGTGCTGAGTACTGGATTTATCCTCTCTAAGCTTAGCTGTGTCCCCAAGGCAAATGACTACTTGAAGACTTAAGGTCAACAGATTAGAGTGCTTCTCTGTGAATAATTTGCTGCTAATTTGGAGGGAAATTTGAGTCAATGTACAGATAGTTGGAAATAGTGGAACAGAAAAGGAATGGGCAGCTTTCAGAGATTTGGTGTATATTGTACTAACTCATCTGGGTCAGAATACTTGCAAACATCAAGATTGAGGTGTTTTTTGAGGGGCTAGGTTTTTTTTTTTTTTGGCAAGGCAATAGTGTTAAGTGCCTTGCCCAAGGCCACACAAGTAGGCAATTATTAAGTATCTAAGGTCAGATTTGAACTCAGGTTCTCCCAACTCCAGGGCTGGTGCTCTATTCATTGCACCACCTAGCTACCCCTAAGATTTTTTGACACAAATAATGGGGAAATCCTGAAGCTGCAAAACAAAAAATCAGAACTTCACAGAACTTACCAACAAGAGTCTGAGCATCTCTAAGATGACAATGTTGATGATTGTATTTTATACAACTTATGTCAGATTACTCACTGACAGAGGTGTAGTGTGTGTTCAGGGAAGACTAGTACCTTGGTGTGAGTTCTGCTGAGCCCTCTTCATGGGTACTTTCCACTTTTGGTGTCCCCCTGAACTACTTAACTCACTTGTGGCTCTGAGAAGCTGTATCAGCACAGCAGTCACACCCCTGTAAACCATTTCAAGGGAATCTCAAACTTATCAGTGAGTAGTGGGGGATGTCTACCCCAAACATGTGAAGTCTTCCACTGGTGGAATGGGTGAAAGAGAACAATTTATTCTAATAGCCATGAAGTCATCTGAAGCAGGTGTTGTGGAGCACTTAGAGCTTGGTTAGACATTGAAGGCACTAAGGTCATCCACTGCCTTTAGAGCCATCACCAGCAATACTGTCTTGCTAAGGTGGATCACAATGACTTTGGAAGAGAGAGTGAGGCCTATGACTTGATACAACTCTACTTCACTCAAATCCAATTTATGCTTGCAACAAAAGACATTGATCATTACCATTCCTCAAAATCCTATGAGGATAGGCAAGTGATGAAGCAGCAGGTGTGGAGACACCAGGAGCTGTAGTCACAACCCTGCAACATTAGTAGATGGCCCAGACCATAGGGTTATTTCCCCACTGAAAGCAGCAGTAAGATTTGGCAGCCCCAGGTGTCTGAGAAGCCCTTTTAAGGATCGCACAGCTCACTTCCTGATGTGAACAAGGGGCTAGAAAAGATGCCCTAAAAAATTGTCTTTTTACCCAACCTTCTCCTGATTACTGTGGCAGCTGGGGAATCCCACAGTGTGGTTGAGACACACAAAAAATCTATGAAAACTTCTTCAAAGATTCCACTCACGTTTGGTACAAAGAATGAGTGCACACACACTCATAGACAACACAAGATCCATGCACAGTTCTTGTTGTCAGAGAACTCAACAGGTATCACGTCAAAATAGCAGCCCTGAATGAAACAAGGATGGCCAATGAAGGCCAGCTGACTGAAGTCAGAGCTGAATACACATTTTGCTGGAGTGGCCTCAGTGAAGGGAAATGCTGTGAAGATGGGGTAAGTTTTTTGGGGGGCAGAACCAAGATGGTGGCATGAGGAAAGGATTTCCCAGGAGCTCTCTTCCAAAATATAGCAAAAACCTTAAATTATGACTATCTAAATTGTTGAGAAACAGAACCCACAGAAAGATCCAGTGAGGCAATTCTCCAGCCCAAGGCAACATGGAAGATTGTGGGAAGATTCCATGGGGTTGGAGGGAATAGCAGTGCAACTAGGATCATTAGGCCAGAGTAAAGGAGCTCCAACCTTCTGGGGAAATCTGCAGGGTGCCTGGGTCCCTGGGAGCAATGGCTTGTGGCAGCAGAAGTAGTTACCTGACTTGCCAACCCAGGAAACACCAAGAACAACTTGGAAGATCAGCAGGGAAACCTCTGCCAGAGTAAGCATGGGGCCCCTAGTACATCCATGGCCCTCAGTGCAGCCCAGATCTCAGGAAATGGAAGCAGGACCACAGAGTCACCCAGCAGTTGTTCCCAGAGCACTCAACCCATGGAAGTAAGGGGGTAGGGGAAGACTGTCAAGGTCTCTCCTCTGTCCCTGGGACAGGACTTTGGGGATTTGTCCATATTCAGACCCTGGTCACAATCCGGGTCCCCCCTTTACTACCATAGCAGAGCAGGGATCCTCCTCACAGCTCCAGGGCAGAGGGGTGTGCTTGTGGTCATCCACAGATCAAAGCACAGGCCAGGAGAGCAGTCAGAGCCTCTCATAAACCTTGAAGGAACTGAGGTCCTTACTGGGGTGCCCTAATAATAACTTTAATGCTTGGGAAACACCACAAAACCAGACATAGGCTGGGAAATGAGTAAATAGAAAAAAAAAGAACCTGACTATAGACAATTACTTTGGTCCCATGGAGGATTAAAACACACACAAATCCAAGTTTCTGTATTCAAAGCCTCTAAGAAAAATAGGACTTGGGCTCAGGCTATGGTAGAGCTCATAAAAGATTTTTGAAAATCAAGGGAGGTAGAAGAAAAATTGGGAAAAGAAATGAGAGATGCAGGGAAAAAATATGAAAACCAAGTGAGTAACTTAGTCAAGGAGATCCAAAAAAAATGCTGAATAAAACAAAATATTAAAAACCAGTTTAGGTCAAATGGAAAAAGCAGGCCAAAAAGTTAATGAGAAAAAGAATGCCTTAAAAAGCAAAAGTGGCCAGATGGAAAAGGAGATAAGAAAGCTCTCTGAAAAATGCAGTTCCTTCAAATGTAGAAAGGAGCTAAAGGAAGCTGATGACTTTACGAGGAATCAAGAAACAATAAAACTATCAAAAGAATGAAAAACTAGAAGAAAATGTGAAATATCTCATTGGAAAAACAACTGACCTAGAGAACAGATCCAAAGAGACAATTTTAAAATTATTGGGCTACTTGAAAGTCATAATCAGGAAAAGAGCCTTGACTTCATTTTAAAGGAATTTCTACAGGAAAAAATGTCCTGATATCCTAGAAGCAGAGGGTAAAATAGAAATTGAGAGAATCCATAGATCTCCTCCTAAAAGAGATCCAAAAAAAATAACCTCCAGGAACATTATAGCCAAATTCTAGAACTCCCAAGTCAAAGAAAAAATATTTACAAGTATCCAGAAAGAAACAATTCAAAAATAATGGAGCTACTGTCAGCATTACACAGGACTTAACAGCATCCACATTAAGGGTTCATAGGAATATAATATTCTGGAAGGCATAAGAGCTTGGAATCCAACTGCGAATCAACTACTCAGCAAAACTGAACGTTCTCTTCCGGGGAAAAGATGGAGCTTCAATGAAATAAGGAAATTTCAAATGTTCCTGTTGAAAAAGCCAGAGCTGAACAGAAAGTGTGAGCTTTAAGTATAGGACCCAGGTGAAGCACAGAGAGGGTGGATGAGAAGGGTAAATTGTGATGAATTTAATGATGATGAACTACATATATTCCTGCATGGGAAGATGATAATATGCTCATGTGAACTTTCTCTTTTAATAGAGCAGTTAGAAGGAGCATATTTAGACAAGGCAGAGGAGGGAACTGATTGTAAAATTGACAATGGGTGAAAAGGGAATGTACTAGGAGAAAGGGAAAGGAGAGGTAGAATTGGCTAAGATATTTCATGTAAAATTACATTTCCTTTAAAAATAGTAAAAACTTTTGCAATGGAGTGGAAGGGGGGAAGGTGAGGGGGCATGAATGAGGGAGACTTCATTCTCACTGGAAATGGCTCGGAGAGGAAACAACATACAGACTTAATAGGGTATAGAAATCTAGAGGAAAAGAAGAGGAAGGGGACAGGGGAAAGGGGATGAGGATGTAGGTAATACAGGAGAAGGTAGATCATGGGAGAGGATAGTCAGAAATAACACATTTTCTTTTTTAATTTTTGCAAGGTGGTGGGATTTGGTGGTCTGTCTGGGACCATGGGGTTGGGTGGTTGCTGGGTCTCTGGGGTAGGATGTGGGCCAGTTCTCTGTCCCCTGCACCACTTGGCTGCCATGTAGAACACTTCTGAAGAGGGACAGAGTGAAAGAAGAGAAAATATAATAAATGGTAGTTAGGAGGAATGGATGGAGAGAATTACAATCAGCAACAACTGTGGAAAAAATATGGAAGTAACTTTTCTGATGGACTTATAATAAAGAATGCGATCCACCCCAAAGAGACAGGACTGATGGTATCTGAACACAGATTGAAGCACATTTTTTTCCCTCTTTCACTTTATTTCTTGTGAGGATTTTTATTCTTGTGGGGGGGGGGAAGGGGCATTATGTTTATTCTTAGAACAAGACTATTTTAGTAATGTGTAAATTAATAAAATGTCAATTAAAAATGAGTAGAGATATACTGCTAAAAAATGATGGGGTAGGTTAGTCAACAATCAAAACTAGACTAGTCAATAAGCTTGAATGCCTGCCAAAAGGAGTGAATGACAGGCTCCTGACAATGAGATTGCCACTTTCAGGAAGACCATTCCACCATCATCAGTGCCTATGCTCCCACCATGATAAATAATGATGAAATTAAAGAAAAATTTTATGAAGACTTGGACACCCTTTTCATCATCGCACCAAAGGAGGGCAAGCTTATAATTCTGAGTGACTTTAATGCTAGAGTAGGTTCAGATTACCAGACAGGCAGAGAGTCCTTAGGAGGAATGGAATTGGAAATAGCAACAGCAATGATCACCTACTACGAAAGATTTGTGCATCTCATGACCTTCTCATCACAGATATAATTCCATTTACCTACAGGCAATAAAACTTCCTGTACTCACCCTTGTAGCAAACATTGGTATCTAATAGACTATGTGATTGTCACTATCACATCCTGTCTGTCTCTTCTTACAAAGGCAATGTGAGGTGCAGAGTGCTGGACCAAGTCCAGACTTATCCTCTCTAAGCCAAATATTCAGATTCAACCAAAGTAGTGACCCCAAGGCAAAATGAATACTAGAAGAATTAATATCAAGAGATTAGACCATGTTGGCTCAGATTTCCTTCCAAGTTAGCAAAAGTGGGCAACAGTGGAGCAGAAAAAGAGTGAGAAGCTTTCAAAGATCTGCAACTTGCAAACACCAAGACTGTTTTGATAAAAATTATGGGGAAATACAGAAGCTGATAAATGAAAAAACAAGAACTGCAGAGTTTACCAGGAGGGTGGTTCATCCATTTCAAAGAGGGCAGCATTTAATTCCATCAAAAGTAAAGTCTAAGTGAAGCTTAGAGAGAGGCAGGACTCTTGGCTCATAAGAAGGGAAGATGAAATTCAATTTTATACAGGCAATAACAAATCAAAATGCTTCTATGATGTCCTGAAGGTTATTTATGGGCCAAAGACATATGGTACATCTCAACTACTCAGTGCTGATGGATCTACATTGATTAATATTAGGGACAGGATCCTAGAGAGATGGGTTGAATACTTCCACAGTGTTCTTAACAGACCATCTTCAATCAATGCAGAAACCATTGATCATTTACCTCAAGTTGAAGCCAATCAGTCCTAAGCTGAAAAAGAGATTTTGAATGCAATCAAGCTCCTTTCAAGTGACAAAACATCTGGTGCTGATTCTACTCCAGCTGAGATCTACAAGTTGGGGGGGGGGTCTATTGCTCATCCAAAAACTGAGTGAAAATTTCCAGGTTATATGGCATGAAGAGCTTATCCCTCAAGAATCCAAGGATGTCTCCACTGTCCATCTCTACAAAGGTAAAGGGAATAGATTGTCCTGTGGTAATCACAGGGATATTTCTCTTTTAGTCATTGTTGTGTGAGATTCTTGCCAGAGTCCTTCTCAATAGGTTGATCCTTCACCTCCCTGAGGGCAGTATGGCTTCAGAAAGGGTTTAAGAACAGTAGATATGGAGTTTTCTGCCTGACAACTCCAGGAAAAATGTCATTTGTACATTTGTACATTTGTAGATCTGACCTAGGCCTTTGATACCATCAGTCCTGAGGGCTTATGGAAAATTATGTTCAAATTTGGTTGTTCAGAGAAGTTCATTAGTACTGAACATCAATGTCATGACAGCCTGCATGCCCAGGTTCTGTATGGATAATGGCTCTTGAGATTTCCCAGTCATACTAATGGAGTGAAACAAGGCTGTGTCCTTGCTCCCATACTTTATAGCATGATATTTTCAGTCAGGTTATCAAATACCTTCACTGAGGATGAACATGGCCTTAAGATCAGCTACTACACTGATGGCAAATTCTTCAACTTGAAAAGGCTAAAAACCTAGACCAAAGTGGAGGAAGTATTGTACAAGATCTTCTGTTTGCAGATGATTGTGAACTCTGTGGCATCTCAGCTTCATAAGTAACACCAAGTATGGATAAAGATTCTCTGCTACTTGTGCCAATTTTGGTCTAACAATCAACACCAAGAAAACACAGATGTTCCATCAGCCAGCACCATACCATCCACATGTGGAACCATCAATTACAGCAAATGGAGATGTTTTGAATACTGTGGACAAGTTCACTTACTTTAGTAGTGTCCTTTCCAGGGAGGTACACAATGACAATGAGGTTGACACATGCATTGCCAGAGCTAGTTCAGTATTTGGGAGGCTCTGAAAGAAAGTGTGGGAGAGAAGAGGTATTAGACTGACTACCAAACTGAAGATCTACAAAGCCATTGTGCTGACCTCATTGCTATATGCCTGTAAAATCTGGACAGTCTACTAGTGCGATGTCAGAAAACTGAACTGCTTCCATTTAAGGGATTGTCTTAGGAAGATTCTAAAGATCACCTGGCAGGAGAAGACACTAGACATTGAGGTTCTTTCTTGAGCTAAACTGCCTAGCATTCCAACATCGCTACAGAGAGTGCAACTACAATGGGTTGTACATGTTGTTAGGATGCCAGACTTACACTTTCCAGAAAGACTTTTCTATGAAGAACTCACATAGGGTAAGCACTCACAAGGGGATCAGAAGAAGCAATACCAAGACACCCTGAAGGTCTCATTGAAGAACTTTAGAATTGATTACACAGCATGGGATACACTGGTACAGGACTGTCCAGCAAGACATGCCCTCATCAGTGAGGGGGTTGTGCTCTGTGAGGAAGGCAGAATTAAAGCAGCTCAAAGGAAATGTGACAAACATAAATTTAGGGAACCCACTCCAGGTATTCACATGGACTATTTGTGCCCAATTTGTGGTAGAGCATTCCAAGCACTTATTGGTCTGATCAGTCACAGTCACACTCTAATTTATCTCAAACATAGTGATGTCATTTTGGTCTTCTTTGATAATGAAGTACAAGAACCAACCAATCAACCCACTGAAAAAAGGAGGAGGGAAGAAAGATAGGGTGGTAGAAAAATGTGGAACTCAAAAATTTACAAAAAGATGAATATTGAAACCTATCTTTGTAATTGGAAAAAATAAAATAACATTTTGAAAAAAGAGGTAGTGTTGAACTATCAAAAGTGAAGTTCAAGCAAAGCTTGGAGAGATGCAAAGATTCTTGACCCAGTAAGAAGGTAGATGAAATTCAGTCTTGTGCTGATAGTAACAATTCAAAATACTTTTAAGTTGCCTTGGAGGCAATTTATGGAACAAAGACCTCTGGTACATCTCAGTTGTACTGATGTTCATCAGTGCTGATAAGAGTCACATTGATTAGTGATAAGCACCTGATCCTGGAGAGATGGCTTGAAATACTTCCATAGTATTTTCAACAAATTGTCTTCAATCAATGCTGAATTCAATGACCTTCTCTTGCCAAACTGCAGAAGATGTTTTGAATGCCATTAAGTTCTTCTGTGGCAAAGAGCCTAGTGTTGATTCTATTACAGTTCAGATTTAAAAGGCAGGGGATCCATTGCTCACACTAATAACTACCTAGCTATGTGACCCCATTCCTTGCAAAAATTATAAAAAAATTTGGTTGTCCAGAGAAATTCATCATTATTATATACCAGTTCCATGATGGCTTGATTATTCTGGATAACAGATTATGCTCATACCTCCCCAGTCACCTATAAAGTGAAACTGGACTATGTTCTTGTTCCCATGCTTTTTAGTGATATTTTCAGTGATATTGTCAGATACCTTCAGTAAGGGCAAAAATGGCATCAGAGTCAGATAATAAACTGATAATGAATTTAATTTTTTAAAAATTTTATTTAAGACAATGGGGTTAAGTGACTAGTCCAAGGTCACATAGCTAGGTAATTATTAAGTGTCTGAGACTGAATTTCAACTCAGGTCCTCCAGGCCCAGTGCTCTATCCTCTGCCACCCAGCTGCCCATGAATTCTTTCATTTTAAAAGGCTACAAGCCAAGATTAAAGTGGAGGAAGAACTCTTGCATGACTTTTTATTCACAGATGATTGTGCACTCAAAGCAGCCTCTGAGGTGGAGATGCTACAGAGTATAGATTAGTTCTCTGCTGCTTGTGCTAATTTTGCCCTAACAATTTTTAATACAAAGTAGTCAGCATCATATCATCCGTATGTGGAACCATTGTTTATAACAAATGGAGAGATTCTAAATGAAATAGATAGGTTCATTTATCTTGGCAGTATATTTTCCAAGGATGTACACATAGGTGATGAAGTTGATACATGCATTGCCAGAGCTAGCACAGTGATTGAGAAGCTCCAAAGGAAAGTGTTGGGGAGAAGATGTATTAGGCTGTCTATCAAACTGAACTGGAAGTCTAAGGAACTGTTGTGAGGACTCCATTGTAGCATGCTTTGAAACCTGGATAGTATATCAGCACCATGCCAGGAAATGGAATTGCTACCATCTTAATTGTCTTAGGAAGCTTCTGAAGATCACCTTGCAAGAAACAGTACCAGAAGCTGAGGTCCTTTGTCCAACTGAGCTGCCAAACACAGATATCACAACTCCAATGAGCTGACCACTTTGTTCCAAAGCCAAACATACATTTGTTTAAAAGACTTTTTTAAGGAGAACACACACAAGGCAAGAACTCACATGGAGGTCAGAAGAAGTGATAACAAGAATCCGCTAAAGTCTCTCTGAAGAACTTTGAAATTGATTGTGAGATATGGGAGACATTAGCATAGGACAGCCCAACATGGTTTTTTAATCAAAGAAGATGCTCTATGAGGAAAGTAGAATTACAACTCAAGAAAAATCAAACAAAAAAATCAAAAAATACCATGAGATACAGAAATTTAGAGACATATCCACTCTAAAAGTTCATGTGGACTATTTGTGCCTGGCCTGTAGTAGAATCTTTTGAATTCATATTAGTTTGATCAGCCACAGTCAGAAACACTATGCCTTGACCCTAACAGAGTGATGTCATTTTGGTCCTCTTTGAGCATGAAGGACAATAAAATCTTTTGATCCTATGTTTTCACATAGCAAATTTATTTTTTTTGAGATCTAAGTATACTATCCCTCACTATTTCTCTGCTCTCATTTCATTGAATTATATGGCAAATTAAAAACAGCTCTATAGTAAAGTATGTGGGGCTATAGGCTGTCCAAACCATGATCAAATAAGAGGTCAAAGGATCACTTTGAGCTCATGCTGACAGGACAGCCTCTTTAGCTGGCTAGTGAAATGTCTTCCTTCTCTAAGATGACCCATTAGACAGAGCACCAGACCTAGAATCTGGTAAACTAAGGAAAAAATTTAGGGTCACTCAGCTAGTAAATATCTGAGGCCAGATTTAAACTAAGCAAGTCACTCAACCTGCTGCCTCAGTTTCTTTATCTGTAAAAATACATAATAATGGAACCTACCTCCCATAGACAGCATCAAATCAGATAATACTTGACAAGCACTTAGCAGAATTCTTGGCACATAGTAGGTCCTTAATACTCAGTTCCTTTCCCTCTCTCCCTACTTTGCTCATAAAGCATATTCTTTGATTAAAAGCCATGTTGAGCAGTCCTTTATTTAAAAAAAAAACTGGGCAGATTATTTTATGGCACTATGTGATCAGCCTGTTAATATTTAGACTAATCCTCTAAGACTCTATAATAAACATCCCACAAGCCTCCTCTCTTCTATAGCTTGATTTTGGAAAAAACCCACTATATTAATTCACATTTGTATTGGTAATATGTACTATTTACAAAACATTTTCATCTCAAAGGGTAATATTAGGATTATTATTTTTATAATTTAGATGAGAAATTGGTTCAAACAGGTTAAATGATTTATCAAAGTGTAACCCCTGTTCTAAAGTTCCATTGGTATGGGACTTTCTCTTTATTGGTGGAGATGAATGTTTTTCCTACTTGAGAAACAGGGTGTTGATAAGAGAGAAAGCTTCAGTTCTTATCCATTCTTCTTTGGGATTTTTGAAGCTTCAAGGCACTTCAGGTTTCTATCTTAGAAAGGGGAAAATGAAAAAGGCCAATCCCATTTTGTTGGAAAAGACTTTGTTGGGTTTCCTTTTGGGCGAGATCCAGGACTCTCTTGGTTGAATTGAACTATCTCATGTCTGTTGGGACATCTCTATTGCACATTTAGAAGTCTTCTATGTATAGATTATCTGATTTGTTTTACTACAATTTGGATATGTAGGTTTATTTGCTAAATAAGAAGAAAAGTCCTCAACCACAATTCCTGGCAAAATAACTGATTGGAAATTATATTTTCATGGACAAAGCTCCCATCTGTAGGGGGCCCCCTAAAGTGAAGCATTGGGGGTGCCATTCTGTGATTTAAAGGGAGATAGAATAAATACTTCTACATTTTTCTCTCCCCTTTCCCACTTCATGAGAAACTTTAATTCCTGACAGGAGGGGAAGGAGTAAGATGGGGCCAGAGACTACTAGATTACTACTCTGTTCACCTCAGAGAGACCAGGGACCATTTTAGAGTTTATCTATCTGCAACCTAAGGGATATGATGAAGTTCAATCTAACTGCTGATCCACTATGACTCATAATTGAGAGGAAGTAGGACCCCAGGCTTCACTCCTCTTCTTTTTGCTATGATGACTACTCATAGTAAATAACAAAGAAACCCAGTTATTCAAATTGTCCAGAAATCAGAGAATCCATGTACTAAAGGGGTATATTTATATTTGCAATACAGAATGAAGGGGTTATCTCCCATTGGGAATGAGTTCAAACATGGAAAATTCATGGATCTCATCCAACAAGAAATTTCCCAAATACCATAGCTAGTTGGGATAGAAACATGAAAAAGATTGCCAGGTCCTCTCATGTCTTCCCAGAGTCTTTTCCTTCAACAACTTGAATTGGGGAAGCCTCTTCCATCTCCTCTCTCTAAGCCAAAAATGTCTGAAGTGACTTGAAATTCAAAAGAATCCTGAAGAAAACTGTGTGAGAACTGAAACTCTTTCATTATCACCAACTCCACCAATAATAAGAGATCCCAGTGGACTTTGGGACAAGGTTTACAAGTTCACAGAGCTAATAATTATATTAACATCAATAAGTTTCAAAGCCTGTATATGAATCCAGGTCTAGGACTCCAAGTCCCACAGTCATTCCTCTGCTATGTGATGATGAGACTGATGCTAAGTGAAAACCAGTTCAAAGCAGGTTGAGTTGGAAGAAGTTTTACCCGAGCACAATAAAGGAAATTGGGGAAATATAACAGAGTTTAAGCTCATTTATATGTGACCAAATATTTAAAAAAAAACACTCTTGACCAATGAGAAAAGTCTTTTAGAAATAAGTTTAAGTCCCTTACAGTAATTTATTGGAATTAAAAAGGGATGTTAATACCTATTTGAAGCTCCCATAGGAAATTATATACTGGAAAAGGTGCTGATTATATGTAAAGGATATAATGTGAGTTGAGCTGACTGACCTCCAGGGTAGGGTTTAGGGATGGCCTTGGAAGAGAATAATGGGCAGGGCTCATAGATTTAGGTCAAACCTGATCCTATTTTGGGATCAGAGAGTGAGGAGTCATGGGCTAGTCACCACAAACTTAGATGAACAAAGCAATCTGCTGATACAAAGTAGTGAGTAGAAAGGAAATAGCTAAAGTTAAAGATTAACAAAATTGAAAGCAAGAAAACCATTGATCTCATAAATAAAACTAAGAGTTGGTTTTATGAAAAAGTCAATAAAATAGACAAACTTTTGGTTAATCTAGTTAAAAAAAGAATATAACTAAATTACTAGTATCAAAAGTGAAAAGGGTGAACTAATCACCAATGAGGAGAAAATTAAAGAGATAATTCAGAGCTACTTTGCCAAACTGTATGCCAATAAATCAGATAACTTGAATGAAATGGATGAATGCTTACAAAAATACAAGCTGTCCAGATTATCAGAAGAGGAAATAAATTACTTAAATAACCCCATTTCAGAAAAAGAAATTGAAGAAACCATCAGTAAACTCCCTAAGAAAAAGTCTCCAGATCCAGGTGGATTTACAAGTGAATTCTACCAAACATTCAAGGAACAAGTAATTCCTATTCTGCACAAACTACTTTAAAAAATAGGAGAGGAAGTAATTCTGCCAAACTCCTTTTATGACAACAACATGGTGCTGATACCTAATTCTGCCAAACTCCTTTTATGACACCAACATGGTGCTGATACCTAAACCAGCAAGAACCAAAACAAAGAAAATTAAAGATCCTAATGAATATTGATGCAAAAATCTTAAATAAAATTTTAGCAATGAGACTACAGCAAGTTATTACTAGGATAATACACCATGATCAGTTAGAATTTATACCAGGTAGACAGGGATGGTTCAACATTAGGAAAACACAACATAATTAAACTTATCAAGAGCAAAACCAACAGAAATGATATGATAATCTCAATAGATGCTGAGAAAGCCTCCCATTAAAAACACTAGGAAAGTTTAGGAATAGATGGAGTTTTCATTAAAATAATAAAATCTATCTAAAACCATCAACAAACATTATATTTAAGAGGGATAAACTGGGAGCATTTCCAACAAAATTAGAAATGCTAGCAATAGCAATAAGAGAAGAAAAAGAATTGAAGGAATTAGAACGGCAATGAGAAAGCAAAACTTTCACTCTTTGTGGATGATATGATGGTATACTATAGAGAACCCAAGAAATTCATCTAAAAAACTCCTTGAAACAATTAACAAATTCAGCAAAATACAGTGACATAAAATAAACCCGCATAAATCATCAGCATTTCTATATATGAACAACAAAGCCCAAAAGCAAGCAACAGAGAAATTCCATTTAAAATAAACTATAGACAATATTAAATACTTGGGAATCTACCTACCAAGACAAGCCCAGAATCTGTATGAACACAATTATAAAGCATTCCTCACCCAAATAAAGTCAGATCTAAATAATTGGGAAAATGTCAAATGCTCATGGTTAGGTCAAGCTAATATAATTAAAATGACAATTCTACCAAAATTAAATTACTTATTCAGTGCCATACCAATCAAACTATCAAATAATTACTTAGCTAGAAAAAAATAGTAACAAAATTCATCTGGAGCAACAAAAGGGCAAGAATAGCAAGAGAACTGATGAAAAAATAATGTAAAGGAAGGTGGTCTAGCACTACCAGATCTAAAACCATACTACAAAGCAGCAGTCATCAAAACTGCCTGGTACTGGTTAAGAAATAGATTAATGGATCAGTGCATTAGAATAGGTTCAAAAGAAACTGGGTTTGTCAAATAGTAGATTGCTATAGTCATTTACTACAAAGACATCAGCATCTGGGATAAGAACTCACTATTTGACAAAAATTGCTGGGAAAACTGGAAAATAATATGGCAAAAACTAGGCATAGACCTACATCTCACACCCTATACCAAAATAAAGTCAAAATGGGTACAGGATTTAGACATAAATAGCAATACCATAGATAAATTAATAGACAAAAAATATTCTATCTGATCTATGGAAAAGGGATTAAATTTATGACCAAGACAAGAATTAGAACACATTATAAAATGCAAAATGGGGGCAGCTAGGTGGCGTAGTGGATAAAGCACTGGCCTTGGAGTCAGGAGTACCTGGGTTCAAATCCAGTCTCAGACACTTAATAATTACCTAGCTGTGTGGCCTTGGGCAAGCCACTTAACCTGGTTTGCCTTACAAAAAAAAAACAAAACCTAAAAAAATGCAAAATGAATGATTTTGACCATATTAAATTAAAAAATGTTTTGCACTAATAAAATCAATGCTGCCAAAATTAGAAGGAAAGCAGAAAGCTGGGAAACAATCTTCATAACCAGGAGTTCTGATAAAGGTCTTATTTCTAAAATATATAGAGAATTATATCAAATTTATAATATCACAAGTCATTTCTCAATTGATAAACAGTCAAAGGATATGAATGGTTTTCAAATAAAGAAATTAAAGCTATATATTAATCATATAAAAATGCTCCAAATCACTATTGATTAGAGATATGCAAATTAAAACAACAATGAGGTATCATATCATACCTATTAAATTAGGCAAGATCAGAAAAATGGAAGAGAATCAGTGTTGGATAGGTTGTGGGAGGACTGGGATATTGATGCATTGCTGGTGGAGTTGTGAACAGATCCAACCTTTCTGGAGAACAATATGGAACTATGCCTAAAGAGCATAAAACTGTTCATACCCTTTAACCCAGCAATTCCAATTCTAGGTCAATATTCAGAAGAAATTACAAAAAATGGGAAAAGTCCTACATGTTCCAAAATATTAATAGCAGCTCTTCTTGTAGTGGCAAAGAATTAGAAACTGAGGGGATGCCCATCAATTGGGGAACGGCTAAACAAGTAATGGTATATGAATACTATGGTATACTATCGTTCTATAAGAAAGCATAAAGGGTCAGACTCTAGAGAATGACTTACGGGATCTGATGATGATGAGTGAAAGGAGTAGAACCAAGAGAACAATGTACACATCAACAAGAATATTATAAGATGAACACGGATGGAAGCAGCTCCTCTCAGGAGTCTAGAGAACTAGAACAGTATTTGACTGATTATGGACTATATTATCCCCAACCAGAGGAAGAAAAACAAAACAAAATACAGGAAAAAAACAACTCTTCCGAATCTGATGAACACTTGATAAAATTCTCTCTTATGTTTTTCTTTCCCTTAATCCTAAAAATTACTAATTTGTAAACATGTTGAACAAAATGTGCATATAAAATCTTAACCTGACTATTCCCTGCTGAGGGGAGAGGGGGTGGGAAGGGAGGGGGGGAAGGAAATTTTATAACTTGGAAATATGCATGTGCATATGGATTAAAATAAATAAATAAAATTTAAAAAATAAAAATAGTCAAGGATGGGGAAAAAAAAGGAAATAGCTAAAGGTAGAAGGTAGAGATTCATACCAAGAGTTTAGGAGATAGTAGTGGACTATAAAGTTTGAGGCTGCAAGAGTCAAATATGAGAAAACAAATGAGGGAACATGAATGTAACAATAGCTTACATTTGAAGGGCTTCATGGTACAGTGGGAATAGAAAGGGAGTTGAAGTCCCAAGTTCAAATCCCAGTCTTCCACTTATTAACCATGTGACCTAGGTAAGCATCTTTGGGTTACAGTTTATTTATTTGTAAAGGTATAGTTGACTAGGAGATTGATAAAGACCTTTTTAGCTCCAAATCTAAGATCCAATATCTTAGGACAGCTGGGTGGTGTCAGGAAGACTCACCTCCCAGAGTTCAACTCTGGCTCAGACACTTACTAGCAGTGTGACCCTGGCCAAGTCATTTAATGCAGTTTAATTCAGGCCTCTCGTCTGGAAAATGGGCTAGAGAAGGAAATAGCAAACCACTCCAGTCTATCTACCAAAACCCCAAAAAGGATCACAAGGAGTCAGACAAGACTGAAATGACCCAATAAAATATAGTACTTTAAAGTTTACAAAGCACTCTGAATATCTCTTTTGAGTCTCACAATAACTCTGTTAGGTCATTTTACAGATGAAATAATTGAAGTTCAGACAAGTTAAGTGATTTGCCTAAATTCACTAATAGCTAAGTAAGTGCCATGACTTCCTAGTTTAGCTAATTCTTCCCGATAATCAAATGTTAGTCTCTACAATTCAAGCCACTAAAGGGACTACAAATACTTCTAAATTTACTGTGATAGGGTGCCCTGACTGGTGCTGTAGTGTATAGGGTATATACAGGGTATAAACAGTGGAGGATGAAGAGGTTGAGGAATTCTACGGTGGTAAGTGTATGCATGTGCTCCTCTTCTCTGACCATTCCACTTAGAGTTTAAATTCTTTTCCAGCTCCCCCTTTTTCACTAGTTCTCACCACAATTCATGATATGCCTTTGTATTCACAAAGCTTCTATGGACAATTATTTGTCCCTCTTAAATTACAGACTCCACTGTTTTATTCAGTTTATTTTTGCTGCTCCGTGCCACCTTCTTCACTAGGGATCATGCTTGAGTTCAGCCAGGCAGTTAATCGAGAGAAATATTATCTCTTCTAGGAACTCACTCCTACTCTTTCATCTATTTATCATTTATACTCTATTGTAACCATTGCTTGCTTATGTGATATCCTCTTCTATTATTTGCTCCAGGGCCCAGAATAATGACCATGTAAGAATATTGACTCATGACAGGAAAATGAAGGTAGACAAAACCAGTAGGCTTTCTTTTCCAGTGGTTCCCCTTATCATTCAAGTTCTTCATACTTACTCATTGGGAAGAAAGAGATTGACTCCTACCAGAGGAAAAATAGAGCTATTGAGTTCCATATAGGCTAGCAATTGACTCTGAGGATTCAGACAATTGGACTAAGGCCAGTACTATTGTAGGGGACCCCAGGCCAAGCCTTACATTGGAGATACAACTACCTAAAAAAACTAGAAGGAGAGATTAGCCACTTTTGGAATTCCCAGGCAACAGAGAAAGCAAGAAGTGTGGTCCACCTTTATTGTCCTTTTTTGTTTCCTCTTTGCTTTTAGTGTTGATCTGCAGGGCTGGTCCCAAACTTGCTGAGAAGAGATTCTTGGGAGATTATTGGATGAAACACTCTATGGACAAATGCTTCCTGGTTTTGTAAGATGAGTGTCATACTTCCTATTGAATAATTATAGACTGTATGAATTTCTTGATTGATCATGTCAATCAGAGACAAGAACTAGGTGTAGAGGAAGGACAAGAAGCAGGAGATTGAAGTCAGAAAGATTTACAATCAATCTCGTCTCATACACTTACGAGTTATGCCGCCCTGGGCAAGTCACTGAAGCGCCTCAGAGTCAAGGTTCTTCATTCGGAAAACGGGGATAATAATAACATCTACCCTTCAGGGTTATTATGAGAATCAAATGAATTAGCAAAAAGCCCTTGACAGAGTTATTGACACCACTGTTACTGTTACTGTGAGAAACAGGACCTAAACATCTCTATGGAATGAATGGATTTATATGAAGTCTTAGACTGATAACACCATACAGGAAGTGTGTTATGATTATCTAGGGCTACACAGTAATGCTCTTGTGAGTTTTGAATAAATAATAGACATAAAGAAAAGGGAAACCTCAAGTACTGAGCCCCCCTCAAAAATTGGTGGCTCAGAGGCAACAGACAAAAGGTATGATTGAGCTGGGGCAGAAAAGGTACTGACCAAGGAGGGTCTATCAGAACAGAAGCCCTCAATTATACCCACCTTCTCAAAGTCAGAGGAAAATGCCAAGAAAAAAGTTTCTTTTTTCCTTCCCAGTGTTTGTCTATTAACAGACACTGTAACATATTATGCTCATTTCATTAACACCACATTTCTGGTAACCTCAATATTGCCTCAACCGCAAAGAGATCAGTAGAAATAAATATAAATTTAAATTAAAACAGAGAGCCAAACCTCTGCCAAAATGTTAGGAATTTTCCTAACTCAGGACTCTGAGCAATTGTGATTTATAATTCTAATTTTTTGCCTAATATAAACTCCTTTAGGCAGCAGAGGAGGGAACCATGTGGACCTGAGGGGCCAATGTGTTGTTGCTGGCCTTAAAACAGGCTAATTATTGTAGCAAAGTTGGTTAATTTTGCTGAATTGCTTTTTTCTCTTATTTATTTATTTATTTAGTTTTTGCAAGGCCATGACTCTCTGGGTAAAGGAGTAGAGAAGAGATGCATTAAGGAATAAAGGTGACAAAAGAACAAAAGATAGCAATAGAAATTTTACATGCAAGGGGGAAAATGTCACTCATTGATTCAAAGTAAAAGAAAGCTTTTCTCTCCAGGCATGTTTCAATAATTAGCATAGTATCTGGCATATAGTAGGTATAAGATTATTTGATACAATTGATTAATATAAGTTGTAGTTAGCAAAACTAAGAGATTAGGGATTTTAATTATGTTGTTAAGATGAAACTTTCATATCATAGCATCTTAGATTTAGCAAAAAGAGTACAATTCCCCTAGTCCAACTCCCTTACTTTTCAGAGGAGGAAAAGAAGGTCCAGAGAGGGGGAAGGAATTGAATAAGGCTTCAGAGTAGAGATGCAGATTTCAATTCACATTGTCATTACATCATCATCATAAAGTAAGTCAGCAAACAATTCTACAGAAAAATATAATTTTATTTGAGCCCATAAGAAAGAGTCTGGGGGTATATTTTAATCCAAATTTTCATTATTTGAATGACTCATGAATGAGATAGATTTATAACAGTATCACAATTTTGGGGAAAGTGTCCCACAACTTCTAAAGGGCAGCTGGGTAGCACGGTGGATAAACTCATCTTCCTGCGTTCAAATCTGCCTTCAGACTTACTAGCTGTGTGACCTTGAAAATCAGTTAACTGTATTTGCCTCAGTTTCCTCATCTATAAAATAATAGAAGAAAATGGCAAGCTACCCCAATATCTTTAACAAGAAAACCCAAATGGAGTCATAAAGAGTCAGATGTGACTCAAAAAATGACTCGACAACAATATAGCTCCTTGGTTGTAACCAAAAGAATAGAGAAAAGCTTAGGACTCTCAAGTATGCAGCTGCCATTGATCTGTGCTACAGTAACTCATTAATAACTCAGCCTGTTGGTGCATTTTGTGTCGAAGAACTCAAACAACTTATAGCAAAGTCCAATGATCAATCATTTTCTAGGGGACATAAAACAAATGGGAACAAGCAGAAAAGCCACCCATATAACTAGACTCTGCCACAAGGTTCTACCTTGCTCCCTTGCTTTCCTGCCTTCAAAATCAAATAAACAAAAAAAAAAAACCCAAACCTTTACCAATCACAATAGCTTAACTATCTAAAAGCTTAAAACTGAACTGACAGATGGATGTAATACCCTGTATAGTGGGACAGACTAATCATTAGCCCAATGGCCTAGGCTTTTCAGCTCTCTATTTATCATCACTTGGGGAAACAAAGGTGTTGCTTTCCTCAGGGTGACTGGAAACAGCTTCTACCTTCCTGCTCCATCTTTCCCTGTCTTTCTTATCTTGGTGATTCACAAAATCATAGAGGCAAAGTGGTTGGGCCCATTACCAGAGCAACTGTGGGAAACCAAGCTCCAATAAGCTGACATGAGCAGGTGAGTCCGTTTCATCAATTAAATTCCCACCTTCTTCAAGATATCCAAGTTAACTATTAAGAGAATATGAAGCAAGAAACAGAAAAAATAAATAGAAATATTTTATATAATATGTTTTATGTAACATACATTTTACAATAATATATTTACATAAATATATATTTGTAGTTTCATGTGCAATCATCTTTTTTATTATAATGTGCTATGGAAATTTTTTTGCTCTATAAATTAAAAATAAATAAAATTTTTGCATCAATATTTTTTTAACTCATTCCTAGTCCTCTTTAATCTTGGTCCCTTCCCTTTGAGAATATTTCTAGTTAAAACCTGTTATCTTGGTTGAACAAAGCTGTTTGCATGTTGTCTCTGATTAGACAGTAAGCTCCTTGAGGGCAAGGACTGTTTGTTTGTTTTTACTTTCTCTAAACACAGTTCCTAGGACATAATATTTGCTTCATAAATTCTTATTGACTTGACCTTCATCAGGCTGGTGACAGTAACTTCAGAGAACTGTAAGATTTGAATTGGAAAAGGGACTCTAGAGATTATTTTTTGTATGTATATAGTATGCCCAGATGTATGACCCTCCTAGAGGAGTTGGTCAAGCCCTTCTCCAACTGTTTCCTGAAATTCCTTAGATTACTCCAACTTTTTGATAATGTGGAATCTTTATTGCACTGGTGATATGACTCAGTGGAATTCATAGCTACAGAGATGCATCCAACAATAAGGACAAATAAGTTGACATTATATTGACATTTTGCATATATATATATATATATATATGTGCGTGCACACACACACACACATATATGTATATATGTATATATATGTATATATATACCACATTTTTGTAATGATTCTCAAGAGAGGGAGTTTTCTAGAGAATAAGAAATACAGACCCAACATTGGGGAAGAGTTATAGACCCACCTCTTAGGAGTAGAGACATAAAGTTTGAATAGATGGACTTCTCTAGAGATTCCACAGCATCTATGTGGCTCCTTAGATACAAAGAATCAAGATCAGGAGGGTACCAAATCACACCTATCTTTTTCCTGGTATAATTTAGATGGCTCAGCAGATAGGATGCTAGTCCTAGAGTCTAACTTCAAATCTGGCCTCAGAAACTTACCAACTGTGTGACCCTGGGCAAGTCATTTAATCTGTGTCTATCTTTTTCCTCATCTATAAAAATGGAGATAATAAAATCTTCCAAGATTGTTGCAAGGATAAAATGAGATAATATTTGCAGCACTTTGCAAAACATATAGTGCTATATTTTAAAATGCTATAATGTTATACATAGTTACAGTTAGGTAGACTATATAAGTCTCTGGTTGAGAGGAGAACATTCTAAGAAGTATTATCTTGACTTATTTATGGACTCAGATATAAATTCTTGAATTTTCCATTGGATTAAACAAACCTATCATATATTTGATGTCTTGTTAGCCTGAGTGCTTTCTTTTTTGAGGAATCCTAGGAATGATCCAAATTCTGCTATTTCAAGGAAAAACCTTGGGTGGGAGCATGAGCCATAATTGCACACTGGTAAAGCAACTTTGCCCAAAGGAGTTATGTAACTTTCCCAAGATCATATAGCCTACTTTTGTTAAGAAGGCCAGATAGGATTCAAACTCAAGTCTTCTCATCCTAAATACAGTGTCCTTCCCTCTACTTCATGATCTTTTTGTCTTTTCAATATCTCTAAAAATCTTTTCACTCTGAGCTTTAGTCATCTCCCTCTGTGATTACAATAACCTTTCACTAGCTTCTGCCTTAAATTTTGCTTCTTTACTTAGTTTAGCATATGGTGCCCTAAATGAGTGATGTCAAACTCAAATAGCAATAAGTGCCAACCAGTTCATAAGCATCTATAAGGGGGGAGACTAGGTGGCACTGTGCATAGAGTGCCGGCTGTGGTGATACGAACACCCAAGTTCAAATCCAGCCTCAGACCCTTAATTGCTTTAGCTATGTGATCTTGGGCAAGTCATTCTTAACCCCATTGCCTTAAATAAATAAAATTAAAAACAAACAAAAAAAAAGAATTGGGGTGGCTAGGTGGCGCAGTAAATAGAGCACCAGCCCTGGAGTCAGAAGTACCTGAGTTCAAATCCGACCTCAGACAATAATTACCTAGTTGTGTGGCCTTGGGCAAGACACTTAACCCAATTTGCCTTGCAAAAACCTAAAAAAAAAATCTCTGGGGGCTACATATAACTTAGAAAAACACAAAATTCTGTTTTCTATGTTTATTATATAATCATTTATTTTATTAAATATTTCCCAATTAAATTTTAATCTGTTTCTAGCCATGCTCAGGAGTGCTGTAAACCACTAGCTATCTAGATGTTTGACCCTGTTCTAAATGGTATTCCTCCTGCTGGTAAGATTACATTAACCCATTCTCTCCCTTGATCCTTTATCCCAGAAGGACAGAGTCTTCACTCTGCTGCAACTTGGTTTTTGCATTCACTTTCATTTTGTAGCTCAAAAGATGATGTCCTAGAGCTAATCTGAAAGGCTCATCTTTTCATCACATCTTTTGTCTGAATTTATACAAGAAGCTTAAGAAAAGAATGATCAGTTTTCCTTGGCTTTATTCTTTTGCCTAAAGCCTCTCTAAATGAGCACTTTAAAAAAAATGAAGTGATGTTGTAGATGAAATTTATTACTCACATTGCTTGACTCCCAAGCCTTTAGAGGTACAGTCGTTTCAAGCACAGGCTGTTCCGAGAATTGACATCATCCAATTCAATTGGAAGCAGAAATTTTTAACAAAGGGAACTGAAGTTCCAGGGATTTAATGGTCTGATGTTTGTATTTCATTTTAAGTGATCTAAAAGGAATAGGAAAAAATTGGAAATAAAAAAATACCCCAAAACCCCAACCCAATAACCCCCACAAAAACCCCCCTCTGTAGTAAATATAAGCAATAGGAGTTTTAGAGGTTGAAATTCCCCAAAAGTACGAATAGGTTAACAATCACAACAAAGAATAAATAAATCACAACTGTCTTGCCCCAAACTCTCCATCTTTTTTGTATAAACCCTGGCAGGCTAAGAAAGGAATACCATATGGCATAGTTTAAAGTGGTTAGAAGATAACCACATAACCCTGGCATGTAATGAACTGTGAGAGCCAGAGGCCAACCCTCAGTAAGGAGTGTGGTTACTTCACAGCAACCAAATACCCAGGGATATGTTTTCATGTTCCTTAAGCCTCTCCTGGGCCCCAGCTCTAAAGTCTTGTTGATTCATTATGAATTCAGTACAGAGAATTTTAGTGTCTTCCCACCTGTGGTCAGTGGCTGAAACATTCTAGGTTATTCTGGGTGCACAGTCAAGATAACCTAGGAAGAGAGGTGGGAATAGCATTATGATCTATGGTTCCAGAATATTTTTCTGATGTGAGATAGCATTAACTACCATGCCCAAATCAGAGCAAGTTATATAACAGAGTCATATATTATTTTCTTTGTCTTTAACCCAAGTCTCTTGATGTTTCTGTGTCCCCATTTACATAACATTTAACATGGGACAATTTAAACTTAGCTTGCTAAGGTATTTTTTATAAGAGGAGTTGCTTTAGCTTTAAGTAAACACTTTCATGTTTTAAATTTGGGTGAAGATCTTTTTAAAGAGATCCTTTCTTTTAGTCCATATCTATGAAATAAAAGAGGTAGACAAGAACATCTCTAAAGTCCCTTTTACCTTTAACATTTTTCATCCTGTTAATCTAGCAACACATAAAGGTCCCTTTCAGTTTGGAAATTAAAGGATTCTGTTTCTAAAATTCCACTTTCCCTTTTGTAGCAATATGCTCCCAAGTAGAATCAAAGAAAATAGAAAGTAAGCTATACAAGTGTTGCCATCTATAGGGAGAAAGTGTATTACATTTGCTTTATTGGGATTGATAAGTTAAAAACATAGAAAAGTAAATAGATTTTATTAATTCCCAACATTAACTCATTACCGTATTTACTTATAATTATTATTACTGTTGTTAATAATTTAGACACAAGTGATATAATATATGAATTACCAATTACTTTTTTAAATAAATATTTTTAAGCCAAAAACTTCCTGTTCTCCCTCCCCCCCTCACCCCATACCATGGAGAAAGCAAGAAAAACAAAATATTTATTAGAAATAGGCATATTCAGAGCAAAGTAAATTCCTGAATTGTCCATGTTTTTTTTTAAAAAGTCTCTTTCTACAGTCACTTAAGTGACAGCTAACTGGCAGTCTCTAAGAAGTGAGCAGTAATATCTTATCATGAGTCCTCTAGAATTATGGTTGAGTATTATATTGATCAGCATTCTTAAGTCTTTAAAAGTTGTTTTCCTTTATAATGTTGTTTCTCTATGAATAGTTCTCTTGGTTCTATTCACCTCATTCTACCTTAAGTTTCAGCAAAAACTTTGAGGACTTAAATAAACTATGCCCTTCATATTACTTACAGACCAAAAGTATTCCATCATATTTATATATAATAATTTGTTCAAATAATAGATGTCTTCCTTACTTCTCAATTCCTTGCCAGTACAAAAAAAGAACTTTTATAAATATTTTTATACATATGATCCTTTCCCCCTTTCTCTGATCTTTTTGGTATGCTACTATTTCTAGCAATGGTTTGCTTAGGTCAAATGGTATACACAATTTAATAACTTTTTTGGACAGGGTTCCAAACTACTTCTAGAATTATTGGACCAGTTCACAATTCCACTTACAATGTATTAATGTACTTCTTTTCCTGCATTATTTCTAACATTTCTCATTTTCTTTAAAAAATTTTTTTATTACATTTAGCTGGAAAAGAGACAGAACTTGAGCATTCTTTTAGTTTTTAATTCTCTAATTATTAGTGATTTAGAGCATTTTTAAATATGGGTATTACTAGCTTGGAAACTTCCTTTAAAAACTGTTTGTTTATATTGGTGACCATTTATGAATTGAGAAATAATTTTTATTCTTATAAATTTGAATGTTTCCTGTATATTTTAGAAATTAGATTTTTAATAGAAGAAATTTGCTGTGAAAATTTCCCCCATCTCCCCTCCCCCCAGGTGTCTTCTAATTTTAGCTGTATTGGTTTTGTTTGTACAAAGATTTTTAAATTTTATTTAATCAAATTTGTCCATTTACTTTCTGTGATCCTATTACCCCGTCTTAGTCATGAACTCTCTGTCCCCCTATCTACAGATCCAACAAGTTAATTTCTTCCTTGCTTCTCTAATTTGCTGATAAGTTCAACTTTTATGGCTAAGACATAAAACCATTTGGAAATTATCTGGATTTGTAGTGTAAAATATTGATTTATACTTAGGTTTTATCAGACTGATTTCCAATTTCCCAGAAGTTATGATTAAATAGTGAGCTTTATTCTAATAACTGGGATCTGTGGATTTCTCAGACACCAGACTACTGTTCTCCTTTGCTACTTTATAGGGTATACCTAACCTGTTATTGATTAGACTCTCTATTTCTTAAGCAGCACCAAATTATTTTTATGTTTACTGCCTTCTATTATGGTTTGAGATCTAGTACTGCTAGTAAGACTCCCCCTTCCCATTTATTTGAATTAATTACTTTAAGATTCTTGATCCTTTGTTCCAGATGAAATTTTTATTATTGTTTTTTAACTTTAAAACAATAATTCTCTAGCAATGTGATTGGTATGGCACGGAGTATGTAAATTAGTTTAGGTATTACTGTCATTTTTGTTATATTGGCTCAGCCTACCCAAGAGCAATTAATATTTCTTCAATTATTTAATGTGTCCTTATTTGTGCAGTGTTTTATAATTGGGCTCATAAAATGCCTATGTGTGTCTACACAGATTTTTTTAAAATGGAATTTCTCTCTCTTCCTGCTGGATTTTGTTGAAAATATACAAAAAAAGGTGATTTATATGGTATTGTTTCATATTTTGCAACCACCTTTAAGTTAATGGTTTTAATTAGTTTTTGCTTCATTTTATAGGTTCTCTGGGATAGCTAGATAGTGAACAGAACACAAGGCCTGGAATCAGACTCATCTTCCCAAGTTCAAATCAGGCCTCAAACATTTACTGGCTATGGGACCCTGAGCAAGTCACCTAGCCCCATTTGTCCTAGCTTTCTCATTTATAAAATTAATTGAAGAAAGAAATGGCAAATTACTCTAATATCTGTGCCAAGAAAATCCAATGGGATCATGAAGACTTAACACAACTGAGCAACATATATTTTTCTAAGTAAACCCATAACATCTGTAAAAAGTGACAATTTTGTTTCCTTTTTATCTATGCTTATCCCCCAATTTCTCTTTCTTATTTTATTGCTTTAGCTAGCAATTGTAGCATCATATTGAATGATAACAGTAATAATGCATATCTTTGTTTTCTTCCTGGTCTTATTAGAAAAGTTTTTAATTTATTTTTCTCATTATAGATGATACTGGTACTTTGATTAAATAGACATTGCTAAAAAAAATTTTCAAAACCCCCCAAAATAGATATTGCTGATCATATTAAGGAAAGCTCTATTTATTCCTATGCTTTCTGCTTTTAACAGGAATGGATTGCATCTTGTCCAATGTTTTTCTGAAACATTATAATCATTATTTTTATTCTTGTTATTAATGTGGCAAGTTATGTTTATAATTTTCTAATATTGAAACAGTCCTGCATTCCTGGCATGAATCCAGCCTGGTTATTGTACATAATCTTTGTGCTATAATGACATAGTCTCCTTACTAATATTTTATTTTGATTTAATATTCATTAGAAATATAATTCCCTTTCTCTGTTTTGACTCTCTGATTTAGATAACATAATTGTATAATAAAAAGAATTTAGTAGGATTCCTTCTTTTTCTGTTTTTTAAATTTGTATAATATAGAAAGAAATTACATTTCAAATATTTGGTAGAATTTGCTTGTATATTCATTTGATCCTGATGTTTTTTCTTTGGGAATACTTTATAACTTATTGGTCTTTTATTTTTTTCTCATACTCATTTAAATATTCTATTTCTTGTTCTGTTATTCTAAACATTTGATGTTTTTGTAAATATTAATCTATTTCTTCAAATTGTTATTTTTAATGGCATTTAATTTGGTAAAATGGTTCCTAATAATAATTTTTATTTCTTATTCATTGGTTTGAATTTTCCTCTTTCATTCTTGATATAGTAATGGGGATTTCTTTTCTTCTTATTAAAAATGAAGTTAGCTAATGAATGGTGTATCAATTTTATTGACTTCCCCCTCCCCCAAAAGGAGGAAGGGAAGAGGAATGGAAGGGGTAAATGACCTATTGTAGATAGCTGCCTCCTTCTTTCAATTAATTTGATGGGATAGAGTGGGGTAGGTTTGCTTTCAGTTTTGTTAATCTGTTCTTTTATTTTTCAGGATTTATATTTTGATGTTTTATTTGGGGAGGTGTTTAGTTTTTTAGTTTTCTTTCTTTTTTTAAGATGTATGCCCAATTTGTTCATCTACCCTTTATTCTTTTACTGATAAAACTGTTTAGAGATAGAAAAGTTCCCCTAAGCACTAGTTTGACTGTATAATTTTAGTGCATTATCATTTGTAAGAGGTTTATTTGGTATTTCTGTGTATATATATATATATATATATATATATATATATATATATATATAATCTTCTCTCCTCATTCATTTATCCCCAGAGGTCCACTGTAGCTAACATTTCTAAAATTCTATTCTTGTCTTGTCTTTTTTTTTTTTTTATCTGAGAGGGTTAAATGCAGATCCTGCCTATTTCTCCAAGGCTATTTCTCATTCAACTTTTCCTTTCAGCAAAATATAGTTTCCCTGTATATTTGTTTAAATTAAGTACGTTTTTTGCTAGAGCTTTGTCTGAGATCATGATCAATCTTTCATTTTTTATTAACTTCAGTTGAAGCATTATAGATTTTGTTCCAGTTCCTTGTTTTAACTCTGGAGATTCTTTCCTTTTCAAACATTTTTCTTATAAACAACATATTGTTTAATTCTCTTTTTTGATACATTCTACTTTCCTCGTCTGTTTTATAGGTGAATTCATCTCATTCACGTTCAGCTATGATTGTTAATTGTGTATTTCCTTCTCTTCTATTCTCTTATATTTTTGCCATCTCTTTGCTTTCTACCCATTCTATAAAGAATAGGATTCAAAAAAGGAGTGAACTCAGCATCAGTGATTATATTTCATCTGCTACTTCACTCTCCCTCTTCTCTCATTTGGAATTCAATTACAGGTTCTTATCCTTTCTTTTAATCTGCTCTTTGAAACTTCTTAGTTAAAATTAATCTCTTCTTTAATCTATTCTTGAATTCCCCCTTTTTCCCCTTCTTGCTTTTACATCCTGTTTACCTCTTTAATGAAATGTTTTCTGTTCCAAATTGTGTTTATTATTCCCTTGTGTGATCAGTTCAAATGAAAGTGAGGTCACCCATTTCTCCCACCATATACACACGTGTGTGTATGTATACACACACACATATTTACATACATACACACACCACAAGTGTGAGATAATTTTCCTCATCTTTTCCCCCAGACACCACATTCCTTTCTTTTTCCTTTCTATTCTTCTTTTAAAATCATCAAAATATATCATCAAAACAACTCTCGGGTCTTCCAATTACATTTATATTCATTTCAACTGACCTCAGTATAAGAATATTTATTAATGTTTTCTATGTGTCAGGTCTTTTGCTAGATACTAGGGATACAAATACAAAAATAACAAGCTCTACCTTCTAAGAGTTGGTATTTTCTAAGGGGAAAGAATATGTATAAAAATAAGACAAAATATATAGAAACTAGATTTAAAATAATATTGAGATGATAAAAAAATATAAAGAAACAACCTCCAGTATTCATACACAGGTTAAGCTTTGGGAAAAAACCCAACATAGAAGTGAGGAAAAAGAATTCCAGGACAACCTCTGTAACTCTATTGAGGTGAGAAACGAAACAGTGTGAGGAAAGCAAGAAACACAGTTTTACTAGAATGTAGAATGTGATAAATCTGAGAGTTACTGAGGAGATAGAATCAAAAGAAGTGAAACTGATTGGAAAGTGAGGGAGAGGGGAAGAGTAATAGCCATCAGGTTGCAAGCTTTGATGACTGGAAACTATGAAGGTATTCTTTTTTTTTGTATTTTTTTCCAATATTTAATATTTATTTATTATCATTTTGTACAAGTTTTTATACATTAATAACATATTCTTGTTTAAGAGTAAACAAAATACCCCCTCCCCGCAAAAATATAGATTCACTTGAGCAATAAAGTAAAGGGGAGAGAAAAAATTAAAATAAAAATAATAGTAATAATTGTAGGTTTGGCCAGGTGGTGCAGTGGACAGAGCACCAGCCCTGGAGTCATGAGCACCCAAGCCCACATCCCGCCCCGTACACCCAACAATCACCCAGCTGTGTGACAGGCAAGCCACCCGAACCCCACTGCACTGCAAAAACCAAAAGAAAAAAGAGGAAACAACAAAATAAAATAAAATAGTAATAATAGTAGGGGTGGCTAGGTGGCGGACAGAGCATTGGCCCTTGAGCCAGGAGCACCTGGGTCCAAATCTGGCCTCAGACACCCAATGATCACCCTGCTATGTGACCCCAGGTGGACCACCCAGCCCCATTTGCCCTGCACTCCCCCCCAAAATAATAATAATAAAAAATGTGCTTGAGTCTTTGTTCCAACACCAACAACTCTGTTGTGAGTGGGTCACATTCTTTATAAGTCCATGGCAAAAGTTACTTCCATATTTTTCCACTGTTGCCTTTTGTATTTCCCCACTACCATGTACTATATTTTTCTCTCTTCTTTCATTCTGACTCTGCTGTAAACATATCTGAGTGGCTCAGCAGACAGAACCCTGGCCTTGGGGCCAAGAGGCCTGAGCCCCCATACCACCCCTTAGGCCCAGCATCCACCTGACTCTATGGTCCCAGACAGGCCGTCCAATCCCAGCCCCTTGCAAGAAGTAAAAAAGAGAGGGGGTGGAGCCAAGATGGCGACAAGAGTGAAGGGTGTCCTAGGAGCTCTCTCATAAATCTTTGAAACTAAGGACTTTAACTAAACTTTTGAGAGACAGAACCCACAGAGGGACCCAATGAGGCAGTTTTCCTACTCAAGGTAACCTGGAAAAGAGCAGAAAGGCTCTGCTCCCTGGGGTTGGAAGGGTGGCCCACCAGAGGGGCGGGGCGCCAGAGCAAAAGAACTTCAGCCTCCGAGAGGCAGCCCCAGGACTCTAGGAGCCCCAGCTCCCAGCAGCATGGGAGTTTCCTGACCTGCGCCCTGGGGAGCACTGGGCACAAAGTGGGGGACCAGTGGGGGACCTCTGCCAGAGTGAGCATGTGGAGCCCAGCCCTCAGGGCACACAGCCAGCTGCTTGGCCATTGCATTCCAGATCCAGGAAACAGAAGCAGAGCCTGTAAGCAGGAACACCCAGGGCATGAGCCCATTGAACCTAGGGAGGGGAGTGAAGAGACAGAGAGAGAGAGACTGCTAATCTATGTGCTCTGTCCCTGGAACAGGACTCTGGGGTTCTGACCACATTCAGATCCTGATCACAGTCCAGGCCCCCCCTACTGAACAGCAGGGCCCTCCACCTCAGCCCCGTGGCAGAGGAGGGTAGCCTGTGGACATTTACAGACCAGGAGGGAGGACAGAGCCTCACACACTGAGACCCTTGTGGGAGTGTCCCAAAAGCTCAGGAAGCACCCCCAAAACAGGCTTAGACTGGAAAAATGAGCAAGCAGAGAAACAAGAGAAACACTGTTGAGAAATACATTATCTATGAACCCAAGAAAGATCAATATACTCAGTCTGAAGATGAGGAAGCACAAGCTCCTGCATCTAAAGACTCCAAGAAAAATAGAAATTGGGCTCAGGCTATGACAGAGCTCAAAAGAAACTTTGAAAATCAAATGAGGAAGTTAGAAGAAAAACTGGGAAAAGAAAGGAGAGAGATGCAGGAAAAACATGAAAATGAAGTCAGCAGCCTAGTCAAGGAAATCCAAAAAAAATGTGAAAGAAAATAGCATGTTAAAAACCAGCTTAGGTCAAATGGATAAAACAGTTCAAAAAATTATTGAGGAGAAGAATGCTTTAAAAAGCAAAATTGGCCAGATGGAAAAAGAGATAAGAAAACTCCCTGAGGAGAACAAATCCTTCAGACAAAGAATAGAATTCAGGGAGATTGATGAATTTACCAGAAATCAGGAATCAATATTTAAAAAACAAAAAAATGAAAAATTAGAAGAAAATGTGAAATATCTCATTGAAAAAACAACTGATATGGAAAACAGACTTAGGAAAGATAATTTAAAAATTATAGGAATACCTGAAAGTCATGATCAGGAAAAGAGCCTTGACATCATTTTCAAAGAATTACTACAGGAAAATTGCCCTGATATTCTAGAAGCAGAGGGCAAAATAGAAATGGAGAGAATCCACCGATCCCCCCGAGAAAGAGATCCCAAAAAACCAACCCCTAGGAATATTATAGCCAAGTTCCAGAACAACCAAGTCAAAGAGAAAATATTACAAGCAGCCAGAAGGACACAGTTCAAATATCATGGAGCTGCAGTCAGGATCACACAGGACTTAGCAGCAGTTTGGAAGCTCGTAGGGCTTGGAATATAATATACTGGAAGGCAAAAGAGCTTAGAATGCAGCCAAGAATGAACTACCCAGCAAGGCTGAATGTCCTCTTCCAGGGAAAAAGATGGACTTTCAATGAACCAGGAATTTCAAATGTTCCTGTTGGAATGGCCAGAGCTGAACAGAAGGTTTGATCTTCAGATACAAGATTCAGGTGAAGCACAGAGATTGGAGGAAAGGGGGAAATATGATGGACTTAATGATGATGAACTGCATGTATTCCTGCATAGAAAAATGACACTGATAATACTCATATGAACCTTCTCAGTTAATAGAGCAGGGAGAGGGAGCTTTTATAGTTGAAGCACAGGAGAAAGCTGAATTTGAAGATAAAATATGGAGTAAAAATGGGGTCAATAGAAAAAAGGGAAATGTAATGGGAGGAAGAAAAAGGAGAGGGGGAATAGGCCAAGATATTTCACATAATAAGATTTTTCTTTATTACAATGAGCTACTGCAATGATATGGAAGGGGGGAAGGCAAGGGGGAATGAGGGAATCTTCCCTCTCATCAGAGGTGGCTAGGGGAGGAAACAGCATATATACTCAATGGGGTATAGGCATCTGGAGTAAGAAGGAGGGGGACGGGGAAAGGGGGAGTGATGTGAGTGATGGAGGAGAGGATGGACCACAGGGGGAGGTCAGATATAACTCATTTTCTTTTTTACTTCTTGCAAGGGGCTGGGATTGGATGGCCTGTCCGGGACCATAGAGTCAGGTGGATGCTGTGCCTAAGGGGTAGTATGGGGGCTCAGGGCCTCTTGGCCCCAGGGCCAGGGTTCTGTCTGCTGCGCCACTCAGATATGCTTACAGCAGAGTCAGAATGAAAGAAGAGAGAAAAATATAGTACATGGTAGTGGAGAAATACAAAAGGCAACAGTGGAAAAATATGGAAGTAACTTTTGCCATGGACTTATCATAAAGAATGTGACCCACTCACAACAGAGTTGTTGGTGTTGGAACAAAGACTCAAGCACATTTTTTATTATTATTATTTTGGGGGGAGGGAGTGCAGGGCAAATGGGGCTGGGTGGTTCACCTGGGGTTGCATAGCAGGGTGATCGTTGGGTGTCTGAGGCCGGATTTGGACCCAGGTGTTCCTGGCTCAAGGGCCAATGCTCTTTCCACCACCTAGCCACCCCTACTATTATTACTATTTTATTTTATTTTGTTGTTTTTTCTTTTTGGGGGGGTTTTGCAGGGCAGTGGGGTTTGGGTGGCTTGCCTGTCACACAGCTGGGTGATTGTTGGGTGTACGGGGCGGGATGTGGGCTTGGGTGCTCATGACTCCAGGGCTGGTGCTCTGTCCACTGCGCCACCTGGCCATACCTACAATTATTACTATTTTTTTCATTTTAATTTTTTTTCTCCCCTTTACTTTATTGCTCAAGTGAATCTATATTTTTTTGGGTGGAGGGGGTATTTTGTTTACTCTTAAACAAGAATATTTTATTAATGTATAAAAAATTGTACAAAATGATAATAAATAAATATTAAATATTGGGAAAAAAAGAAAACGTGTTATATCTGAACACTCTCCCCCTTTGGTCCATCCTCTCCTCCATCACTCACATCACTCCCCCTTCCCCCGTCCCCCTCCTTCTTACTCCAGATGCCTATACCCCATTGAGTATATATGCTGTTTCCTCTCCTAGCCACCTCTGATGAGAGGGAAAGATTCCCTCATTCCCCCTTGCCTTCCCCCCTTCCATATCATTGCAGTAGCTCATTGTAATAAAGAAAAATCTTATTATGTGAAATATCTTGGCCTATTCCCCCTCTCCTTTTTCTTCCTCCCATTACATTTCCCTTTTTTCTATTGACTCCATTTTTACTCCATATTTTATCTTCAAATTCAGCTTTCTCCTATGCTTCAACTATAAAAGTTCCCTCTCCTTGCTCTATTAACTGAGAAGGTTCATATGAGTATTATCAGTGTCATTTTTCTATGCAGGAATACATGCATCATTAAGTCCCTCATATTTCCCCCTTTCCTCCAGTCTCTATGCTTCACCTGAGTCCTGTATCTGAAGATCAAACCTTCTGTTCAGCTCTGGCCATTCCAACAGGAACATTTGAAATTCCCCTGGTTCATTGAAAGTCCATCTTTTTCCCTGGAAAAGGACATTCAGCCTTGCTGGGTAGTTCATTCTTGGCTGCATTCTAAGCTCTTTTGCCTTCCAGTATATTATATTCCAAGCCCTACGAGCTTCCAGTGTAGCTGCTGCTAAGTCCTGTGTGATCCTGACTGCAGCTCCACGATATTTGAACTGTGTCCTTCTGGCTGCTTGTAATATTTTCTCTTTGACTTGGGAGTTCTGGAACTTGGCTATAATATTCCTAGGGGTTGGTTTTTTGGGATCTCTTTCTCGGGGGGATCGGTGGATTCTCTCCATTTCTATTTTGCCCTCTGCTTCTAGAATATCAGGGCAATTTTCCTGTAGTAATTCTTTGAAAATGATGTCAAGGCTCTTTTCCTGATCGTGACTTTCAGGTATTCCTATAATTTTTAAATTATCTTTCCTAAGTCTGTTTTCCATATCAGTTGTTTTTTCAATGAGATATTTCACATTTTCTTCTAATTTTTCATTTTTTTGGTTTTTAAGTATTGATTCCTGATTTCTGGTAAATTCATCAATCTCCCTGAATTCTATTTTTTGAAGGATTTGTTCTCCTCAGAGAGTTTTCTTATCTCTTTTTCCATCTGGCCAATTTTGCTTTTTAAAGCATTCTTCTCCTCGATAACTTTTTGAACTGTTTTATCCATTTGATCTAAATTGGTTTTTAACATGCTATTTTCTTTAGCATTTCTTTGGATTTCCTTGACTAGGCTGCTGACTTCATTTTCATGTTTTTCCTGCATCTCTCTCCTTTCTTTTCCCAGTTTTTCTTCTAACTCCCTCATTTGATTTTCAAAGTCTTTTTTGAGTTCTATCATAGCCTGAGCCCAATTTCTATTTTTCTTGGAGTCTTTAGATGCAGGAGCTTGTGCTTCCTCATCTTCAGACTGAGTATATTGATCTTTCTTGGGTTCATAGATAATGTATTTCTCAACAGTGTTTCTCTTGTTTCTCTGCTTGCTCATTTTCCCAGTCTAAGCCTGTTTTGGGGGTGCTTCCTGAGCTTTTGGGACACTCCCACAAGGGTCTCAGTGTGTGAGGCTCTGTCCTCCCTCCTGGTCTGTGAATGACCACAAGCTCCCCTCCTCTGCCACGGGTTTGAGGTGGGGGGGCTCTGCTGTTCAGTGGGGGGGGGGCCTGGACTGTGATCAGGATCTGAATGTGGTCAGAACCCCAGAGTCCTGTTCCAGGGACAGAGCACATAGATTAGCAGTCTCTCTCTCTCTCTTCACTCCCCTCCCTAGGTTCAATGGGCTCATGCCCTGGGGGTTCCTGCTTACTGGCTCTACCTGCTTCTGTTTCCTGGATCTGGAATGCAATGACCAAGCAGCTGGCTGTGTGCCCTGAGGGCTGGGCTCCACATGCTCACTCTGGCAGAGGTCCCCCACTGGTCCCCCACTTTGTGCCCGGTGCTCCCTGGGTCTCAGGTCAGGAAACTCCCATGCTGCTGGGAGCTGGGGCTCCCAGAGTCCTGGGGCTGCCTCTCGGAGGCTGAAGTTCTTTCGCTCTGGCGCCCCGCCCCTCTGGTGGGCCACCCTTCCAACCCCAGGGAGCAGAGCCTTTCTGCTCTTTTCCAGGTTACCTTGAGTAGGAAAACTGCCTCATTGGGTCCCTCTGTGGGTTCTGTCTCTCGAAAGTTTAGTTAAAGTCCTTAGTTTCAAAGATTTATGAGAGAGCTCCTAGGACACCCTCCACTCTTGTCACCATCTTGGTTCTGCCCCCTATGAAGGTATTCTTGACTAAAATAGAGAACTGAAGAAATAGGAGTAGGTTTGGAGAAAAGACAATGAGCACTTTTTTTAGACATGTTAAGTTTGAGAGACCAATGGGTCAACCATGTGAAGATGTCTAGAAAAATGGCAATTTAGGACTGATTCTTAGGAGAGAAATGATGCCCTCATGGAAACTGAAGAGATCAGCAAGAGAATAAAAAAGAATGTTGAAGTTATAGCCATAGGGTACACCCACAGAAAGGTTACATAAACATATGTGTGTTTTCATAGATGATGATGATGATGATGATGATACTTGTCCTTCATTCTCAAAGAAGACCATGACGCCAGGGAGGTGATGTCATGCTGTCATGCTGTCATGACATGCACATGAATTGAATTGGAGTGAGGGAATGCTGTGCCAAGTCAACAGCTCACTTTCTCCTCCAGCATTATCTGGAGCAATGGTCAGATATGGATCAGTATGACTAAAGATGACTTAGTATGCAAGGGTTAAGTGACTTGTCCAAGGTCATACAACTAATATGTGTCAAGAGTCTAATTTCAGATTTGAACTCAGGTCCTCCTGACATCAGGGCTGGTGCTCTAACCACTGTACCATCTAGCTGCCATATGTATATATAAAATGTATAGGTATATATAATATGTGTATAAGTATTTGTCTATAGTTATATGTGATGCACACATATGTACATATATATGTGTATGTAATATAATACAGCAAAGGAGACTGAGAAAGAGCAATGAGAGAACAGTGTCATGGAAGTCTAGGGAGGAGAAAGTATCCAGGTGGAATAAAGGATCAGTAATGTCAAAAGATATGTAGAAGTTAAGAATGATAGACTGCAGAAAGGCCATGGATTAACAATTAAGGAATTAAAGATAACTTTGAAGAAAACAATTTTAGCTGAATGGGAAGTCAGAGGGTAGGGGGCTGAAAGGTCAGTGATAAGTGTTAAAGTAGAGGCATCTTTTTCTAAGAAATTAAAGTAAAATTTCTGGCAAAGATGTTTTCTGAATTGGAAGTAGACAGCCCCACAAAACCTCAAACTTCACAGGAGATGGAATAATGAATAATGATCAATAAAAAGTTCAATAAATGATTCTTCTCCCCAGAATTATACAAAAAGTCAACCAGAAGCCTAGGGACAATAGGAAATGAAGCTCTCCAGCTAAAAAGGTACCTGTATGACCAGACATAGGATATGCGTGGCCAACAAATTTCTGTGTCCTTAGACACCAAGAACACCACATTACTCCTTAAAAATGCTCAAAGTGCTTAGAAAGACTGGGGTAAGGATCTTGAAAGTTCTGAGCAGCAATAGCAGGCAGTAACCCGTGTTTATGATGACTAGTGAATTATCATAGGTCCCAGTCAGGAAGGACCTGGGGCCCAGGCCCAGGGGCTTTGAGGTTCCTAATATTTCTGTAAGACATCAAAGGGGACCCTAAAAATCCAGTGCTCTGAACCTCAAATATTGGGAGGGTAACTCCAGGAGCTAGCTCAAGATTTATTCAAGTCAACAATCTAAAACAAATCAGAGAAAGTACACATAATAGAATATAGACCTTTGAGAGATAGGTAATTCAACTCAACCAAGAGAGTCCTAGATCTCATTCAAAGGTCTCTAGTTAAGCATTCTCTAAGGTTAAAGAAATGATGAAGACTGTTAGTTCCTCTAATGTTGAATTCTTCCCAGAGTCTGTTCCTTCAGCAAGAATGGGACTGACTTCAGCTAACTTCTCTCTCATGGCTCAAAGATATCTAACAAATAGAAGAGACTGAAACTCTCCTTTCTTCCATTCTCAACAGCTCCACCCTGTACCTCATTCAGGTTATTGAACTTCATCAATGAGCAAAGTCATGGATTTGGGGTTACATAAATCATCAATCATATATTGCAATAAACTGCTGCTGAGTCTGCCTGTCTCAAGTCTCTCTACACTAATCCATCCTTCATTCAGTCACCAAAGTGATTTTCTTAAAACACAGGTCCATACCCTAGTCAGTGCACTTCCATGGCTCCCTATTGCCTCTAGGATGAAATACAAAACCATCTATTTGTTATTCAAAGTCCTTCATTGTCTTGTCCCATCTAATCTTTTTGGTCTTCTTATCTTGTTCTCTGTCATGAATTCTTCTATCCAGTGATGCTGGTCTCTTTATTATTCCGTAATCAGAATACTCCCTCTCTTGGCTCTGGGCATTTTCTCTGTCTATCCTCCATCTTTGGAAAACCCTCCCTCCTCATGTCCAACTATTGAGTCCCTGGTATGTGAAGACTTCCCCAGCAGAGTGGGCAGATAAGAACAATTTGGCTATGAAGCAGGTAAAGTCATCCACTACATCTTGAGTCACTGCAACATCCTGATTTTTGTCTTTTGATTGGACTTCAATGACTCTGAAAGAAACTGATGACTTTGTGCAGCTCTGCCTCACTTAAATCCCATTCATGCATGCATGCATCAAGATATCAACCAGTGATGTCCTTGGTCCTTTTTGAAATGAAGAACAAACAACAATTTGTCCTTACACAGACTGTACATATCCGTTTGCTTGTGTTTTCCCATTAGTCTGTGAAGGCAGAGACTGTCTTGTTTCTTTTTGGGTTACCAGTGTTTAGCAGTGCCTCACACATAGTATTCACTTAATAATTGTTTACTGACTCATAATTATAGTCCCAAGATTTCAAAAGGAGAGAAGTAAGACCAGAGAAGGGGCACTAGATTAGAAAAGCAGGGATTTATGGAATAACTGTAGATTTTAGTGAGGTAGAATAGATTCAGAGGGATGGGAAAGAAAGGGAAATATAAATGGTTGGGAGATTGCAGTCAGTTTGAGGAATTTCAAAGTTCTGGATTGTGCAGATGAGTCTCTTAAGGGTCATGACAACCATTCTTTTGTGTAATTAAAGTGAAGTGAAGCTTTAGGTCATGATAACTGAAGAGGTTTGTGAATTAAGAATTCAAGCTGCTTGAAAGGACATCAATATGTTTGAGTGCCTACATAGGAAGTCAAGGGTTAAGGAGAAGAAAGGATTATGAGCCAGGTACTGAATTCCTTGGAAAAGGAGGGAGAACAACCTGGGGGCCAAGAGAACTGCCACAGAGATCTGGATAGAAGGATCTTTGATTGAAGTGAGCCTCAAAGAAGAAAAGGTTGCTAAGTGATGGTGAGAGGGGGAGGGTTTGGAAGTGTCAGTGAAGAGCAATCAGTATGTCTACTCCTCCTTCTGGTCCAGTGTATGTAAAGATTGACTAGAGAGAGTATCCATGGATTCTGAGGGAGGTTGGTTTCCATGACTACAAGAGGAGCATGAAAGGAAGAATTCCAATAGAAAGGACAGTTCATTAACAATCATAATACAATCTTTAATAGCCTCTTCCACAGAAACTATAGACAGTGCTATTAAAGCTTTAAAAAGGCAGTGGAATCTTCAAGAGTGATAGTTTGATGGTTATTCCTCTGTAAGATGAAGAGTTTTAGCTGTCATCCATAAAGAGTGAGTTTTAATGGTCATATGTGAAGAATCTAATTGTCATTCTTTGTTAGATCTGTGAAAAGAAATTGTTTAACTATAGTTCTGGAGAGTTACCTATCATAGAAAAAAATTGAAGATAAAAAGAAAGACGTTATCCTCTGAGAAATTTGAGTGTTACCTTCATATTATGAATATATAAGCATTTTTAAGAGACTTTGGCTAACATCCTGAAATCTAACATGATAGAACCATGTTCCAAAATGAAGAAGTCAAGAGTCAACTGATAAGTAGAGGTAACTCCAGTAATAATTATTCTCACTCACAACACATTTTAATAATTATGTTATTTTATCATCTGTTATAGCATTAGTTGTCTAACCAGTAATTTTGATATTTAGCTAAGCCTAGAAAATTAAAAGTTTTGATTTGAGAAAGATGATCAATTGCTTATGGGAAAAGATGCTTCCAATAAGACTGAGGTAGGCTTAAAGATAAATTATTGATTAAAAAAGTTGTAGTTTTACTATTTGATATAGAAATATCCTAACATATCCTGGCATATTCCCTTAGAATTTGGGATATTAAGGATTAATATAGCAATCAGTTAAGTTGCAGCCTAAGATGTTAACACCTTATGTGGATTACATAATTAGAATACACAATAGAACCAGACTTCAGAAGGCACATTAGAAGAGGACAGAATTGGATTGTTACAAAGCAATGATAGAACTGAATAGTATGAACATGAGGAATTGGAGAGAGGCAGCAGGTAAAAGGATATGGATGCAAGAAAAGTGTTTCAAGTTAAATTGTGTTAAGGGCAAAGGAGAATACAAAGTATGATTAGAAATTTGAGAAGGGAGAAAAAGAAGGTTCAATAGAAAAGATAGCATCTAATGAGATCATAAGTTTAGAGCTGAAAAAGAATTTAGAGGGCACCCAGTCTAATTTCCTTGTTTGGGTGGAAAGTGGCAAATCTGAGATTTGAATCTATGACTTCTGACATGCAATATAATTCTCCTTCCATTCTATACTAGACCTTGAAGGAAGAAAAGTATTTACACATGCAGATAGATAGAAGGAATGAATTCCTAACATAGAGACAGGCTACAGAAGTGAATGGGACAGAAGAGAGAAGGATGAGAAGTATAGATGAATAGATAGTGAATAAGAAGAATGTAGAATTCCTTTGGAATTGTCTTGTAGCTAAATCATTCACAATTCTTCTTCATACAATACTGCTGCTATTGTGTATTCTACCACCCAGCTGCTTCTTCAAGGAAGCAGTACCCTTTTCAATTGGTAAATTGACTTGAATAAAAAAGACTTTCTTTAGTATTTAAGTAAAAGTTGCTATCACCCATCAAACTATTCTTACAGATCTGAAACAATTATTGGAAGGGACAATTGACCTTAGATTATATAGAATTATTGCCTAAATGGGTAGAGAAAGTTAAAGGCTGTTTCATCATTCTGTCCAATCCCAATAACCAAATTACATACTGATTCTGTGGGAATTTGTTGATCCAATGTCACTTTCCACCTTGGGTAAACTTTACACTTTTAGTATATATGAATATAATATTGTCAATATGGAGGGAGGGAGGGAGAGAGAGAGAGAGAGAGAGAGAGAGAGAGAGAGAGAGAGAGAGAGAGAGAGAGAGAGATGAGGAAAAAGAAAGGTAGGAAGAGGGGAAGAAATGGGAGCAAGGAGAGAGAGAAAAAAATCATTGAAACAGATTAAGTTAATATAGAGATGTGTACAAAGTAGCATTGTGTCTTATAAATTCTAGGCCACTAGTTACTGGATGGAGTAAGAACTCATCATCAGGGGGAAAAACTTCTGGAAAAACTGCAAAGCAGTTTAGCAGAGTTAGATATAAAGCATCATAAACTCCAGCTACATCAATGTAAATTTAAAGAGCAAGAAATTACTTTCCAGATTGTTGATAGAAAGTTCATGACTGCACATGTAATAGAGAGGATCACAAGAGACAGTTTTGATTATGAAAATATTTGTAAAAATCAAACTAATGCAGTTAAGATTAGAAGGGAAACACATAACTAGGAAAAAAATTTCAGAGTAGATTTTTTCTATACAAATTTCAGATCCAAGATGTGATGGAACATGTTATAATTGGTACAATTCAAAATGAAGGGTATGGAAAGGTGGTGTTCAGAGTAAGAAATCCAAGGCATTAATAGTTATATAAAAATTCTCTAAATCACACAAGTAATATAAACACAAATTAAAGTGGATTGGCAAAAAAGTAAAATGGAAATGTTTGAAGGACTAAATGAAAATAGATTAACTTAAGCACTCTTGGTCGAGCTGTGAATCAGTCCAGCCATTCTGGAAAGCATTTTGGACCTATGCCCTTAAAGTTACTTACTTATTGCATATCCTTTGATCTCTTTGGGCTTAAGAAGTGTTTAGCTGAGGCAGAGGAAAAAGGATCAATTTGTATTAAACTATTTTATAGTAGCACTTTTCAAAGGTATCAGAACTGGAAACTGAGAAACTATTTGGGAATGGCTCAACAAATCACAGTTCATGAGCATAATTGAATATTACTGTGTTACAAGAAATGAAAAAAGAATTTCAGAAGAAATGGAGAAGACCTTTATAAATTGGAATGAAATGAGAAGAACCAAGAGAACAATTTATATAATGACATTATGAAAGAAAGTTTTGAAAGACTTTAGAACTGAAGATGAAATAATATTTCTTTGGGAAAGGAGGCTTAAAGATCCATTCATATGAGTTCTTTTTGTGTAAAAACTCAACAATCTCTGTCTCAGGGTTATAGATAAAAAAAAAAGGCTTAGACTTAATTTACAGGTTATTGCAGAAGTTCACAGGTTACTACAAGAAGTTCACAAACTACTACACAAGCTCACAAGTTAGGTCCTTTGGAAAAGCTAGATACTTAAGAAAGTAATAAGTTAAGCAAAAAAAGATAGTTGAGAATGAATAGCAAAAGGGAAAAGATAGACATTTTAAAGAGATAGTTGCAAGCTGGAAAAGGAGGTGAATAATCAAGTTAAAAGGGGAAAAAAAAAGAAAAGACAAAAGTCTTAGATCAACATAGATCCAGCCTCAAGGAGCTGAGACCAGTTTGGGCCAGCAGCAAAGGGCCAGAACATGTGGATCCAGATAAGACAAAGAAAGAGAGAGGAGAAGGAGTCAAAGCATCCACTGCCTGGCTGAATCAGCAGGGGAAAAAAAGAGACTCTCCCCTCTTGGACCCTTGTTCAATTACATTTCCATAGTGGGCAGAACAAGGGTGGTGCTTGAGGAATGACTTAGTATCTAATTGACTTCAGGTATTTGCCAACATGCATGCTACAGAAACATTCCCCAATGAGTGAATAATGTCACTGAACATGAACAGGGTTCTTAGGACTACACCTGTTCCTGTCCCAAAGGGTGTGACTAAAAAGTCCAAAGTGATTTAGAGTCAAGATCTCAAAGAGCCAACTCAGAATGGAGAAACACCCCCCCCCTCAGTGCAGAAAAGTTTCAAAAAGATTATGATATTTCTGTACCATCTTCAGTACTATCTTCTTTCCCCATCTTCAGTGATACAATGTGATTAGGTACCCTTTTTGAAATAGAGATGGCAGCTAGGTGGTACAGTGGTTAGAGCATCAGTCCTAGAGTCGGTAGGACCTAAGTTCAAATCCAGCTTCAAGCACTTAATAATTACCTAGCTGTGTGACCTTGGAAAGTCACTTAGCCCCATTGCTTTTCAAAAAAAAAAAAAAAGAAAAAAGAGGCATTAAACTAAAAGATTAGAGTACCCAGGTAAGATCTGGCACTAGTTTCTTCAAATCTCCCCTGAACCTCATTTGACTTTTCCTTAGGTTTTTGACTCAATATTGTTCTTCAAAATCAACAGGTAAAGGAAAGATTTAGAATAACCTGCAGTAAGTAAGGAGAAACAAATCTTGTGGGGAAAATATCTTCTTCTCCCCACCCCCAAAAGCTCAACATCACTGCAACTGTTTTTGGTGGAAAAAAAAGTTCAAGATTAATAAAATAATTTTTAGTGGTTTGTTGAAAAGAATCTACTGTTGGTGACTGGATAGAATTTATCTCATGCTGGGAGTCAAAACCTTTTCCCTTTATTCCACATACAATGAATGGTCATTGCAGGTTTTATTCCTAGAGTTTTATTCCATTAGCTTCTACAGAGAAGCATAAAGTTCATTTTAGTGTCAATAGCTCATAGGAAACATTCTTTCCAACTTCCTCAAAGAAATAACTTCAGCTAGAAGTTAACTAAATTGTGCCCAAGTACCTAGCTATAATGTTTTACTCAGACTTCTCATCTCACCATTCACCTTAACTAGAACATCTGAAAAGTTGCTTGACCTCTCTAATACTTTGTATTGTTATTCAATTTTGACTTATTTGACAATCATGTTTCTGTTAACAGAAAGGGTTAAGATTAAAAAACAAACAAAAAAAAACTAATTGAGAATACTATGAATGAGATCACTACACAGAAGAAAAGTCCTTTTAAGTAAATTCAGAACCAGACTTACCACCCTCATCTCCTCCTCTTCCTCCTCCCCCAGTCACACCAGAGGTGTTATAGCAGCCTCAGGACCCTCATATCAACATGTCATCAGATCACACCTAAAGATTTATACCTGTTACAACCAGTTTTTTCTTTTTGTATGTTTATTAAAAGAAAAAGACATTTGGTAATTAAAAGAAAGTTTCTATCCTGGGTTGTCTTAGTGGTAAGAAGGATCAGGAAAGGGAAGGATATAATGTCTTTAAGACTAAGGATTGCCTTGATTGTTTGCACTTAAATTCATAGCATTTAACAGTACCCTGCACAGAAACAATTAAGACAGAAGAACTGCTAATATAATAAAATTGACAATTCTACCCCAATTAAGATACTTATTCAGTGCCATACCAATCAAACTACCAAATAATTATTTTACCAAGATAGGCAAAATAGTAATAAAATTCATCTGGAGCAACAAAAGGGCAAGAATAGCAAGGGAACTGATAAAAAAATGTAAAGGAAGGTGGTCTAGCTCTACTAAAACTATACTATAATGCAACCGTCATCAAAACAACCTGGTATTGGTTAAGAAACAGGGTAATGCAGGGCGGCTAGGTGGCGTAGTGGATAATGTACCGGCCTTGGAGTCAGGAGTACCTGGGTTCAAATCCGGTCTCAGATACTTAATAATTACCTAGCTGTGTGGCCTTGGGCAAGCCACTTAACACCATTTGCCTTACAGAAACCTAAAAAAAAAAAAAAAAAAAAAAAAGAGAGAGAGAGAGAGTAATGGATCAGTGGATTAAGATAGGTTCAAAAGAAACTGCAGTAAATGACTATAACAATCTCTTGTTTAACAAACCAAAAGACATCAGCTTCTGGGATAAGAACTCACTATTTGACCAAAAGTTTCGTTCATAATGTCATTATATAAAATAGTATGGTAAAACTAGGCATAGACCCACATCTCACATTCTATATCAAAATAAGGTTAAAATGGGTACAGAATTTAGACATAAAGGGTGGCACCATAGATGAACTAATAGACCAAGAAATACTCCATCTAATCTATGAAAAGGGGACAAATTTGTCACCAAACAATAGAGTATATTATAAACTGCAAAACGAATGATTCTGACTATATTAAATTTAAAAGGTTTTGCATTAATAAAATCAATGCTGCCAAAATTAGAAGGAAAGCAGAAAGCTGGGAAACAATCTTTACAGCTAGGAGTTCTGATAAAGGTCTCATTTCTAAAATATATCGAGAACTGCATCAAATTTGTAAAGTTGCAAGTCAATCCCCAACTGATAAATGATCAAAGGATATGAATAGACAATTTCCAAATGATGAAATTAAAGGCATATATAATCATATAAAAATCCTTCAAATCATTATTGATTAGAGAATTGAAAATTAAAAGAACTCTGAGGTATTACACCTCTCATCTACCAGATTAGTTAAGATGACAAAAAGGGAAAATGATCAATGTTGGAGAAATTGTGGGAGGATTGGGATGTTAATGCATTGCTGGTGGAGTTATGAAGTGATCCAATTCTGGAGAGCAATATGGAACTTTGCCCAAAGAGCAATAAAACTTTTCATACCCTTTGACCCAGAAATTCCAATTCTAGGCCCATACCCAGAAGAAATCATAAAAAATGGGAAAAGTCCCGCATGTTCCAAAATATTCATAGTAGCTCTTTTTTTTGCGGTGGAGAAGAGTTGGAAATTGAGGGGATTCCCATCAATTGGGCAAAGGTTGAACAAGTTATGGTATAGGAATATTATGGAATACTATTGTTCTATAGGAAGCCATAATAAAGGGAGCAGAACCAAGAGAACAATACACACAAAAACATTGTGAGATGATCAGCCCTGATGGATGCAGTTCAGAGAGCTAGGACAACCCTATTAGACCAACTATGGACAATGCTACCCCCACCCACAGGAAGAAAACCAAAATAAAACAATAAATTCTTCAGAGTTTGAGGAGCACTACATTCATTTTAAAAAATATCTCTCTTATGTAATTCTTTTCCTTAATCCTAATTTCTCATCCAAAAAATGACTAATTTTTAAACATGCTTAACACAAATGTGTAAGTAAATATTAACCTGTTCACCAATGAGGGGAATGGGGGTGGGAAGGGAGGAGTGGAAGGAAATTTTCTAACTTAGAAATATACATAAGCATATGGATGAAGGTTTTTTTAAAAAAAACTTTCATAATGCTTTTTGGAAAAGTAAAACATCAATAAAAAATTTTAAAAAGACAAAAGAACTGTCCCAATTTAGAGCTTTGATAAAACCCATCGAGATTCAAATCATTGATTGGCCTACAATATAAAAAGTCTGCTTGCTTCCTTTTTGCATTCCCTGGCTCAAAGCAAGTGTAAATAGGAATAGTTTCTATTCTAGCCAAAAACTTTAACACTGTTCAAATGTTACTGAAGATTGCGGGAACTACTTAAGATCCATCTACCAACCCTGTTCCCATTTCATTGTTCAAAGCTATCTAACTAAACTATTTGAAACCCATCCTTACTTTCCATTGTCTACCTTACTGAGACTACTTGAAAACAAGTGTCAGGCACAGTGGAATTAATCTTATTCCACTCCTTGGTTCCTCCCTAGCACCACCCTAACCCCGCCTCCCCACTTACTCAGCCCATACATCATGCCCTATTCTTCTGTATAAACTCTGACTTTATCCCCTTTCAGCTGCCAACTTAGCCCAGCTGCAACATTTGTGAATGCATTCACATTTCTTTTTTATGTCTAATAAAATCAAGAACAGAGGTAAGAGGAAACCAGTAAAGGGAAGGACTCCTTTAGAGTAAAGTCTGCTAAAATTTTTTAGTCCAGAGGTTAAAAACATGGATTTCTGCTGAAAGTGGGTCAAAGACAAATATGAGAAATGACTTAAAGAAGAGACTAATGCAAAAACAGTGCAGTTTGTCAAATGGGAGCTTCTTTGACACAGACTACATGGTTGACTTGGAGTCTAAGTTGGAAAAGACCAATGTTATCAACGATGTCTGTGTGTCTATGACTGCATAGTGAAAGACTCTTGATTTCTTAGAACACATCAGTGGCAAGAAATATCAGTGGATGGGGCAGCTAGGTGGCATAGTGAATAGAGCACCAGCCTTGGAGTCTGGAGGATCTAAATTCAAATTCAACCTCACTTAATCCCATTGTTTTGCAAAAACAAACAAAAAAAATCAGTGGAAACTAGAGTTTCTGATAAAGGGCTCATTTGTAAAATATATAGAGAACTGAATCAAATTTATTTAAAAATCATTCCTCAATTGACAAATGGTCAAAGTATATGCAAAGGTAATTCTAGGACAAAGAAAATCAAAGCTATCTATAGTCATAGAAAAATTGTTCTAATTGTATATGGAGTGTTCCACCTTAGATAGTGAAAAGAAGTGCTTAAAGAAGATAGAAGAAAAACAAAAGGCCTATTGATGCAGGGGAGAGGGGGAAAATGTAGCCCACATTCAGGTGGTACATGAAGGAATTCATGTAAAAGACCAACTCTGTCTCTGAAGAAATTTTAGGACAAAAATAGTTTTATTCAAGAATTATTGTGTTTTATATCTAAATCCTAAACCCATTTTGATTTTAACTTGGGAAAGGTATGAAATGTTGGTCTAATCCTAGTTTCTGCCATACTATCTTCCAGTTTTCCCAGCAGTTTTTATTGAGGAGTGAATTATTTTCCCAGAACGTAAACTCTTTGTGTTTATAAAGCAGTAGATTACCATATTTATTTCCTGCTGTCTCTTTTACACTTGATTTATTCCATTGATCCATCACTCTATTTCTTAGCCAGTACCAAACACTTTTGATAACTGATGCTTTATAACATAATTTTAGATCTGGTATAGCTAAGCTGCCTTCTTTTGCAGTTTTTCATTAATCCCTTGATATTGACTTTTTTGTTCCTCCATCTGAATTTAGTTATTTTTTCTAGCTCAGTAGAGTAATTTTTTTGGAAGTTTGATTGGTATGTCACTAAATAAGCAGGTAGAATTATCATTTTTATTATGTTAACTTGGTTTATCCATAAGCAGTTGATATTTGTCCAGTAATTTAGATCTGATTTTAATTGTGTGAAAAAGTAAGGTCAAAATGGGTGCAGGATTTAAGCATAAAAGACAAAATTATAAGCAAATTAGGAGAACAGGAATAGTTTACCTGTCAGAACTTTGGAAAGAAGAGCAGTTTAAGACTGAAGAAGAGAGAACATAATAAAAAACAAACTGGATAATTTTGATTACATTAAATTAAAAAGCTTTTGAACAAACAAAACAAGTGTAACCAAGATCAAAAGGAATGTAGTAAACTGAAAAACAATTTTTACAAAGAGTGTTTGTGATAAAAGGCTCATTTCTAAAATATTTAGAGAACTGACTCAAATTTATAAAAAAAATCATTCCCTCAATTGACAAATGGTCAAAGTATACGCAAAGGCAATTTCTCAGACAAAGAAATCAAAGCTATCTGTAGTCATAGAAAAATTGCTCTAGATTATTGATTAGAGAAATGCAAATTAAAGCATCTCTGAGATACCACCTCACACTTCTCAGGATTGACCAATATGAACAGAAAAGATAATGGTTAATGTTGGAAGGGATGTAGGAAATCTGGGACACTAATGTATTGTTGGTGGAGGTATAAACTTATCCAACCTCTCTGGAGAGCATTTTGGAATTATGCCCAAAGGGCAACAAAAAAAATATGCATAACCTTTGATCCAACAATAACACTACTAGGTCTATAACCTGAAGAGATCATGAAAAAGGGTGAAAATCCCACATGTACAACAATATTCATAGCAGCTCTATTTATAGTGGCAAAGAATTGGAAAATGAGGAGATGCCTACCAATTGGGCTGAACATTTGTAGCATGTAAAAGATGGAATGGGATGGGATTTCAGAAAAGCCTGGAAAGATTTGCATGAATTGATGTTTGGTGAGATGAGCAGACCCAGAAAAAATGTTAACAACAACATGGGGTGATGATCAACCTTAATGGAGTTCCTTATTCCATCAGTGCAATAATCAGGGACAATTTTAGGTGATTTGTGATGAGAATATCATCTGTATCCAGTGAAAAAAAAAAGTTTAAACAAAGACCAAAGATTATTAGCTTCAATTTTTTTAAAAGTTGTCTTATGTATCACATAATTTTGTTCTCTAATATTTTCTTCCTTCCTTTTGGATCTGTTTCTTCTTTCAACACAATCAATTTTGATCTATGGAAATCATGGAAGCAAATGGAAAGACTATATCAGATTGCCTTCTGTTGGGGACAGGGAGGAGAGAAGGGGAGGGGGGAGGGAAGGAAGGGAGGGAGAAAAAAATTATAAAATTCAAATCCTTGCAGAAAAAAAGATTGGTAGAAGTTACCATTGTATGTAATTGGAAAACAAATAATATATATATATATATATATTTTAAAGAATTATTGTGGTAAATAGAAGTCAAAGGAAGAGAGGAGACAGAGGGAGCAAAAGCAGTTGGAAGTGGTTAGTCCCCCCCCCCCAATCAGATAATAAAGAGAAGGGAGAAAGGGAAGGAGATTGAAACCCAACTGGCAGATGGGTTGGTGAGAACAGCAACTTCCATCTATAAAGGCTATACTTCTATAGGGAAGTCAAACACATATGGGACAGACATTCTGGGAAAAGATGGGGAGAGGTGTCTGGGGCACTTCCCATCTTTAGTGGATATGCATCTCAAAAGGGGTTGAGGTATTTCCTACAATCTAAGTACCCACTTTCTGTGAGAAAGACTTAAGATATTTACATTCCAGTAGGGTCTGTGTCCCAAAATGGAATTATTTATCTAGCTAACAATGTGATGAAAATCAGAAGCCCACAGAATGTGTCCAGATGTGAATAATAATATTTCCCCCACCACAGCACATGACAGACAAGCACAGATATTTTTTAATATTTCATCTTCATCATTCCCCACTCAGACAATTTGGACCAAATTTCTTTGGGAAGTAGGATGAAGTTCTCTTCTTGTGAGGAATATGTGACTTCCACAGGAATGTGAAGGGAGAATGTTAGGTTATATTACAAATACTGGGATCTGCCTGTATTGGAGCCTATGGGTAGGTATGTAAGACAAAAGACTTAGAACTAGGTTGGGTAGACCTGATCTAATCTCAGGTTTTGATCAGAGTCTGTCCTTCTTAAAGCAAACTCAAGGAGATTACTATTCCCTCCCTGGTGCTCATTAGTATAATGATCAGGGTGGGGCAAATGTATCATTTAGATTGTGGCCCAGCCAATGATTGGAAGAGGGAGGAACAAGTCTTTCAAAGTGCATGTATGACCTAGCATTTCTGGGATGGGGGGGGGGTGGCCCTCTCCTTTGTTAAGATATCTTAATAAAAGTCATTTTAATCACTCTGGACTAAGTATTTACGAGCCATTTATAACATTTAAAACTACTTCAAAGCTGGAAGGGGGCATCAAACTGATCCCTTCCTTAAGTCCCATTTGAAGGGGTATAGGGTGGGGGCAGGGGAAACTCAACTGGGACAGCAGCATCTGAAGGTTGCTGACTGTCAGATTTGGGTAAAAGGTTGGTATCTAGTTAAGGCCATTATTGAAGATATATTATTTGTAGTCTGGAGAAAACAAACTTCAGAAAAAGATTAAGCAAAGACATACCACCAAACTAAAACCCATGTCTGACTCCCCTCTGGAGCATCCATCTGGGGAGAAAGCCATAGAGTCAATCTGCAAATTGTTCTGGTGGGTACCAGCATTGGTACTTGACACTTCTCTCACCTCTGGTGGCCCTCAGGGACACTGCCATCTGTCCTGCCCCCCAAAGACTGTGAATCTAAAAACCAACTTAATGGACTCTGACCCATTTTTTCCCCTCTATATTCTTACTTCCCATTCCCACCCTGCCCCAGAGGCTCTCCCAAGGCCTGGCTAGAGGGGCACAGGGTCTTTTGGTTGAGACAAGGAGGCTCAGGACTGTGGCCAATTGTGGGACAGAGCTGTTTCCAGGCCTCTGCCACACAGATTGTTTTGTTTCTGCAGTTCTGCTTAAAGGAAACAAGACATTTAATTTTGCATGTTTTCTGGCATGAATTAAGACATTTAAACTTGTATATGTGCAAGTGTACAGTTTGTTCTAGCATTAGTGTCACCATAGCAACAGGTTTTGGTCCACTTACTGGTCCATCATTCCACGCCCCCTCTGTTCTCTCCCCCATCACCCCCTCCTCTCCTCTCCCATAATCTCTAGCTTCTGTGAAGAGAAGACTTGACTTCTAAAGTGAGAAATGATTAGTCTTCCCAGTCTTCTTCTACTTCACAGGATGGGCAAAATTAAGGAAATACCTGTCCAGTGATGGGTTTTCTCTTACATTTTGCTTCAGGGTCCTCCTCTCTCTCCTGATGGCTCTCCCTGGAGACCAGTTGTCAGATAAATCTGTGTCCCCTCTCCACTTTCTGATGGAGCATGTGCCCTTTCCTATCTTGCCAGTTGCTGTCATCCTTTCTGAACTTCCAAATAATCAAAAAAGTGCAAGTATTTTTGTACCATGTGTAACAAGGCTATAGTTATGTATCATAAAGGATTTTTTGTGTGTGTTTGTGCGCAATTAATAAAGAGAAATGGTTAACCCTGTCAGATAAGTTAATGTTTAGTTTGAAGCTTGAAGAAAAGAGATTCAGTTCTTCAGTGATAAACGTTTTTGTCAGACATTAGTTTAAAAAAATGAAGGAAACAAATTGTGCAATTTCATTTTGTTTTTGTGAGCCTATGTCATATTACTGCTTGGTCCTGAAGTGCTTTACCTATTAACTACAGCTGTCTTGCTTGTATTCAGACTTTGGAGAACAGGTTGCTATTATCATTGCTGATGCTATGAGAATGTGAAACTGGATAATATATGAAATGGAAAATAAAGTATCATCCAAGGTGAAAAATAAAAAGATTAAGCAAAGACAAAATAGATATCCATAGAGGTCAGTAAGGCAAGAAACCAGGAGTCCCAAGGAAGAGGGAGTTGGGAAAAATAGCAATGCAGGGGAAACTGAATAAAGTCATATATACTCCATGAATCCAACAAGGTTGGGACATTTGGTAACTGAATCAGTATTCAATCCAGAGGGACTTTAACATGTCCAATCCAGGTATGATCTCAGAGAGATTTCCTCTACTTCAAGTTAGTTGGAGAGATACTGGTTTCTAAAAAATTTTTCTTTATATATAAAAAGCCTCAGTTCTTTAACTTGGCATTATTCAATTGAAATCCAGTTTATACTTGCAGGGTGAGTTTTGCACTAATAAACTAATATCAGAATGCTTTCACAAGAATATGGATTCTAATACCAAAATGAATTCATTAAAAGTTGCCATATCAACTTGGGGTTTAAGGATTGTATAAATACTCACATTGGATAATCATTTTAGAACTGCATCTGTCCAGTTTAAGTGATTTGCAATATGTTTCTTTTACGAATTTTGCCATATTTAAAATGAACAGCAACCCCCAGTTGAAAAATGGATCTCTTTTGAAAACAGAGACAACAGATCATCCGTTTGATATTACTAGTTATGTTGCTATCTCTTTCCTTTAAAAAAGGCTTTATGATAAAGAGTCATATCCTGATCTCACAAATCTTTATTTTTGCTTAATATCCCTAAATCATTGTGAGAAGTTAAAGGATCTGAACTAACACAGGAACTCTGTAGCTGGTAACAAATGCCAACTCTAAACATTGTTTAGCTGGCTGTTTTAATTTAAATAACAGTGGATCAAATGGCTCATATTCTCATATTTGATTGTAGTAAAGTTCTAAAATCATGTAAGGTGATTGAGTATTGAATTTTTTTAAAGACCAAGCAGGGACATAAAAGGATATGCCCACTTGTGTATTTAGATATCTGTTTTAGGCATGGGTCAAATAAACAGTTCACTGCAATGAGCCAGAAGGGCCATTGTACTGTATTTCCCCAAGTATGAGATACATTTTTTTTCAAATTTGAGCCCCATAATTAAGGTATATTTACATATAAAATTATTGAACTCAAGTTTTATTTATCATGAAATTCAAGGACCTTCTACTTATAGCTTTCAGGCATCTCTTGGGCAAGTCTGGTGCAGGGACACAGGCTTAGTCCATTCATGTTCCATTTAGTTGTGTCCTCTTTTGAAATCAGTAGCTTCTTTTTCATCAGCAATTCTTCTGGCCTCATGGTTAACCATTTTTGAAGAGCAAAGAGCCATTGGGATACCTGTGTCCACAATCCATCTCTCTTCATTTCCCTCTCTGAATTCAGGTCATTTGGCTGACTTGTCTCTCATGGCCTTCTTATGCCAGGGCATTTTCAGGAGGGTTTCTTCTTCCCTATAGCCAATCTCAAATTGTTTTCTCAGTTGGAGGACCAAAGTGACATTCAGTAGCATGATTTCCATTCACTTTTGCAAACTGGATCACTTTGAATTTGAATTCAGCACTGTACAGAAATCTTTTCTGAGCCATTTATGGGCAGAATGTGGCAAAAGGTAACTTAATATACTGGTAACAAATGGGAAACAATGAGTGCAAAGACAAGCTCAAAAATCAGGGAACAGCAGTTAAATTATATATATATATATATATATATATATATATATATATATATATATATATATATATATATATACTTGATCACCATAATGTGGGAGTTGGTGAAAACAGTACTGTACAGTGGTATTTACCTTCATTATTCTTTGTGAAGTTCAGTTTGATCAAAGATTTGGGATCCAGCTTTTCTTTGCTATTGGGGTTGGTCCCATACTACTTTATCCAAGGCAGAATATTCAGTAAGTCAAAGACAATTTCATCTGGGTACTCAAAGGATCAGCAGAAACAGGCTGCAGTGATTTAAAGGTAAATGTTGAAAATTTACTTGTGGGAGATCAGGCTTCTTGCCTGTGTATTCAGCATGTGAGATGTGCATCTTATCCTTCTGGTATTACAGGGGAAGTGGCAACGGGGTGGTGGCCCAGGTTGTTAGGACCCCAGGTTCCCAAAGCTAACTCCTCCTTAGCTTCATTTGTAAATCCTTAATCCTAAGGCACTTGACAAGTCCCAATCAACAAAATAAATTCCCCAGAGTAACCTGAATCCCTACCCCTGAGGCACAAGACAATCCACAAAAGAAATAAATTCTCTAAAATAACCTGAAAGGATTAAGACTTTGAACAACTAGGCCTCTTCTACATGTCCTGATTTACCTCACCTTTGCTCTCTGAGCTACCACCCCATGACTCACAGAATGAGTCATTCTGTTTTCCCTCCAATCCCTATAACAACATTTTAACCCCCTCTTTTCTAAAATAGCTAGCTGAAAACTGAAGTGAACCCTTTAATGTTCTGTGGTCTTTTGCCACTTATGACTCAAGACATAGGCTTTTCCTTTGAAAGAGTGCTAAAGTTATAGCCTTATGTCTGTCACACTATGGTGTAGACTGTTCCTGATTACCGCATCTTCCTACATCTTTGACCCTTATAAATGCTCACATCCTCTTCAATTAAGCAATTTGGGAGACCAGTTGGCTCTTGTGGAGCATAATACTCCAAATAATTCCTTTACTTGACTTGAAGAAAGTGTGAGTCTGAATTCTTTCTTTCTTCCTTCCTTCCTTCCTTCCTTCCTTCCTTCCTTCCTTCCTTCCTTCCTTCCTTCCTTCCTTCCTTCCTTCCTTTCTTTCTTTCTTTCTTTCTTTCTTTCTTTCTTTCTTTCTTTCTTTCTTTCTTTCTTTCTTTCTTTCTGCAAGGCAAATGGGTTTAAGTGGCTTGTCCAAGGCCACACAGCTAGGTAATTATTAAGTGTCTGAGACTGAATTTGAACCCAGCTACTCCTGACTACAGGGCTGGTGCTTTATCCACTGTGCAACCTAGCCGCCCACCTGGATCCTGAATCTCAACAATTCTGTGTGACTACATACTATAGCCTCTTCACATTCTGAGACAAAGATTCCTGCTTTATGTATATAAATTTAAATTTTTTTTTCTAGAGGCATAATTTTCATTTCCTTTTCCCTAAGGATTATCTTTTAGTCATCATTTAACTATTTGTTCCCTTATTTACTTGTTTTTTCTTCCCAAGTCACTTATTCCCTCAGAGAATGAGTCATTCTATTTTTTCCAATCCCTATAAAAACATTTTTAACTCCCTCCTTTCCATAAAAGCTAGTTGAAAACTGAAGTAAACTACTTTAATTTCTGTGATCTTTTGCCACAAGACTTTCTTTGGAAGAAGAATTGGTAAAGCCTGCTAATGAATGTTCTACTTTAGTATATGATTTGGTATGGCACCTCAGTTCTCTCTTTTGCAGTTATACCCCTATATCTACTACACTTACAGTCAGTGTGCAGCTTCTTTGGTGCCTCATATGAGCATGTACCTCCTGGCTCTTTGGTCACCCTGCATTCCTCCTCTTTAGATTCTAAAGTCTTAAGTGAAGGATATCTTTCCTGTTCTACAATGTCCATTCTCTAAGCTGGGCAAGGTCTCTCCCTCCAGGACCCTAAAAGTTCATGCAGTTGTTTTAGAATTACTATTTGTCACTGTATTTGGGAATTTCCTATGGGCAGTTTTGTTGACCAAAAAGTTTTGCTCCAGACTGGAACATTGATGGTGGGTAGCCCACAGGTAAATATCAGTAATAGGTCCCTTCTCTCCTAGTCAGAAGATTTTGAGGATCTGATAAAATTAAATAAAGGAGTAAATAAAGGAGGGAGATCTCAAAAGTATGATGGCTGACTTCACTTTCTGCAGAAGTGACATTGGATCTGGTATTTAGTCTCTTAATAGATGAACAAGCTTCATAATATTTTTTAGGTGCTGAAGATGAACTATGTTGGTACAATTGAATTACTATAGTGTCTTTCCCTGATTGGAGTGGACAAGTGTGTATGGCTGTAATTCTTTTCTGATTAAAGTCAGATTGTGGCATCTTCAGTTTGTTCCCAATATCATCCCAATATTGTCCCACTATTACAATAGACTTCTGCTTCCTATCTTAAAGTCTTCCATCTTTTCTTTCCCCAGAGAGTTCAAATATTTCTTTACAGAGAAAGCAACAAATGTAAGTACATGTGGACCCCATATTCTTTTGCACCATAATGTCTCAGTTCCCATCCAGTAAGTTTATTGCCCTGACCTTACACATATAAGATATATAGGATGGGGAAGTATGGGTTAAGCAGAATTCATGAAACAAAACACCTTCCTTTGAAGGAAAAAATGTCCCTAATTTCTGGTGGGGTCAGAGTTTCCTATTGGCACTTTCCAGGGGGAAGAAGTGGGGAGAGACTCAATGGGTAAGATTCTTCACAGGACTAGCTCATTATGGCCAAGTACCTTGATTGGGAAATGGGACACAAAGATGACTCATCAATTGAACTCTTTATTAACATAAGACTTTATTTCATCAGGGAAGGTGAATGGAATTATGAGGTCTGGCTCTAAAACAATCTGACTGAACTCACCAGGATCAAGATTTCCTGCTAAAATTATCTTCTGGATTGCTCTTCTTTGAAAACTGGGAATTGGCTATCTTAGAAGTTCTGAATTGCCCTTAATCCATTTTCTTGGGTCCTGTTAGGAATCGTCCATTTGTAGAAAAGATTTTCTTCAATTCTTGCTGTGACTTTTAAACTAATCATTAATTGCCTGCTATGTGTAGGCCCTAGGGATAGAAATAACAGTAAACCATCCATGCCTTCAGAGTTTGTATTAGAGGGAGGATACACAATTAACTTAAATACATGCAATAGGAGCAATGAGTGAAGCAAATGGAAGAATCAAATAAGTAGCCTACTTGGGTTTCATAGTTGTTAGGGCAATAAGAGGCTTCATAGGGGGAAAAATGGCCCATGAAGCCCAGATGCTTATAAATTTTAAATTTAAAGTGAAAGGAATATATTACAAGTCCCCTTCAGGATGCCTGGGGTGTATGTGGGGGGTGGGGTGACATTTATGACTGGTGGTGAGTTGGGCTGTGATCCAGTCCATTGGACTAAGGGGTATTTTTTCCTCAACTTCTAAAGATTGCAATTGCTTAGGCTATGAATTAATCATGAATTTAAAATTTGATCTCCAAGAACCTTAGTAAAGAGATAGTTCATTCTCCTTGCCTGGTCCTCTCTCTTTTTTTATTAACTATGAGATTTCTGTGATTTTGTTATTTAATAGTCTTTGCTGTGTTTTCGTCTTGGTTCTTGATCTTCCCTCTCCCTTAATGAGGGAGTGCTTTCTTTTCACTTCTCTCACCAGGCTGAACTTACCTCTTTCCCTTATTGCCAAGTAATAGCTACATTCTTCTTTTCTCATTGCCAGTATGAGCATGAGGGAATTCCATCCCTCACCATTTTCCTCACAAAAGTTTTTTAAAGAGGTAATTGATCTTGGAATGTATTTTTTATTCCCCCCCTCCTCTTTGTGGCAGCTGTGGCAACACTCTTCTCTCTCTTTCTCATTGTTTGTGTGTGTGTGTGTGTGTGTGTGTGTGTGTGTGTGTGTGTGAAGGAATTCTTTTCTTGGAAAAAAGTAATTGGTCTTCAAATTTTTTTTGGTATGGTGTGAAAACTGGGAATTTTGCTAAAAGAAACTTTTGTAACTTATGATGTTTATGCTACACATAGGTCACACCATGTGTCTCCTAGAAGCTTTTTATATTGAAAATGAGGGACTGAAAGTAAAATAATGCCTTTAAAAGTAGAGTGTGTGGTCTACATTATAGTCACAAGGTAAATGAAAGAATAGTTGAGGAAAGGAAAGATTTAAGGGCAAAAAAAAGCTTTAAAAGAAAATAAAGGAGTTGGGAAGGAGTAACTGCATGTATAACAACCTTTTCTATCCCTATTGGTCTTGTGCCAATTTAAGATGGTTGAGAGAATGTGAGGAACTTTGACCTTGTATTTTGATTTCAGTTGTAACAGGTGAATTAGACTTCAGTTTTACAAAACCTTGTTTTGTAAGTTTATAAAAAATGGGAAAAGTTAAAAGTAATGCACCATGTATTCGATCAAATAAGGGAGACTCATATCCCTAAATCATAGTGTAGGATGTGTTTCAGTTAAGATTAGTACATCTTGTATGAGGGCTGCCAAGTCCTTTTCAGGCTGCTTTCAACCTCACTCTCACCCGTGGTTCCCAAAAGTTGTAACCTGCACAGCAGCCATTTCAACTGGTGGAATTGGCCAACAAGAACAGTTCATTCCAAGAGCCATGAAGTCAACTGAAGCAGGTACTATGGAGTACTTAGAGTCTGGTTAAATATGGAAGATGCCAAGGTCATCCTCTGCATCTGGAGCCATCGTCAGTTGTCTTGACTCTGTCTTGCCACTGGACATAGATGACTTTGACAAAAGAGAGTGAAGCTGATGCCTTCCTGAAACTGCTTCACTTAATTCAACTTTCACTTGAAGCAGAAGATATCAAGCATACCATTTTACCATTCTTATCTCAAAGTCCTGGGGCAATGATGAAGCAGCAGCTACAGATATACTGGGAGGTGTAGTTACAACCCTGCACACAGGTGGCTCAGGTCATAGGCCCATTCAAAATGGAAGCAGTAGTGGGATTCAGCAGCTCCCTGGGTCACTGAGCAGCCCTTTTTTTCTTTTCTTCTTTTTTTTCTTCTTTTTTTTATTTAAATTTATTTTTATTAAAGATATTATTTGAGTTTTATATTTTCCCCCCAATCTTGCTTCCCTCCCCCCCCCCCCAGAGAGCACTCTGTCAGTCTTTACTTTGTTTCCATGTTGTACCTTGCTCCAAATTGGGTGTGATGAGAAAGAAATCATATCCTTAAAGAGAACAGAATTCTCAGAGGTAACAAGATCAGACAATAAGCTATCTGTTTTTTTTTCTAAATTAAAGGGAATAGTCCTTGTACTTTGTTCAAACTCCACAGCTCCTTATCTGGATACAGATGGCACTCTCCTTTGCAGACAGCCTAAAATTGTTCCCAATTGTTGCCCTGATGGAATGAGCAAGTCCTTCAAGGTTGAACATCACTCCCATGTTGCTGTTAGGGTGTAGGGTGTTTTTCTGGTTCTGCTCATCTTACTCAGCATCAGTTCATGCAAATCCCTCCAGGTTTCCCTGAAATCCTGTCCCTCCTGGTTTCTAATAGAACAATAGTGTTCCATGACATACATATACCACAGTTTGCTAAGCCATTCCCCAATTGAAGGACATTTACTGGATTTCCAATTCTTTGACACCACAAACAGGGCTGCTATAAATATTTTTGTACAAGTAATGTTTTTACCCTTTTTCCTCATCTCTTCAGGGTATAGACCCAGTAGTGGTATTGCTGGGTCAAAGGGTATGCACATTTTTGTTGCCCTTTGGGCATAGTTCCAAATAACTCTCCAGAAGGGTTGGATGAGTTCACAGCTCCACCAACAGTGTCATAGTGTTCCAGATTTCCCACATCCCTTCCAACAATGATCATTATCCTTCCTGGTCATACTAGCCAATCTGAGAGGTGTGAGGTGGAAACTCAGAGAAGCTTTAATTTGTATTTCTCTAATAATTAATGATTTAGAGCATTTTTTTCATATGGCTATAGATTACTTTGATCTCCTCAGCTGTAAATTGCCTTTGCATATCCTTTGACCATTTGTCAATTGGGGAATGGCTTTTTGTTTTAAAAATATGACTCAGTTCTCTGTGTATTTTAGAAATGAGTCCTTTGTCAGAATCATTAGTTGTAAAGATTGTTTCCCAATTTACTGCATTTCTTTTGATCTTGGTTACATTGGTTTTATCTGTGCAAACCCTTTTTAATTTAATGTAATCGAAATCATCTAATTGGATTTTGGTGATGTTCTCCAACTCTTCCTTAGTCATAAACTGTTCCCCTTTCCATAGATCTGACAGGCAGACTAGTCCTTGATCTTCTAATTTGCTTATAGTATTGTTTTTTTATGTCTATGTCCTGTAACCATTTGGATCTTATCTTGGTAAAGGGTGTGAGGTGTTGGTCTAATCTAAGTTTCTTTCATACTAACTTCCAATTTTCCCAGCAATTTTTATCAAAGAGGGAGTTTTTATCCCAATGGCCAGGCTCTTTGGGTTTATCAAACAGAAGATTACTATAATCATCTCCTGCTTTTACACCTAGTCTATTCCACTCTTCTGCCACTCTATTTCTTAGCCAATACCAAAAAGTTTTGATGACTGATGCTTTATAATATAATTTTAGATCGGGTAGGGCTAAGCCACCTTCTTTTGTACTTTTTTTCATTAAGCTCCTGGCAATTCTTGACTTTTTATTTCTCCATATGAATTTACTTACAATTTTTTCTAACTCATTAAAGTAATATTTTGGAATTTTGATTGGTAGGTCACTAAACAGATAGTTTAGTTTTGGTAGAATGGTCATTTTTATTATATTAGCTCTACCTATCCATGAACAGTTGATATTTGCCTGGTTATTTAAATCTAATTTAATTTGTGTGAGTAGTGTTTTATAATTGTTTTCAAAAAGATTGTGAGTCTGTCTTGGCAAATAGACTCCCAAATATTTTATATTGTCTGAGGTTACTTTGAATGGGATTTCTCTTTCTAGCTCTTCCTGCTGTTTCTTGCTAGACATATATATATAGAAAAGTTGAGGATTTATGAGGGTTTATTCTATAACCTGCAACTTTGCTAAAATTGCTAATTGTTTCTAGTAGTTTTTTAGATGATTTCTTGGGATTCTCTAGGTAGACCATCATGTCATCTGCAAAGAATGAGAGTTTTGTCTCTTCCTTCCCAATTCTAATTCCTTTAATTTCTTTTTCTTCTCTAATTGCTGCTGCTAACATTTCTAATACAATATTAAATAGTAGTGGTGATAATGGGCACCCTTGTTTCACCTCTGATCTTATTGGGAATGCCTCTAGCCTCTCCCCATTGAGTATAATGCTTGTTGATGGTTTCAGATAGATACTGCTAATTATTTTAAGGAACAGTTCATTATTCCTACACTCTCTAGTGTTTTTAATAGGAAAAAGCTTTTTCAGCATCTATTGATATGATCATATGATTCCTGATAGGTTTATTGTTGATATAAATGAGTATACTAACAGTTTTCCTAATATTGAACCAACCCTGCATTCCTGGAATAAATCCTACTCGATCATAATGTATTATCCTAGTGATGACTTGTTGTAATCATTTTGCTAAGATTTTATTTAGGATTTTTGCATCTATATTCATCAGGGAAATAGGTCTATAATTTTCTTTCTCTGTTTTAACTCTTCCTGGTTTAGGTAACATACCATATTGGTTTCATAGAAAGAGTTAGGCAGAGTTCCATCTTTCCCTATTTTTCCAAAGAGTTTATATAGGATTGGAACCAATTGTTCCTTAAATGTTTGGTAGAATTCACTTGTGAATCCATCAGGCCCTGGAGATTTTTTTTTTTAGGGAGTTCAGTAATGGCTTGTTGAATTTCTTTTTCTGAGATAGGGTTGTTTAGGTATTTAATCTCTTCTTCATTTAACCTGGGCAATTTATATTTTTGTAAATATTCATCCATTTCACTTAGATTATCATATTTATTGGCATAGAGTTGGGCAAAATAATTTCAAATTATTACTTTAATTTCCTCCTCATTGGTGGTGAGTTCACCTTTTTCATTTATGATACTAGCAATTTGGTTTTCTTCTTTTTTTAATCAAATTGACCAGAGGTTTATCAATTTTATTGGTTTTTTCATAATGCCAACTTTTGGTTTTATTTATTAATTCAATAGTTTTTTTGCTTTTGATTTTATTAATTTCTCCTTTAATTTTTAGAATTTCTAATTTGGTATTTGATTGGGGATTTTTGATTTGTTCTTTCTCTAATTTTTTTAGTTGCATGTTTAGTTCATTGATTTCCTCTTTCTCCAATTTATTCATATATGCATTTAGAGCTATAATATATCCCCTGAGAGTTGCTTTCAATGAATCCCATAGGTTTTGGTATGTTGTTTCATCATTATCATTATCTAGGATAAAATAGTTAATTCTTTCTATAATTTGTTTTTTGGTCCACTCATTTTTTAAAATGAGGTTATTCAGTTTCCAATTTGTTCTGGGTCTTTATCTCCTTGGCCCAATATTGCATATGACTTTTATTGCATTGTGATCTGAGAAAGATGTATTCACTATTTCTGCCTTTCTGCAGTTGATCATTAGGTTTTTATTTCCTAGGACATGGTCAAGTTTTGTATAAGTTACATGTACTGTAGAGAAAAAGGTATATTCCTTTCTATCCCCATTCAGTTTCCTCCATAAATCTACCATATCTAATTTTCCTAACAATCTATTTACCTCCCTAATTTCTTTCTTGTTGGTTTTATGATTTGATTTATCTAGATCTGATAGAGGGAGGTTGAGGTCTCCCACTAGTAGAGTTTTGCTGTCTATGTCTTCCTGTAATTCTTTCAGCTTCTCCTCTAAGAATTTGGGTGCTGTCCCACTGGGTGCATATATATTCAATATTGAAATGACTTTATTGTCTATGGTACCTTTTAGGAGGATAAAGTTTCCTTCCTTATCTCTTTTAACGCTATCAATTTTTGCTGCTGCTTTGTTTGAGATAAGGATTGCTACACCTGCTTTTTTTACTTCAGCTGAGGCAAAATATATTTTGTTCCAACCTCTTACCTTTACTCTATATGTATCTCTCTGCTTCAAATGAGTTTCTTGTAAGCAGCATATTGTAGGATTCTGGTGTTTAATCCACTCTGCTATTTGCTTATGTTTTAAGGGAGAGTTCACCCCATTCACATTCAAGGTTATGATTACTAATTCTTTATTGCCCTCTGTGCTATCTTCCCTCTGTTTGTATTTTCCCCCTTTCTCCCCCTTTTATCCATATTCCCCAGTATTTTGTTTTTGAATACCACCCCCTTCAGTGTGTTTGCCCTCCTATATCACACCCTCCCCTTTCTTTCCCCTTTCCCTTTTTCCTTTTTCCCTTCCCTTCCTTTTGTTATTTCCCCTTATTTCCCCCACTCCCCTTCCCATTCTCTGTCTCCCCTCTCCTTTTCCCCTTTTAATACTTGAAAGGTTAGATGTTTTATAAGTTAACTGAGTATGTGTAGGTTGACTTTAAGCCAAATCTGATGAGAAGAAGATTCAGGTGTTTCTCCTCTGCTCTCTTCTTCCCCACTATTACTATAGGTTTTTTGTACCTCTTAGTGTAATGAGATTTACCCCCCTTCAATCCCCTCCCTCCTCCCGTCTCTTTCCTGTCCCCCTTTTTAGAGTGGTAGTGGTTTTTTTTTAGATCCTTCTAAGTCATAGAAAATTCTGAGTGTCTGTCCCTTCTAGTTCTGTACATTCTGTTGAATAGAGTCAAAATTTCTGAGAGTTATTAGTCTTTCTCCCAAGTGGGGTTAAAGCCAGTTACATCCCATTAGATAGTAGTCTCATGGATAGGTCATGAATGTCCATCATTTCTGGCTAGGTGTATTCTTTCTGTTAGAGTTACATTTCTGAAGGTTTATGAGAATATTTTTTTTTACCCCCATGCTATGCTTTAGCCAATTTCAACTTACTGGATTGCATTTTTTTTCCTTTTACCGCCCCCCCCTTTTTTTTAACCTTTTCATGTGCCTCTTGAACCTCCTGTTTGATGTCCAAATTTTCTGTTTAGCTCTGGTCTTTTCATCAGAAATTTTTGGAATTCTTCCATTTCGTTAAATGGCCATCTGTTTCCCTGGAAGAGAAGGCTCAGCTTTGCAGGAAAGTAGATTCTTGGCTGTACTCCAAGCTCCCATAATCTTTGAAATATCTTGTTCCAGGCCCTTCGATCCCTTAAAGCTGATGCAGCCAGGTCCTGCGTGATCCTTACTGTGGCTCCTTGATATTTAAATTGTTTCTTTCTGGCTACTTGCAAGATTTTTCTCTTTTATCTGATAGTTCTGCAGTTTGGCCACAACATTCCTTGGTGTTTTCATTTTAGGATCTTTTTCTGGTGGGGATCGATGTACTCTTTCAATAACTACTTTGCCCTCCGATTCCATGATATCAGGGCAGTTTTCCATCACTAGATCCTGTAATATTAAGTCCAGGCTTTTTTTTTCTCTTCAATGTTTTCAGGAAGTCCTATAATTTTCAGGTTGCCCCTTCTGGATCTATTCTCGACTTCAGTGGTTTTGTTTATGAGGTATTTTACATTTGCTTCTATTTTTTCTATTTCTTGTTTTGTTTAACTGACTCTTGCTGTCTCATGGAGTCATTAGTTTCTGTACACTCCATTATTTTTTTGGGGGGGAGGACTTTTCTTCATTAACCTTTTGCAACTCCTTTTCCAATTGGTCAATTCTACTGTTGAAAGAGCTTTCCATTTGACCAATTGAGGTTTTGAGAGAATTAATTTCTTTTTGCATTTGCTCGTTTGAGGATCTGAGAGAATTATTCTCATTTTGTAATTGTCCAATTGATGATCTGAGAGATTTATTCTCCTTTTGTGTTTGTCCAATTGTACTTTCTAAGGTATTAATTGTCTCTCCCAAATTTTTAAGCTCCTTTCTTATTTCTTCAAGGAAGTCTTTCTGTGCTGGAGACCAGATTGTATTCTCCTCAGAGGTTCCAGGTCTCTCTGAGTTGGGGTCTTTCCCTTCCAGGAATTTTTCTATGGATCCACCTTTCCACTGACTCTTCTTCATTATGCTAATACCTTGAGTTGGGGCGGGGGCTGGTTCACCTGGGCTTGAGATAGCTGAAGGCTTTACTGAGTGCAGTTTCTCTGGCTGACCAGTAGGAGGTGCTGGTTGCCCTCTCTGGGGTGTCTGTGACCTTGGTTGGGAGGCCTTCTCCCTTTGCCCGAAGGCAGGAGTTGGAACTGTTGAATTCTTTTGCCTTCAATCAATGGTGGGCTTTACCCTGGCCTGAGGTGATTCCTCAGCTGGGCTGGTTCTTCTGCTCACACACCTGGGCCTGAGGCAGAAGTAATTTGCCTTTGTTTGAGGAGAGGCCTCAGTGCAATGGAGACATGCCCTCAGAGATTCTCAGACCTGAGAAGCCTAGGGATGGTGTCTGCAGTTCTCCTGCACCAGAATACTTCCCCCAGCCTGGTCCCCGAGCTCCAGGGGGACAGCACCAACACCAGTGCCTCTGCTTCCCCGCAGACCCAAGCCCCTTTTGTCCAGCCCCACCGCTGATCCAGCTTGTCCAGCTCTCGGGCCCTCAGACTCCTGGTTCCAATTCAACTGTTAATCTGGCTGATCTGGGGCGATCCTCCCTTGGAGCCCAGACTCACCCACCTAGATTCGTCCAAGGCTTGAGCAGCCCTTTTAAGGATCGAACTGCTCACCTTCTGGTGTGAAGAAGGGGTTAGAAAAAGTGTCCTAACAATTGCTTACCCAACCGTGGCCTGATTTTTGTGGCAGTCAATGATCCCACCCTGTGGTCAAAACACACAAAAAATGTACAAACAATTCTTCAAAAAAGATTCTACTCATCATCAGTTCATGGAATTGTGCATACTCATAGGTAACTCAAGATCCAATAGACATGAAAGGTGAATAGCTCTAGTTGCAAGAGATTTCAGGAGATATCATATCCAAATAACAGCCCTGAGTTAAACAAGGCTGGCAAATGAAGGCCAGCTTACTGAGTTGGAGCTGTATACATATGTTTTTCAGAGGTGGCCGAAGTGAAGGAGAATTCTATGAAGCTTCCATAGGTTTTGCAATCAAAATTCATCTAGTCAACAAGCTTTAGTGCCTACCAAAAACTGAATGGCAGGTTCATCACAATACAATTGCTGCTCGAAGGAAAATGCCATGTCACCATCATCAGTGCCTATGCTCCCACCATGATGAACACTTGATAAAGTCAAAGAAAAATGCCACAAAGACTCTTCTTATCAATGTACCAAAAGAGTTCAAGCTTATAATTCTGAGTGGTTTAACGCTGGAGTAGGCTCAGACTACCAGATCTGGCAGGAGAGTCCTTGGGAGGAATGGAGTTGGAAACAGCCATATCAGTGGTCACCTACAACTGAAGACTTGCGTATGTTATGACCTTCTTATCACAAACACTGTCTCTTACCTAAACACAATAAAACTTCCTGGATGCACCCCTGCAGTAAACATTGGCATCTAATAAACTTTGTGATTGTAAGTAAAAGAGACAGATTGGTTGAATGTATATATTTAGCTTGGAGAGGAGGAGTCTGTGACCAGTCCAACACTCTGCACCACACATTGCCTTCTTCACTCTCACATCCCAAGTGGGGACCCCCAAGGCAAAATGACTAAACTTGGAAGGAAAGTTGAGCCAACACACAGTTGGCAACAGTGGAGCAGAAAAGGAATAGGCAGCTTTCAGAGATTTGGTATGCAGTACAGCATTTGAGCAGGTGGGTCATAACAGCTGCAAATATTGACTAGTTTGATGAAAACAACGAGGAAATACAGAAGCTGCTAAATGAAAAAAAAATGGGAACTCCACAGGGTTTACTGCTGGTTGGTTCATCCATTTCAAAGACAGTAGTATTTTAATTCCATAAAAAATAAAGTACAATTGAAGCTTGGAAATTTAGGATTTTAGGCTCAGGAAGGAGACATATGAAATTCAGTTTCATGCATATAGTAACAATTCAAAGTGTTTTTATGATTCCTTGAAGGCTATTTATCGACCAAAGACATAGTGCATCTCTAACTACTCAGTGCTAATGGTGTCACATTGATAAGTGATGTGGACAAGATCCTAGAGAGATGAGTTCAACACTTCTATAGTGTCCTTAACAGAACAAGCAATGCAGATTGACTGTTTACCTCAACTTGCTGTCAATCCATCCCTAGCTGAAGCTCCAACCAAAGAAGAAGTGTTGAATGTTATTAGACTACTTTCATGTGGCATAGCAACTGATGCTGATTTTATTACAGCTGAGATTTATTAGATTGGGGGGGGCAATGCTCATACAAAAGCTGATTAATTTTTCCAGGTTAAATAGCATGAAAAGATTATTCCCCAGAAATTCAAGGATGCCTCAACTGTCCATCTCTAGATGTGACAGTCACAGGGGTGTTTCTCCTTTAGTCATTGCTGGTAAGATTCTTTCCAGAATCATTCTCAATAGACTGGAAGATGGTCACTACCCTGAGAGTCAGTGTGGCTTCAGAAAGGATCAAGGAACAATGAATATGTATTGCTGCCAGAAAAAGTGCCAAGAACAGAACAGAGGTCTGAATACAATGCTGACTGAGGTCTTTAATACCATCAGTCATGAGGTCTTATGGAAAATTATCAAAATTTGGTTGCAAGAAGAGTTCATCAATAGTGTATATCAATTTCATGATGGTGTGATTGCCTGGATAGTGGATGATGTTCTTAAAATTTCCTGGTCATCAATAGAGTGAAACAAGACTCTTAGCCTTTTAGCATGATGTTTTTAGTCATGTTATCAAATATCTTCACTGAGGATGGACACTGCATCAAGGTAAAATATTGCCAAGAGGTAAATTCCTCAACTTTGAAAAGGCTACAAGCCAAGAACAAAGTGGAGGGAGTGTTAGTGCATGATCTGTTCACAGATGATTGTGCACTGAAATGCAACTTCTGAATCTGAGATGCATCAAAGTATGGATGGATTCTCTCCTTGTGCTAATTTTAACCTGACAGTTAACACTGGAGCTCCATCAGCCAGCACCACACCATCCATGTGTGGAACCATGGATTATAGCCAATGGAGAAGTTTTGAGAACTATAGATAAGTTCACTTTCCAGGAAGGTACACAATGATGAGGAGTTTGACAATATACATTGCCAGAGCTAGCTAAGTTTGGAGAGATTCCAAAAAGAAAGTGTGGGATAGAAGAGGTATTAGATTGACTACAAAATTGAAGATCTACAGAGTCATTGTGCTAAACTTATTGCTTAAAGACAGTCTACCAGCACCATACCAGAAAAATTAATCACATTTAAATTGTCTTAGGAAGATACTTAAGATCAACTGTCAGGATAAGATATCCCACACTGAGATCCTTTCTCTAGTCAAGCATTCATAGATTTCAGTTGTGATGGCTTGCATCTACTATGGTTTGGCCATGTTGTTTGAATTCCACTTATATTTGCCCCAAATAATCTTTTATGGAGAACTCATACAGGGCAAACACTCACAGGGGTTTTAGAAGAATCAATATAGGACACAGTCTCTTATGAACTTTGGAACTGATTGTGCAGCATTGGAGACACTGTCACAGGACCACCTAGCAGGTACTCTATGAACAAGGCTATTTAAAACAGCTCAAAGGAAACATGAGATATGTAAGTTTAGAGTAATCATCCAGATGTTCATATGGACAATTTATACCCTACCTGTGACTGAGTATACCAATAGGAAGTCAGTTGAAACAAGCAAATGTTTCTGTAAGAAACTAGATGTTGTTCTGTAAGTGAGATTATTATACCCTACATGGGTAAACATTCATGTTTTTCAAACAATTTTTAATCAAATAGTCTGGCCATGTATTTAACAAATTTAAGCCATCTAATTTGGTGATTTTAATGAATTTAATTGGTAAAGAATGAGTTAATCATTTGATGTAACTTTATATTTGAAAGGAAATCGACAAAGTTATATGGATATTTTGAAAATTGTGAGATTATTAACCTAGTTATTTGGGTTACCTTGAGTTTTTAACTTTTTAATTTTTTAACTGCTCTTTTATTTTTCCAGTTACATGTTAGGAAAGTTTTTCAACATTCATCCATATGCATATGCACATTTTCAAGTTATATAATTTCCTTCCATCCTCCTTTCCCACCCTCCCTTCTTTTAGCAGTGAGCAGTCAGGTGAATATAGTGCATTTTTTATTTAACATGTTTACAGATTAGTCATTTTTGGCATGAGGAAATAGGATTAAGGGAAAAGAAAGAACCACGAGATAGGAAAGAAACATGAAAGAGAAATTTTTAAAAAGGGAATGTTGGGGGGGGGCAGCTAGGTGTCACAGCGTATAAAATACTGAGCCGGGAGTCAGGAGTACCTGAGTTCAAATCTGCCCTAATTACCTAGCTGTGTGACCTTGGGCAAGCCACTTAACCCTATTTGCCTTGCAAAAACCTTAAAAAAAAGTGAATGTAGTGTTCTTGAAGATTCTGTAGGTTTTCTTTTCTTTTTTTGGTGGGGGGGTTGTTTTGTTTTTCTTCCTCTGGATGGAGATAGCATTGTCCATAGACTGTCACCTAGGGTGGTCCTAGCTCTCTGAAATGCTAAGAGCAGTTGCATCCATCATAGTTGATCAATTCATAATGTTGTGGTTAATGTGTACAAGTTCTCATGGTTTTGGCTCCCTTTGCTCAGCATCAGTTTCTGTAATTCCTTCCATACTTCTCTAGAGGTTTCATGGTTTCTTATAGAACAGCAGTATTCCATTTGAACAAAGACCAAGGACTATTATACTGGAATCACTTTACAATGATTTCTTTTCAAGTTATATTGATTTTCTTAGTTATAATATGTGAAATGCTTACCTTTTATACATGTTTTCACAACTTGGACATTTTTTTTCTCCTTTGTCTAAAGCTTAGGAGTATTGCATCTATAACTATTTATCACTTATGAAAATGGAAATCATTTTAAGTTTTTGTCATAATGTGGAACCCAAAGGGCAAAGAATATACAGCCCACCACAAGGATAGATGAATGGGCAGACAGGGAAAACAAACCTGATTCTCCACTCCTGTCAATTCTCTTTATTTTGCAAACTGGCAGGTTCCTGAAAACCATGAAATTTCTTCACAATGAACTAAGCTTGCTGTAGATCTGCAGGTTTATATATAATATAATAATGATTTCTAATGATTTGTTCTTTATATCAGTACAAAGTCAAACTTGAAAGACTAGAAAAATGTATTTTTTGTGTGAAATCTTTTCCTACTGATGCAGAGAATTATGAATATAAGAAATTTATAATCAGAACAAGTTCTGTAATCTTTAATGCTGTTAAATCTTGTTAAGGTGTGACAGGCTCTTTGCTCTTGATATAAATTGACTCCTATTATTCCATTGTTAAATCTAAAGTTTATATCCTGTCTCCTCAATCCCAACCCTCAACTTCCAAACTTCTACTTGGTTTCAGTCACATAAGGGGGGGAAGGATTTCCCCCTTTTCCCTCAGGGCCCAAATAATGGACAAGGCTATAAAATCTGAGCTGGACCTTTGTTCCAGCTGGTCTGATCTCTGGCCAGTCAGCTTTCCCTGACTGTCTTTATCTCTATCTCTCTTTATTCTCGCTCTAGCTGTCTCCCAAGCAACTTCACATAGCCTTTTGTTATTCACCCAGTCCTAAAGTGCTTATTGACTCTTCAGGAGGAGAGTCAATATTTTATAATAAATTCTGAACAGTTTTAAAATCCCGGGGGATATGTGAATTCCTTCCTCTTTCAGTAACTCTTGATTTCTATCTTTAACTGGCAACACCAAATGCCTTCAGTAACACTACCATTCAGGACATAAGATTCAATTCCAGAAGAATCTCTTACTTTAGAAGGTTAATATTAAGAATCTTATTTTTGTTTTATCTGTGTTTTAAAAAATAAGATTTTAGTAAGAAATATTATTTTATAGAAATCTAGAATAAGAAGGAGAGAAGAGGGGGGGTATGAGTGATAGAGGAGAGTGGTCAGATATAACACATTTTCTTTTGTACTTCTTGCAAGGGGCTGGGATTGAATGGCCTGTTTGGGACCACGGGGCTGGGTGGTTGCTGGGCCTTAGGGATGGTATGTGGGCTCAGGGCCTTTTGGGCCCCAGGGCTGGTGATCAAGTCTGCTGTGCCACTCAGTTACCCTATAGCACATTTAAGAAGAGGGTCAGAGTAAAAGGAGAGAGAAAATACAGTGTATGGTAGTGGGGAAGTACAACTAGTACAAATAGAGGGAGTTGCGATCAGTAATGGCAACAGTGGAAAATTATGGAAGTAGCTTTTGTGATGGACTTATCCTAAAGAATGTGATCCACCCACAACAGAGCTGGTGGTGTTGCAACCCAGACTGAAGCACATTTATCATTTTTTTTTTTGGAGGGGGTTGCAGGGCAGATGGGGTTGGGTGGCTTGCCGGGGATTGCACAGCTAGGTGATCGTTGGGTGTCTGAGGCTGGATTTGGACCTGAGTGCTCCTGACTCTGGGGCCAGTGCTTTGTCCACTGCACTGCCCCCGTTGTTATTATTATTATCATCATCATCATCATTTTGTTTTATTTTGTTTTTTTTGTTTTCGGTTTTTGCAGGGCAGTGGGGTTGGGGTGGCTTGCCCAGGATAGCACAGCTGGGTGATTGTTGGGTGTCTGGGGCCAGATTTGGTGCACCTGATGTCCTGTGCCACTTAGCTATTACCCCTATTATTTTTTTTCGTTTTAATTTTAATTTTTTCCTCTTTAATTTATTGCTCATGAGGGTCTATATTTTGGGGGGAGGAGGGGGTATTATGTTTACTCTTTTTTTAGTTTTTTGGGGTTTTTTGCAAGTCAAATGGGGTTAAGTGGTTTGCCCAAGGCCACACAGCTAGGTAATTATTAAGTGTCTGAAGCTGGATTTGAACTCAGGTACTCCTGACTCTAGGGTGGGTTCTCCATCCACTGCACCACCTACCCTCCCCCAATGTTGACTCTTAAACAAGAATATTTTAATAATGTATAAAAAACATCATTTGCACAAAAATAAAATCAATATAAATTAAAAAAGAAATGTTATATTAGTGAAGAGTAATTACAATTCATGTGCCATCCTACTTGGAAATCTAATTTTTCTTGTGACTATTTTGTTTCTTTTGCAATTAGGTGACTTTAAAATAATTGAGATATTTCTAAGATGTTCTGTTTGGAAGGAATTCTGAAAGCAATGGTTTGTGTTTATTTTAAACATGGTTAATAAATAACTTGTTTTTATAAAAATATGTAAGGTAATTTGGGATTATTTTAGTTTTAGATCTCAAGTTTTATTTATTATATTTCATTTAAAGCACAGTTCTTATATGCAGCAATTGATAAAATGGATTGAATTTTTCTGTGAATCTTTTGTTGATCTTGATGAAAGATTATAATCATCACATGGCACATCTTGATCATTTAGAGAAGAATCCACCTGAAGTTCTGATTATAGAAAATTGTTATATTGCAATATATATTGATATCAACTGATATCAGGCATAGGCCATATCAGGTATATTGATCAAAGTGATAATACTTCACCAATGAAGCCAGTTAACACTATGGGGTTTGACATGTATAACTGCAGGGGGATTTCTCATAGGGAAATTCCTTTGAGGGAATGACTATCAGCACAGTTGAGGTGATGACAGGAAAATTAGTGGTACTACCATAAAGAAGAGGGTTCTTTTGAAAGTGAAAAATTTATGACTGGTCCTGGAGTTGGAAAAACTCAGGATTTTGCAAGTTCACAGATTAAGCTTTTTTCCTGGAGACAGTAAGTTGCTTGAGGGCTGGCTGAACAACTAAAGTCTAGGTGAGAATACTTGAGGGAAAGAGAAAGGCAAACAGCCATAAGTGTCCAGCCACTAGGGAAGAGTAGACCAAACTTTTATAATCTTGCTCACTACTTGTGAAGGGAAGAGTCAGGGAAAAGTGGGTAAAAGGGGGAATCTCACCCGCCTAGATGATGTCAAGTACTCATTCTGAGAGGCAGTAAGCTGGAGGAGGGGTAAAGGAATGAGCTCCGGTTGCTGTTATCAGATTTATATTGAACAAAAGGAGGGAATTTACATCTCATTAGGGCCCGAGCTGCTGAGGGAGTCCTCAGAAAATCAGACAAGCACAAATAACATTTTCATAATATTAAAACAAAGACAGATAGTTCTCCTACAGAGATGGGTTTCTCTTAACAAGTTACTGTATTTCCCCATGTATAAGAAGCACACTTTTTCAAAAAATTTGGAGTCTAAAAACTGGGGGCATCTTATATAGTGATCGTAGATTTTTTTTTTTTACTGGCATTTCCCGCTTTTTTCGCATTTGATGTCTTTGCACTCATTGTTTAACTTTTATTACTGGTATATTGGGTTATATTTTGCCATGTTCTGCCCAGAAATGGCTGTGAAAAGATTTTTGCACAGTGCTGAATTCAAGTTCAAAGTGATCCAGTTTGCAAAAGTGAATAGAAATCATGCTGCTGAACATCAGTTTGGTCCTCCTCCAACTGAGAAAACAATCCAAGCCTGGCTATGGGAAGGACTGAAAATACAACAGAAGAAGGCAGTGAGAGGCAAGTCAGTCAAATGGCCTGATTTAGAGATGGAACTGAAGAGCAAGGGGTCATTGGGATTCCTGTGTCCACAAAGATGGTTCAGCAGGAGCCAGGAAGAATTGTTGATGAAAAAAGTGACTGATTTCCAAGGACACCACTACTGGTACTTCAGGTTCATGGAACAGAATGCATTAAGCATGCATCCACACCCCAGACTTGCCCAAAAGATGCCAGAAAGCTATGAGCAGAAGGTCCTTGAATTTCATGATGAATAAAACTTGAGTTCAATAACTTTATGCAATGCATTTTTTATCAAATTTCAGGCCCCAAAATTAAGGTATATCTTATGCATGGGGAAATATGGAACTTGGGTATATTACTCTGAGCATATTTAATAAGCTTATACATATTAATTTCTCCACTCCAGGAGGAGCTTAAGGTTCATTATAATAACATGCTTTGGATATGAAGGAATGATCAGAGTGAGGGGACATGTCAAGGAATAACATACAAGAGGTAGACCTGGAAATTGCAAATTGCATAACCCCCAGACAATGAGGGCCTGAGGGAAGAACTGGAGTTTCGGGGGCAGAAATGAAAGGAACTTGTTTTTTGCTTTTGTGTCTGTCTGTCTTTGATGACACATACCCTTCCTGCAGGAAGGTATTAAATTTTCAAGTTACTTCATTCACCCTGGAGTCTGTTTTTCTTTTAAGATTTATTTCTAACAATTCTGGAGGATCATCCTGGATCTTCAGCATCAGAGGGGAGCTAGCACCACTGAAGAATGAAGGGACCCCGCCCTGCTCAATTTAGCAGCTGTGGATCATGGGTGAACACTTTCCCTGTCCAACTCTAGGCGTGGAGACATGGTTTTGAAAATGGATGAATGAACTGTCAGGGAATTGTGGCCATAAATCACTATGTTAGTCTGTACACAGGGCAAGGTAAGATAAATTGGATTTATTATATTGCCTTGTTAGTGAAAAATCTTGCAGGGTTCAGAGACTGAATGTGTGAGTGTCTGGGAAAATGCTGAGAGCACAGAGATAGAGTTTGGATTTGAGGTTTTGCTGATTCCAAAGAGAGGAACAGCTGAGGAAGACACATGACCATGAGGAGCCTCTGACAAAATAGGCAAGGTGGGGAAATAAGGGAATTAAGGTACCTGATAAGGAGGGGGGAGAGAGTACTGGGAGATATACCTCCCAAAAAAGTCCCAGAGTGTGAATATCAGGATAATAGTGCATGTGCCAGGAGTAGGGATAAGAAGAAAATTCAGAAGATGGATGGAAAAGATGTGGTTTGTGTCTGTTTAAATTGTGAATCTTTGTCCTGTCTGTGTCTAGATTTGGATCTTTTCAGTTGTCTACTATATTTCTGAGTTCAGCTCTAGAGTAAGGTCAGCATTATCCCCTCCCTCCCTTTTCATGTTACTGAGATTGCCATCTTGTTAAGAAAATAGAACCAGTGGCAGGTAGGAGCCCTTGGTAAATCTGAAGGTGGGACCCCAAGGTTAATGAGGGAATCTGGGAAGTATAAGTTCCTCCAGATAGTCCTGGTTGGGAGGAAGATACAAATTCCTCAAAACTGGAAGTTTTTTGTAGATAATTTATCAGAATTTGACTAAGAGTTGAATACATTTTGTGAGCTATTTCTCCCCTCCTGTTAGTTTTGGGGGCTGTCTGTGAAGAGATCTTACTCTCTGTGGAATGAGAGATGATCTGCCCAAATACACTCTTGTCCCATCAGAGAAGAGATAGCAAATAAATTTGGTTTGAAATTTAAAAGTACAGGACAAGCAAGTTATGGTAATCATGGCTATCCTCACTGAAGAGGATGAGAAACAAATAAATCTGATTTTTTCTAAGGCAGTGACAGTAGTCACTAATGCCCTATTGAACTTTTTTAGGGGAACAAGGACTAAAAATTACAACATATTGAGAAAAAAGAAGTAAAGTACTTAGGCTATCTAATTAGTAAAGGGCAGAAAAGAATTAATCTTGAAAGAATTAAAGGAATTGTTGACCTTCCCTTTCTAAAGAACTAGAAAGATCAGGAAGTTTACGGCTTGACTGGTTACTGTAGTTGTGAATTGATTCTTATATCCAAAAGAACTAAGAAATTATCTCTCAAATTATTGGGACAGGAAACAAATATTTTTCAATAGACCTCAGAGGGGAAGGAATCTATTGAAGAATTGAAATTGATTCAGATTCCAGTATTAATTCTCCCTTCACTGATCAAATCATTTCATCTGTAACATTAGATAAGGGAGTGACACTGAAAATTCTCTCCCAGACCTGGAGAAGACAATGCAGTCCAGGGGCCTACTTATCAAAATTACTAGACCCAGACTGAGGAGACTGGACAGAGTAAGAGAGGTGGCTAATGCTATAGTAGTTGAAGAAAGCAGAAAATTAATTTTTAGAGGAGCAAGTACTCCATATCAAGTGAGAACCATTTTAAAGCAAAGAGCTAGGAGATGGTCATCTAAAAGAATAAAACAATCCTATTGTAAAAAGATGATTTGGTATTCACTATAGATTTTTATTTAAATTATGCCTCCTGGGATCAAATACTAAATTGAGATTTGTTTTAAAATGACTGAATAATTTAAAAAACTTATTAGAATGCAACTTTTGGAATTTCTGGTAGCAAATAGACTAAAGAATTTTTAAAAGCCCATAACATGAAATGTTTGGCATAAAAGCAATTGCTATGTTAATTTTAACTTTATTATTTCTTCAATTAGATACTTATACAGCCTGATTTGTGTAAGGTAATTTGAAAGTACATGTAATTAAATCAAGGAGTTTTATATTAAGGAATACTAGCTAATGATGATATCAATTATGATTATTAATGAGGATACAAAAGCTCTTATAAACTAGAATATTGGGAGATTAGAATTACAGTAATAAAAATAAGAATATATGAGTTAAGAAACTGAAGAACTTATAAACTTCTAAGTTTTAAAAGAAAAATCATTTAAGGTTATTTTGAATATGACTTGTGGAATTCATAAGATTGTTAAGTGAAGTCTAAAGAAAATTCTGTAATTCTAAAAAGGGATTTTTTGGGAAAAATCATGAGTATTCTGTGATGCTGCACAAGTTCTAGGTAGTAAAGGGAAAAATGTCTTATATGAGAACTGCATCTAAGGATGTATTTTATATATAAGTTAATTTGGAGCTTTAATATGGGAACCCCTTGGTCTCTTTGGGCCAGAACAACAGCATGTGATTTTTTTTATCTACCAAGTGTTTGTAAAAGAGAATGTTCGAAATCAAGTTATGAATCCAGAATTGGTACAATTTGCATAATTTAATTAATTTGATATTTGGCATTAAGACAAATGGGAAATATGCATGGATTTGAAATTTATTAATTGGGTGACTGAAGGAAGGTATGTTAACTGTTATTGTTGACAGTATGCATATTAAGATGTTAATGGTGACAAGATGCTTATAAGGAAATTAACATGCATTTAACTATACAAGGCATCACTTTATTAGTAATAAGTTTTGTTTTAAGCTTCAAATAATAATTTCCTTGATTATATTGTATAAGTAAACATTTTTATGGGTTTTTTTTTTTGTTTTTGTTTTGCTTATTTAAGGCAATGGGGTTAAGTGACTTGCCTAAATCACAAAGCCAGAGGTCAAATTTGAACTCAGGTCCCCTTGACTCCAGGGCCAGTGCTCTATCCACTGTACTAACTAGCTGCCCCTGTATAAGCTATTTTTATGTAATAGATAATACAGAGGATGGGCTACAAGAAAAATCAGTGGGACATGTTTTTTAATTATTAATTAAATTACACTCTTTATTGCAAACCCATGAGGGAACAACAACTACATCTAGTACTAAACTGTGACAGGGAAATTTTTTTTAGGGTAAAATCATTTGAGATTAAAGTTAAATTTTATGCTAATTTAGGTTTGATAAATTCTGTTTAAGAAAAAACACTCTCAAAAGAAAAATATTTTATAAAAGTATTTATGTAATAGGACCTACTGAACTTTCAAATCTGTAATACATAGAAATATTGAATCCATTAGGCATTGGGTTAGGCATTCAAAGTTACTGCAATAATTTTAAGTAGAAAGGATCTTGCTGTTTTGATCTAAATTTGTCACTAGCCCATGGCATTAAGTAAGAATCAAATTAGTATTTTAAATTATCACATTTATAAAAATAAATTCCTGAAGAATCTCTTTTTCTTTGGAGAATGATATGAATATATTTAGGTAGAAGCAAATAATGACTTTTTCATCTTTGTTTTACAAGTTAAAAGATTAACCTTTTTTTTTAGGTTTTTTTTTTTTGCAAGGCAAATGGGGTTAAGTGGCTTGCCCAAGGCCACACAGCTAAGGTTAAAAGATTAACCTTAACATTAGTTAAGAAGCCTCTTTGCTGTTTCCTTTAGTTCTAAGAAATAAGATTTCAACATGGAGACATTATGTTCAGCGAAGGGTAATAATTCATGTCATCTTATTTGGAATCTAAAAGTATTTTGAAATTTAAACACGTGTGGAACTATACACAAATTATCTGAAAGCCATCTAAAGATGTTCTATTTTAGAGGGTTTCGGAAGCAATGATTTGTTATTTGTGTCTATTTGAATATGGATAAAAACTGAAAAAAAGAGAGAAAAGAGAAAACTGCTTTGATAGAATCTGTTTCTTTACACAGTTTGAGATTATTGTAGTTTATACACATCCCACATTTTTTGTTGTTAGCTTTGAAGTAAAAACACACAAAATAAATGAAAATAAATTGTGATTTTTCTGTGATATTCTCTAGCTATTTCCAATGTGAAATTATAATTGATTTTAAATCCTTGTGAACAGAACTCACTTGAGATACTAATTATTTGCAATTTGCTATCTAAGATTTTATGGTACTGTGGAATTGGCTTTATTCTGTGTTTGATACCAGATATGAGAAGCAAAGCAATTGCTGTTGAGCCAATATTCTATTGATCACAGTAACCCTGTAGAATTTTGAAAATGGTCACTGCAGGCGATCAACTCTTTAGGAAAACTATTTTCAGCAGTCCAGACTTAGTCTGGCTCAAGGCATTTGGCTACCCAAATGACTTCTGCCTAAGAAACTCATCTAAATGAAAAAAATGAGTTTTCCTTCTCTTTATATCCTGGCTCTTTATGGTAAATTGTTATAATCCTAAAAAGTGATCAATATTCAGATTAAATTCTAAAAACCAGATAGGGTAGATAAAGCCTTGGCATCTGTTGTCAGCTATATGATCCCATGAGAATTAAAATCCTTTTTCATGTCAAGGGGACATTTAAGTACAACAGTAAGAAATTTTTGAACCATCAAGGTGTGATTCTCTATTATAATAGTATTAAAAATCTGTCTTACAGAAAGGAATGTGAATCAACTAAGTATATTAGGAAAAAAAGATGACCAATGTTCTATTTACAGATAATTTAAAGAGAAATTCATTGTCAGTTAAGATATTTTGAGTCATTATTTTAACAGGAAAAAAGTTAAAACTGTTTTATTTGTAAATTGCTTACTGGATACTTTCTGTTTTAAATTGATTGCCAAATTAACTTGAGCTTGAAATATATACATTTAATAACTTTCAGTGAATTCACTTCTGCAGTGGAATCTTTATGAAAATTCATTTAAGTGGAGTGACACTTTCCAAATGAAGGAATGATCAAAAAGAGATAAGATAATTTCAAAAACAAAACTAGGTTTAGTTTTATCTATAATCTGGGGTCATGTTGCATATGAGCACCTAAAAAAAGTTATCTGAGGAGAAGTATAGCCCAAACTCCCACTAACAAGTAATTTAGGCTGTATAATCCTTAATCTGGTTAATTTTTCTCTTCAAGTTATAGGGGGAACAAAGTTCAGTATTTTTTGAAGAATCTTGGATCAAGAGCCTTCTTAGTAGGGTGGCCATTGACTCCCCCAAGTGCTCATTTAGAACTGCTGGCTTTACCACATAAAAGTCATTGAAGGAAGAGGCAGCAACTTGAAGATGAGTTTTGCTAGCTATCAGAGTTCATAAACATCCGCAAAGTTTTAAAAGATGGGGAGTATATTGGGCATCTGATCATCTTGAGTTTTCTTGCCTTAATCTATTGTGTTTCTACTAGAAACTAGGTTATGATGTCCTATTTCCTTGTGACCCCTTACCTTGCATCCTAAAGCAGTAGTAATTTTTAAAAAAATAATTTGTTTCATTAAATACTTCCTAGTTACAGGTGGAAAATATTAACATTTTAGAACTGAGCTTCAAATTCTCTTCCTCTGTCTCCTTGAGGAGGCAAACAGGATGATATTGATTATACATGTAAAGTCATGCCAAGTATTTGCCATTCACCAGTTTTTTGGGGGCACATTTCTTTTAGAGCAGCAGCTTGATGGCACAGTGGGTAGAGCACTGGCTTTGGAATCAGGAGGACAGGAGTTTGAATCCAGCCTCTGATACTTATGAGCTGTGTGACCTTGGGTAAGTCACTTAACCTTGATTGCCTCACATCCAGGGCCATCTCTAGTCATCCTGATTCATATCTGACCACTGAACCCAGATAGCTCCAGAGGAAAAATGAGACTGGTGACTTAACACAGCACCCCCTCACCTGATGTCATGGTCTTTGCAAATGAAGGATGATGATGATTATTATTATTGTTATTATTATCATTATTATTTTAGGTTTTTGCAAGGCAAATGGGGTTAAGTAGCTTGCCCAAGGCCACACAACTAGGTAATTATTAAGTGTCTGAGAACAGATTTGAACCCAGGTACTCCTGACTCCAGGGCCGGTGCTTTATCCACTATGCCACCTAGCCGCCCCAATATTATTATTATTATTGACACATTTCTTTGTAGGAGGGAAACAAGTTCATGTACTTCCTATAAGTTTGGCAATTGAAAGAAAATAGTTTAATATTCAGAAGCAGAAATGGTGAAAAGAAGAAATTATCCGATAGGGTAATAGTCTACAAACCACAGAGAACCTAGGAAAACCAGTGTTAGAAACACAAGGGCTTTTTAAGTTCGCATTCTGCTCCCATCCTTGGAGAATTTTGCCTCAAACCTGAAAAGTACACTCTGTGGCTGCTTAATTTCCAGGTATGAAGGAATAAGGGCTATCCATCCAAGGGTCCCATGATCTGATGCCCATATAGGCCCCTATGTTTATTCCAAATCCCGTGATGCTACTTCCTTGTAAAATTTTAATCTCTAAATTGTTCCATATGAATCCCCTAACACCTAAAGCACAGCTTGATAAAGATTCTCTTCCTTATTCTATGATTTCTTGGGTTCAAAAATTAACAAAGAAGGTGTCATTTCCCTCAAAAGATGTATCAACCAGTGATCCCTAAACTTAGCCTTTTTTCAACCAGAATCATAAGTCTGAATTGAATATCACTTTTGAAATTCAACATAGCTGCCAACTTTGTATACCAAGACACAAATAGGGCAATATTTTAGGTTACCTGGGTAAGATAGTGCATGGGCCAAATGATGTCCCACAGCTGTTCATGAGAACACAAACTTCCTAGCTGGGAAAAATTCTGAGCATGAGGAGTAAAACACTCTAGGGAGAAACTCAAAAAAAATTGTATCCCTGAAACAAGCTTTGAATTTGCACTCATAAGAATAAAGTTATCAAAGTTCTGAGAGTCTTAATTTAAAATTTTGTCTTAATATGAATTTGAGCAGTAGAAACAAGTAAAAGTTGGGATAGTAAAACAACTGTCCTGCCCAAGACAACTTGAGAGGAAGCTTTCTGGGGTGGTGGTCAGGCCTGACTGAAGGGACACAAAAGCCTGATTGGGGGGCAGCAGTGTAGGGGGCAATTTCAGCTAAAGCTTCAAGAATTTTCATCCCTCTGATGTGGATCAGATGTAAGATCAAGGCCCTCAACTAGTGGTGGGTCATTCATAGGAGAGTTGAGTCCCTCTTTTTGGTTGCAATACAGTAGCAGATGGTGAGTTGATGTTTACAGCCAAAAGGCAAGACTGCCTGGAGTAAGAGTATATGCTGTGACAGAGTTGCATGGGGAGGGGGGGGGGGTGCTACACCCTGGTCATGGCTTAGAGCGGTACCTGAATTTAGACTCCAGATGGAGCTTAGAAAAATGATAGTACAAAATATGGAAAACTTAAGATGTTATGCTCCCTCACCTAGGGACTAGAGCCCAATCTTAACAAAGTCAATAGTCAAGAAATAAGTGATTTTTAAAAATGAGTAAACAAAAGACACTGAACCAGATTGTAGATTGAGAAAAAGATCTGGGTTTCAACTCAGAAGAAAATGAAGTCCAAATTGCTACTTCAAAAGAAATATATAAACAATATAAGATGGTCCCAATCTCAAAAAGAGTTTTTAAATGAGGACTTTAAAAATAAAGTCAATCAATTAGGAAAAAAAAGATTCAAAAACTTAAGAAAATAACTCCCTAAAAATTAGAATTGGGAAAGGAGAAGCTGCTGACTTCATAAGATACCAAGAAATAATAAAAAAAAAATCAAAAGAATGAAAGGAAATAAGAAAAGAATAGAAAACATCTCATTACTAAAACAACTGACCTGGAAAAAGAGAAAAAAAGAGACAATATAAGAATCATTGGGCTACCTGAAAGTTATGATCTAAACAGTTTAAACACTGTACCTCAAGAAATTTAAGGAAAGTATCCTGGAATTTTGGAGTTAGTGAATAAAAAAGTTGCCAAAAAAATCCACTGAACACTACCTGAAAGTGATCACAGGATGAAAACTCATAGGGACACTATAAGTTTCAAGCTTCTAGGTCCAGGAGAAAAATATAAGCCACTAGAGAAATTTAAATACTGTGAAGCTAAAATCAGGTAACAAGATCTTGCAGCTTCTACATAAAAGACCAAAGGGCATGAAGTAAGATATCAAAGAGCACAAAAAAACTGGGTCTACAGCTAAGAATAACTTACCCAGCAGAGCTGAGAGTAATCCTGTATAGGAAAAAAAAGGATTTTTATAGAATTAAATAACTTTCAAATATTTGTGAGGAAAAGAATAGAATAGTACAGAAAATTTGCCCTATAAGTATCAAAGTGCATCCTTGTCTTTGTTCATCCACTTGACCATTCAAACTACTTCCTCCATATTTACTTACCCTGAATGACATCCCAAATCATTTTATTTTTTTGATTCTAATAGTTAAGATCTGTGCTCTAGAAAATTTAATATTTCTTCTACTTAAGATCTCCATCAAGTCTCTCAACTCTGCTTTCATATCTTCTTTCTTAGAGAAAATAAACACAATTAGTTGGGTTTTTTTTTATCAAAGGCCAAAAATTGCTTTACATTTTCTAGGTAGCATGGACTGTTCTTTCTACATGATTCTTTCAACACATCCCAAATATTCATATCTTGCTGCATTGTGCAGTGTTCTTAAGACTAAAGGTGATAGCTAACCCCCTCAGGTGCCAGAAGAGAGTATCAGTTCTATCACATCGCCTTCAACTACTTCTGGTTTATTCATGTTGTGGTAGTTGGTAGTCACAAGAAATTTACAAACCATTGCAAAGGATTATGAAAGCCTAGGCAAAAAATTGATGCCCATGGCGACATAAGTATTATTCTTACAATTAAATCTGGGAAGTCAACTGTTGATTAGAGAAGTCTAGTTATATGACTAAACAATAAATTTCTTTAGATATTTTTAGTTTTAGAAATGCTAAACTTTTGGCTAGAGATGCTTGGGGTGATGTGTGATGCACTAAAAAGAATGCAAGTTTTTGAGTCAAATAGTTTTAGTCAAAACCTTCATGTTTGAGCAGTAGAAACAATAGATGAGAAGACTAAGGCCCTTTCCAGCCCTAAATCTATGATTTTATGCTGTTGTCTAATGAGGGCTTGTCAAATGTATTTTCTCCCAATCATATAAATCCAAATAAATGTGATAAGTGTAAACTTAAAGATAAAGCAGGTGGAGGGAAAATGCCTCTTATTGGTCTACCAAGAAAGATGGCACAGAACAGTGCGGAAAGAACTAGGAAGACACAATTATTAAAAGGAAACATTCCAAAAAGATTGCAATAAAAATCCATGGCATCATATGTATAAATAAAATAACAAGGGACACCAAATTTCCTATTGCAAGAAATAAGGGGAACTTCCAACAGAATGAAAATAATTGAATTTTCAATTTCTTAGTTTAACTTGATTTCATCTTTCAAAATAGAGAAAAGTGACCAGGGAGAAATATATTCCTAATCAGCAAAGATAGACTGGAGATTTTAAAACTGAGACTTGAGGGAAGATGGGCACATTCTGACAAACACTTTTTGCAACATACATTTGAATATATACTAGTGTAAGGGCAGCTAGATGGTACAGTGGATAGAGCACTGCTCTTAGAGTCAAGGAAGATGGGACTTCAAATTCAGCCTCAGATATTTGACACCTACTAGCCATGTAACCTTGACCAAGTCACTTAACTCTGATTGCTTCTTATGTAGGACCATCTCCTGTCATCCTGATTCATATCTGGCCACTGGACCCAGATGACTCCAGAGGAGAAAGTGAGGCTTGTGACTTAGCACAGAACCCAGGCCTTCAAAGCCAATTCTTGTGCTTTGTCATGGCATCACTACCCTGATGTTATGGTATTTTTTTTAGAACAAAGGACAAATATCATCATTCTGTTGTAATCTCACATCAAATCTGTGGGGAAGGTACTATTATTATCATTGTGCAGAGGCATCAACTCAGGTCAAAGGAAGTTAAATAATATATCAAGTATTAGAATCAGTTTTCAAACACAGGTCTCTCTGAATCCTAGTCCAGAACTCTATGCACTGTGCTGCAAAAGATTTGCTATTTAAATTGAATGCTTTTCTTTATAATCCTATTCTATACATTTAAAAACCATTCAGAGAAGGGATCTACAGGCTTTAAATTACCAGAAGCTACCAAAGTTAGAGGACAGATAATATAAAACCAAAGTTTATCTACTCCAAGTGGAATCACTCTAGGGGAGAACTCTTAAGATATCAATGTAATGAAATAGAAATATTAGAGAAATATTAGTCTAGTCTTTCCTGTGATATTAAGGAATTATTTTCAGTACTTGTATGGCTCTACTCAAAATGTAAATTCAGTAAGACACTACAAAAGCAACCTCAAACCCTTCCCCTTACCCCTCCTTCACCTATCTGGCTCCTCAACTTTCAAGGTGTATAGCCTATCTCCTATCACATGTAGATGAATCACTCCCTTGAACCTCCTTCTCATGACTCCTCCCTGCACAGGAGATGGACTAGGTTCCCTATAAAGGTTTATTCTACCCTCATTTCCATGGATTCCAACTGGTTTGATCCATGTTGATCAAAGTCCACCCACCATCTTGTGGGTGTTTCCTCTTTCCTTCTTTGTAGTTATCCAAACTAGCCCAACTTGTAGCTGTTTCTTCTTTCTTTAGCTAAAAAATCTTCTTAAACTCATTTTTTTGTTTTTTTAATATATAAATATTCTATTGTTTTTTACTTATATACAGTAGTAGTTTCTATCACTTTTTTTTGCTAGGTTTTGAATGTTCCACTTACCCCCCTCCCTTCCCCCTCCCCCTAACAGAAGGCAGTTTAATAGTCTTTACATTAATTCCATGATATGCATAAATCAATATTGAATGTGTTCAAAGAAACAATATATCCTTAAGGAAGAAAGAAAATATTAGGGAGAGAAAAATTATATAATACTTAAGACAACTTTTTAAAAAATTGAACAAAGTCCAGAGATTATCCTCAAACTCTACAGATCTTTCTCTGGATATTGATGGTATTCTCCATCACCCCAAAATTGTCTCTGATTATTGCACTGATAGAGTGAGCAAATCTATCAAGTTTGACCATCATTGCACCTGGTTGTAAAGGTGCATAATATTCTTCAGTTCTGCTTATTTCACTCAGCATCAATTCATGCAAGTCTTTCCAAGCTTCTGGGATATCCCACTACTCATTCCATAGAACAATGGCATTCCATTACATATATATACCACAATTTGTTTAATCATTCCCTAATTGATAGATATCCCCTTGATTTCCACTTCTTTGCCTCTACAAACAGAGATGCTGTGAATATTTTTGTAAAAAAAAACTCATTTTCTTTACCTTACTCAGAATTAACCTGTGAACTTTTACAGAAACCTTTGTGTTAAAATTTAAGCCTTTTCTTACCATCCTCAGTCTGAGGGCTTTCATGATTTCTTCACCCAAAATGAATCCATTTCAGTCCTTAAGCCCCCTTCCCAGAATCCATTCTTAAACAGAGAATGCAATCATTTTTTTAAAAATGACTGATTCAAGTTAAGGTAGGACCAGGGTGGCCCTAGTACTGTACAAGAAGATCCTGACTCCCACAGGTATCCCAAATCAACACAGAGTTTGTGATGCAGGTAGCTGAGAAGCAATCTCTCTTTGACTCAAAGGTCATTGAAACATATGTGAAAGTGATCCATCAGATCAAGATTTGCCATTTGGAAAATAATGCTTCTGAAATTTACCCATTACCTTGAAAATTATCAGAATACTTCTAAGTCATCTTGAAATCAGTACTTGTTGAAATGAAGATGAATTTTCTCTGCAGAATCAGACAATCCTCTGGGCTACTGCAACTCTATAGCAACACAGAGCTCCAAAAGATAATGGAAGCCTTTGGAGGATTGCAGCTGTAGAGATTTACCATGGCTACTGCTTGTCATCATATTCTGCCTTGGGATGGGATTTGTTTGTGGCTTTTCAATTGCTTGATTGCTTGATCAAATCCGTGATCTTTGCTTCCATAGTTTGGAAGTGGATCTGATCCAGAGTCAAGTACAACAGTTTCTCTCTCTGTCAATATGATTGGGTCTGAAGATCTGAAATTAGTATTGAAAGACACCCAAGCTCAGAAAACTCGAGAATATGACAAAAAATAATGATGGAAAAAATAGATCCAAAAAGTATGAGGATAGGTCAATAAGGAATTTATACAGAGGTTCATATTTGTGCTGAAATCAATTCTCACTACAGACAAAGTATATCATTTGGTGATTGATCTAGAGACCTTAATCCCTACACAACACTGCTTTAGCTGTATTAAATGACTCCCATCTTGTGGTTCACTCCCATTTTGTGGTACCTGTTCAATCATGTTTTGTAAAGAAGGTGACAGTCATCTTTTTTCCCCCCCAGTTTTTAGATGTGCTTAAATTCTAGATTGGCTTTGAAATTAATGACCAAACTTAGAAGTACTTCGACAGAAAATGAAATGACAATTTGCTAAATAATGGATATTCATGACTTTGTTAAAAATTTTTGGACCTCTCACTCCAAATACATTGTACTATATGGCATCATCTTTCTGTTGATTGCCATCCCTCTCCAAAAAGGAAGGCCTATTCCTTTGACAAGAAATTTCTTCTGGAATTGCTGGTATCCTATCATGAATGTTAATTTTCTCAAATTCAATAGCTTAACCAAGTGTCTTTGTATCCAACTAAGAAAATAATTTGGGATGAAAATATTGTCCCAACTGAATATTATTCTGGAGAAGGCTCTACCCAAACTAAATTTGCAGTTTTTGACTCTTCAGTTGCCAAAGCTTCACTCATCTGACTCCAACCTCGATTTCCTCTCTTACCTCATAAGTTGACTCTAACCAGAACAGATTGAAGTTTCTTAGCAGGTAGTCATGGAGTATGGAGTTGTGGTGTTTGGTGATTGGGCTCAAATAGTTCAGTCTATTGTAGCTTTCATTGTAGCTGAAGTTGCCAAACCCAACATAGGTAAAAATTTATCATCAATTTGAATGTCAGAGACCAAATCAAAGATTGATGACAAGGTTTGCATAAGCATGATAATTTTTTAATTACAGAATGACCCATGAAAACTTATGGCATCAAGTATGATCAGAGGTGACCTCTTGTTAAGCAAACTGGTCAGATATATGTCAGAGGCTGTGAAAGTTAGGACATGCTAGATGATAGAAGACTATTGAAAATGGAGCTGAACAGCAGAAATCTAGACTAAGAGAAGACCCAAGAACCTATAGAGTATTTCTTTTTTTTTTCCCAAGGCAATGGGGTTAAGTGACTTGCCCAAAAGTCATACAGCTAGGTAATTAGTGTCTGAGGTCGAATTTGAACTCAAATCCTCCTGACTCCAAGGCCAGTGTTCTATCCACTGTGCCACCTAGCTGCCCCAATTATTTCTTGATTCCAATTAATATCAGCAACACATGAGCAATACTATCCAAAATGGAGAGGAAAATGTGAGACTTAATGTCATTATAGCAAAACCAAAGGAAAACAATTTTAAGGCTGTATTAGGAAACCATTAGGAACCTGATGAATATAGATTGTGTGGTATCTGATGAGGTATATGACATCATCCTAGGATATGGAGACTCAAATAGTACCCATTACTAAAAAATGCCTAATTTGATTTCCTATCTTGAATTCCATGATACTTTTCTTTCCATCGATCTCTTAAAAAGGCAGTTTTTCCCTAATTATTACATCAAAGTTACTGTGCATTATCCCAGACTGACAGGTATTCCATTTCAGGATAACTTTCCCAGTAAGAAACAAGAAAGGTAAGAAATGCCTAAAGAAGCAGATGCAGAAAATGACAACAATGAAGAATTGAGACTTCAATGGTTGAACCTTGAGTTTTTCCTAGCAGAGATCCCGATCCTTATAACAAATCTAAACTCAACACTCCTCAGTTTACACCTACTCAAATAGAGACTATGTATTGGAATGTAGCCTGGATTAACCATGGTCGTAGGAACACCTGCTACAGATAAACTGATGCTGCTGTTCAAATCATATCCAATCTATACCACAACTTCTCAAAACAGAAAACCTTAATTGTTATATATTCAAATCAGTCCCTGAAACAATTGTTTGGAAAAAATGACTAGACATTAATGAGTGCTACCTCCTTCATCTTGTTCATGAAGAGGAAGAACTAGATACAAAGAAAAAAAAAGGATCTCAGTAGTATGGAAAAGTGAATTATGTCCTGACTTGAAGGTTAGAATTTTTTTTAGTTTTTTTTTTTGCAAGACAGTGAGTTTAAGTGGCTTGCCCAAGGTCACACAGCTAGGTAATTACTAAGTGTCTGAGGTTGGATTCGAACTCAGGTCCTCCTGACTCCAGGACTGGTGCTTTATCCACTGCGCCACCTAGCTGCCCCCTGAAGGTTAGACTTTTTTTTTTTTTACAACAGGATATTTACTGAGAAGATATACAAGCGCACAAATACAAACATTTTTGCCCAATTCAGAGAGGCACAATCTTCCCTGTACTATCTAAGCATCTAGAGAAGATGGGGAGAATGGGGTCAGGCTTAGTTTCTACATAGTATTAATCCCACCAAGTACCCTTCCAAATGTGGTATGGCCAATGGGTGAATGAGTCTATATATTTCTACTTCTGGTAAACTGTCCTTTATTTTCTTTTTCTTTTTTTTTTGCTGTGTAACTCTTTTTTTTTATTAAAGATTTTATTTATTTTGAGTTTTACAATTTTTCCCCTAATCTTACTTCCCCCCCCACTCCCCACCCCCACAGAAGGTAATTTGTCAGTCTTTACATTGTTTCCATGGTAAGCATTGATCCAAATTGAGTGTGATGAGAGAGAAATGATATCCTTAAGGAAGAAGCATAAAGTATAAGAGATAGCAAGATCAGACAATAAGATATCAGGGTTGTTTTTTTTTCTAAATTTAAGGTAATAGTCCTTGGTCTTTCTTCAAACTCCGAAGTTCTTTCTCTGGATTACAGATGGTATTCTCCATTGCAGACAGCCCCAAATTGTCCCTGATTGTTGCACTGATGGAATAAGCAAGTCCATCAGAGTTGATCATCACCCCCATGTTGCTGTTTGGGTGTATAGTGTTTTTCTAGTTCTGCTCATCTCACTCAGCATCAGTTCATGCAAATCCCTCCAGGCTTCCCTGAATTCCCATCCCTCCTGGTTTCTAATAGAACAATAGGGTTCCATACATATACCACAGTTTGCTAAGCCATTCCTCAATTGAAGGACAATTCTTTGCCACCATAAACAGGGCTGCTATGAATATTTTTGTACAAGTGATGTTTTTACCCTTTTTCATCATCTCTTCAGGGTATAGACCAAGGAATGCTATGCTGAATCAAAGGGTATACACGTTTTTTTTTACAAATAATTTTTTATACATTAATAAAATATTCTTGTTTAAGAGTAAACAAAATACCCCCTCCCCCCAAAAATATAGATTTGCTTGAGCAATAAAGTAAAGGGGAGAGAAAAAAATTAACATTAAAAAAAAATAATAGTAATAATTATAGGTATGGCCAGGTGGCACAATGGACAGAGCACCAGCCCTGGATCCAGGAGCACCTGAGCCCATATCCAGCCCCATAAACCCAACAAACACCCAGCTGTGTGACATGCAAGCCACCCCAACCACACTGCCTTGCAAAAAACCAAAAAAAAGAAAAAAAAGACTAAAATAAAATAGTAGTAATAGTAGGGGTGGCTGGGTGGCAGACAGAGCATTGGCCCTTGAGCCAGGAGCACCCGGGTCCAAATTCAGCCTCAGATACCCAATGATCACCCTGCTATGTGGCCCCAGGCAGGTCACCCAGCCCCATTTGCCCTGCATGCCCCACCCCAAATAATAAAAAATGTGCTTCAGTCTTTGTTCCAACACCAACAACTCTGTCGGGAGGTGGATCATATTCTTTATGATAAGCCTATTGCAAAAATTACTTCCATATTTTTCCACTGTTGCCATCAATGATTGCAACTCCCTCCATTTGTATTTCTCTACTATCATGTACTATATTTTTTCTCTCCTTTCACTCTGACTCTGCTGTAGGGTAGCTGAGTGGCACAGCAGACAGATCCCTGGCCCTGGGGCCAAGAGGCCCCGAGCCCCCTATCACCCGTTAGGCCCAGCATCTACCTGGCCTATAGTCCCAGATATGTATGTGTGTGTGTATATATATATATATATATATATATGTATATGTATATATACATATATATATATATATATATATATATATCTGACCACTCTCCCCCCCATGGTCCATCCTCTCCTCCATCACTCATATCCCCCCCTTCCCCCTGTCCCCCCCCTCCTTCTTATTCCAAATGCCTATACTCCACTGAGTATATATGCTGTTTCCTCTCCTAGCCACCTCTGATGAGAGCAAAGATTCCCTCATTCCCCCTTGCCTTCCCCCCTTCCATAGCATTGCAATAGCTCATTGGAATAAAGAAACATCTTATTATATCTTGGTCTATTATTCACCCTTTCCTTTTTCTTTCTCCCATTACATTTCCCTTTTTTCTATTGACCCCATTTTTACACCATATTTTATCTTCAAATCCAGCTTTCTCCTGTACTTCAACTATAAAAATGCCTTCTACCTGCTCTATTAACTGAGAAGGTTCATATGAGTATTATCAGTGTCGTTTTTCTATGCAGGAATACATGTAGTTCATCATCATTAAGTCCTTCATATTTTCCCCTTCACCTCCAATCTCCATGCTTCACCTGAGTCCTGTATCTGAAGATCAAACCTTCTGTTCAGCTCTGGCCATTCCAACAGGAACATTTGAAATTCCCCTGGTTCATTGGAAGTCCATCTTTTTCCCTGGAAGAGGACATTCAGCCTTGCTGGGTAGTTGATTCTCAATTGCATTCCAAGCTCTTTTTCCTTCCGGTATATTATATTCCAAGCCCTGTGAACTTTTAATGTAGTTGCTGCTAAGTCCTGTGTGATCCTGACTGCAGCTCCACAATATTTGAATTGTGTCCTTCTGGCTGCTTGTAATATTTTCTCTTTGGCTTGGGAGTTCTGGAACTTGGCTATAATATTCCTAGGGGTTTTTTGGGGGGATATCTTTCTTAGGGGGATCTGTGGATTCTCTCCATTTCTATTTTGCCCTCTGCTTCTAGGATATCAGGGCAATTTTCCTGTAATAATTCTTTGAAAATGATGTCAAGGCTCTTTTCCTGATCATGACTTTCAGGTATTCCAATAATTTTTAAATTATCTTTCCTAAATCTGTTTTCCATATCAGTTGTTTTTTTTCAATGAGATGTTTCACATTTTCTTCTAATTTTTCATTTTTTTGGTTTTGAAGTATTGATTCCTGATTTCTCATAAATTCATCAGTCTCCCTGAGTTCTATTCTTTGTCTGAAGGATTTGTTTTCCTCAGAGAGTTTTCTTATCTCTTTTTTCCATCTGGCCAATTTTGCTTTTTAAAGCATTCTTCTCCTCAATAACTTTTTGAACTGTTTTATCCATTTGACTTATGCTGGTTTTTAAAGTTATTTTCTTCAGCATTTTTTTGGAACTCCTTGACTAGGCTGCTGACTTCTTTTTCATGTTTTTCCTGCATCTCTCTCATTTCTTTTCCCAGTTTTTCTTCTAGCTCCCTCATTTGATTTTCAAAAGTCTTTTTTGAACTCTGTCATAGCCTGAGCCCAATTTCTGTTTTTCTTGGAGTCTTTAGATGCAGGAGCTTGTGTTTCCTCATCTTCAGACTGAGTATTTTGATCCTTCTTGGGATCATAGATAATGTATTTCTCAATGGTGATCCTTTTTTTTTCTCTCTGCTTGCTCATTTTCCCAGTCTTAGCCTGTTTTTGGGTGCTTCCTGAGGTTTTGGGACACTCCCACAAAGGTCTCAGTGTGTGAGGCTCTGTCCTCCCCCCCTGGTCTGTGAATGACCATATGTGTGCCCCCCCCCACTACAGGGCTGAGGTGGGGGGGCCTGATGTTCTATTGGGGGGGCCTAGACTGCTATTAGGATCTGAATGTGTTCAGAGCCCCAGTGTCCTGTTCCAGGGGCAGAGGACAGAGCTCTGCAGTCTCTCTCTCTCTCTCTCTCTTCACTCCCCTCCCTCAGCTCAATGGGCTCATGCCCTGGGGGCTCTTTCTTACCTCTCTGCCTGCTTCTGTTTCCTGGATCTGGAATGCAGTGCTTGCTGTGTGCCCTGAGGGCTGGACTTCATGTGCTCACTCTGGCAGAACTGTTCCCCCATCTTGTGCCTGGTGCTCTTGTAGCTCAGAAGAATCCCCCACTGCTGTGAGCTGCGGCTCTGAGGGCCCTGGGGCTGCTTCCAGGAGGCTGAAATTCTTTCACTTTGGCGGGCCACCCCTCTGGCAGCCACCCCTCCAGCCAGGGGGGAGCAGAGCCTTTCTGCTCTTTTCCAGGTTACCTTGAGTAGGACAACTGCCTCACTGGGTCCCTCTGTGGGTTCTATCTCTCGAAAATTTAGTTAAAGTCCTTAGTTTCGAAGATTTATGAGAGAGCGCCTAAGACATGATCTACTCTTGTTGCCATTTTGGCCTTATCTAAGGTTAGAATTTTTAAAGGAAGTTGGAAGTTTGAATGAGAGTTTGCAGTTCCTAGAGAAATCTTACACATGTGAAACAGCAGGCCACTTATTATACCATGTACTGTCTTGATGGACAGAGTACATTAGTAAGGTAAAAAGTAAAAAAAGTACCTGATGTTGTAGAAATCTCCAACTTCCTTCCCTTTTCACACATTTTTCAAATGTCCTTCAGCCCATTTACAAAAGCAAATCCTAGGAAGAAGAGATAGAAATTGGAAAATTTTTAGTCAACTAGATGAATTTAGAGCATTTGAACTATTCCACAGTGGACTAAACAGTCTAAATACCTTTTGGTGAAGGAGGCTAAACATGTACTCAGGTTGCTTTAAAAAGACATTAGGTGATAGAATTGGATTTCAAGTATATCAACATCTTCATTGAAGAATCTACCCAAAATTCTGGAGAAAGAAAGATTTATTCCTCTTCTTTTACAGAACCCAGAGGATGGTTTCAGCAGACTTGGAAGGCAACTAATGATAGTCACCAATCATAATCCAACTTCTGTCATTAAGAATGACATTCCTAAAGTATTCTAATATGGAACAATCACTCTTTACTCACTTTGTGGTTGCCATGTGGTTGATGGTCAAGGATGGAACCCAACCAAGTTTGTGTGATCTGTACAATTGACTTTACAAAATCTGTAAAACTTCTCTCATGTGCAGCTCAAGTCAGAGTTTAGAACAGTAATTGCAAATCCATTCCATGACTTTCAGCTCATTAATGTAGAAGATTTCAGTGTAGTTGGGTGAGTCTGAACCTAATCCTTACTTCGTCCAGAAACTTGAGGAGGTTGAATATGTAGAGGACTTTTAATGTACTTTTTTCCATGAAAATAAGACCAGGCTGTATAATAATTTTTGTTCCAAAAGACAGGTTAGGGCTTATTTTAAGGGGATGTCTTGTTTTTTTCATGTACAATCTATATTTATTAATTTATTCAAAAATAATTATTTTGGGCATATCATAATTCTCTAAACCCCAAATTCCAGCTAAAATTTCTTGCTACTCCATTTCCTGAGGAAACATGGTCTCATATCCAGTAGTAGAGCTCTCCTTAAATGAGCACTTCTTGTTCATGTAGCCTGTTCATAGTATATTGACAGTACAGCTATCAGTGATTTCTTTTCCCCCATGAACTCTTTTACTTTTTTTTATTTTTCCAAGGCAACGGGGTTTAGTGACTCCCCCAAGGTCACAAAGTTAAGTATTAAAAGTCTGAGGTAGGGCGACTAGGTGGCATAGTGAATAGAGCAGCGGCCTTGTAGTAAGGAGTACCTGGGTTCAAATCTGACCTCTGATACTTAATAATTACCTAGCCATGTGGCCTTGAGCAAACCACTTAAACCCATTGCCTTGAAAAAAAATCTAAAAAAAAAGTCTGAGGTAAAATCTGAACTCAAGTACTCCTGATTTCAGGGCTGGTTCTCTATTCACTGTGCCACACAGCTTCCCCATCCCATGAATTCTTTACCCAAGTCAAGACCTTGCAGCCTAGGCTTCACATTGCTTCTATGGTGATTTCTCTTCATTCTTTTTTTCAATGTAGTCATTGATTTCCATGCATAAATAGTCCTTGAATGGCTTGTTTGTTGCAATAGTTAGAGTCTGGAAATAGGCACTCATTCTTGCCAGAATCATCATTTGATCTATTATTTTCTCTGCAAGGTGGTTCATGTCTTTAGTGCGGTGAGTGTTGGCTGAATACCAAACCAGAAGGTCCCTTTGGTCAAGTTGAAAAAAAAATGCAGCATTAAATCAACCTACTTTTTTTTTTAGGTTTTTGCAAGGCAAACAGGTTTAAGTGGCTTGCCCAAAGCCACACGGCTAGGTAATTAAGTGTCTGAGACTGGATTTGAACCCAGGTACTCCTGACTCCAGGGTCAGTACTTTATCCACTACGCCACCTAGCCACCCCTTCAACCTACTTTCTTAAAACTGCTTGTGCACACCAGGTTTTTTCAGCTTTAAAAATATAAATGGGGGTGGCTAGATGGAGCAGTGGATAGAGCACCAGCCTTGGAGTCACGAGTACCTGGGTCTCAGACACTTAATAATTATCTAGCTGTGTGGCCTTGGGCAAACCACTTAACCCCGTTTGCCTTGCAAAAACCTAAAATATATATATATATATAAATGCCCAAAACATGTTCAATCTTATCTTTCTTGCCCTTAGTGATGATGATTAGAGATGAGGCTTTCTTTCCATCCAGTGTTATCAAAGTGCATGTTACTGTGTCTATAGTCCAATTGGTCATTTAGCAATAAGTTTCTAGTTCATCTGTTTACATAGGCATTTATCTCTTGTCCAAAGGCCTTGCTTGTGTATTTACAAATATTTAATCGTATTTATATCATTTATTTTAAGTATTAAGTATTTATATCAATAATATTTGTTCATATTTAATTATTAATATTATTATTTTATCAATATGTCCATCACGTATTGCAGACATATTAAAGGCATTCATTGGGCTGATGATCTTAACTGGAGTTCTATTTTCTGGTTAGTCTTTATTTTCAGGAAAGTATGGTACATGTGCCTACTGGATTACCCTGCAGATAAGATCAGCAACACGTAATAGACAGAAGCATGTCCTCTGGGGTATAATTAAATCAGCATTGTGGGAGCAATGCATTGACAACAGTTGACAGATGGTCCATTGCTCTAGTTCATACTAGAGAAAGAAGAATATAACCATTTTGCAGAACTTGAAATCTGAGGGATGTTTGGTTCTCGATGTGACCATCACTAAATGACGAACTTAGACTTTATCTTTGCAAGAGCATGCCCTCTTCTAGAACTGCTTCAAACTAACTGCAGCTTTTCATCAGCTCACATCCCACCCACTTGACTTACAAATAATTTTCACTATACATTTCCCTACCACCAGAAAGAAGGGAGAGAAGTCATCTCACCCTGTGCAGATAATAAAAAATATGCCCCAAATGGCAAGCTGTGTGTTCAACATGTTCATGCACATGATCATTATAATCAGGTTGTATTACCTATACCAGCTAAAGAAAGTGATACAGTTTGAAATCAGGAAACAAATGGACACAAGTAGAACCTATCCATCCACCATTACCCCAGCAGCTGATTCTATTCTTACGACAGCAGAAGCTGTAGTAAGAGGCTAACTGACTTCAGAGACTAACCCCACAACAACAGAGGCAATAAAGACAGATTTCACACCTGTTCCAGCAGAGATTCCATCTCTTTTGGCAGAAGTCATACCTACAACAGAGACTATTCAGCAAACCTAACATCTGTCCATATTTGAAGGGAGCATTTTATTCATTGTCACCTGAATGTACTCTTACTTTATTGCTTTCATGTTTGCCTCCCCTTCTTTGAAAGGACTAATTTAACACTGAATTCTATTATTACTACACTTTGATGTATATAATTGGTGGGGTTTTTTAACCTTTCCAAATGCTAGTATCCATGAAAAATGTATTTTTGGGGGAAAAAAGTACTTCCTCAACTAAAAATTTTAGATTATACTTTAGTTATTGAATTTCAAAAGAACAAGACAAAGTTTCCCTCTGTCAGACTTCATGTTCAGAAAAAAAGAAGAGGTCTGATGGACCTGTGGGAAAAGATAAAAAGGATATGTTCAATATGCCTACACATATTTCTTTTTTTTTTTCCCTTTATCTTTTGCCTTCTCCTTACATAGTAATATGCACCCTGTATTCAGGTGTGTTTGAGCAGCCACAACCTGTAGAGCATTAAAAAAAAATAGAATTCAACTTTTCTTCTGCTATACCTGCTGCATTTGTAAAAGATTTAAAAGGGAGAACAAAAATAGTGATTTGTCTGCTCCTAGATATCAAACTGATGAAGGATTTGGAAAGATCTTTCTAACTCCCATTGTGAACACAGAGGAGATTTTTTTTTTAGGTTTTTGCAAGGCAAATGGGGTTAAGCGGCTTGCCCAAGGCCACACAGCTAGGTAATTATTATTAAGTGTCTGAGGTCAGATCCGAACCCAGGTCCTCCTGACTCCAGGGCCGGTGCTCTATCCATTGCGCCACGTAGCCACCCCTAAAGACAGAATTTCTAAAGAAGAAATGGAAACACTTTCAGTCTTCAAAAGTTATGAACTAATAGATCCACACTGTAGGATTTCTGTAAAGAATGTAGAAAAACAAGTTGAAGAAAATAATCTTAAGTTTATTTTTGGAAGATACGTTGACTTTTCATCACAAATAGAACAAATCATGTTTGTCATACGCTTGATGAAAGCAGGTTGCATGAAAAGCCAAGCTTTTATTGGCTTTTAAAGCTTTAATGTGGAATTTGTATCTTTTTGGTACAATTTGCTCTGATAGACCAACACATCTTAAAGATGGAAAAAGGAAAAGATAGATGATTGCTTAAGGTTCCTTTTTAGTTTCACATCTTTTAAGCATTCTCCATCTTTGAGAAGAAAAAAAGTTGACCTTTGGACTCTTGAAGTATGCATAATAGTTTTTAGAACATATTTTAAAAGTAAATGAAATGCATTTAAGTCTTATATAAAGATATGCAGCAAATTTCTTTTAGTCAACTTTTTTCTACTCCAATAAATTATTTTTTTAAATTAAAAACAAAAAAGAAGGTAGGGGGGATATGAAGCTGTCAGTGGCAGAAGATATAGTGGAATATCATGTTTTTGTTACCAGATGAACCAAGAAATTCAGAAAAGCATAAAGAGGTCCTTGAGAAGTATTTTGTAGCAACAGCAGAATCTCTATTGGTGTCCCATATTTGGCAAAATCAGCCTTTTAATCTTAGATACAAATCTGCTAAAGGCATAATTCCTACAAATATTATTGATGAAATTAAATTTGGAGATAGGAGAAGATAAGTGGTTTATTATATTTTTCATAAAGCAGATTATGAAGAGGTTTCAAGTTAGTAGAAAGGAGTGAAGATGGTGAATTCTTGCTGACAAAGACTGCTGAATTTCTCCCAAATTGTTGCATCCTGATAATAGCATCAGAGTTTCCCCACCACACACTGAAGAGCTATGCATTATTTCAGCACCATGGAAAGTTGAGAAAATATCCTGGTTACCTCCCATATCTCCCAACATCAGTCACTTTCAATCAAAAAACCTTATCTCAGAATCTAGCCAGGCAGAAGTAAAGATGTCAATCAAAGGGCACCTAGAAAAAAATCCAAGCATCCCTTCATTGAGTTTATTGCTTCCTCCCAGCTGCTGCTGCAGTAATTTTGAAGCCATGTTCTCATCTGGTAACTGCTGGTCTTTTACTTACAGTATTCTATTGACCTGTGAGCCTGCCAAATTTTCAAAGAATTCTTGTCAGAATCATGTATAATGGAATTTGTCCCATTCACAAGGGGATGTTTGTGCTAGACCACTACAGTGGAAACAGTCTGCCTCCCCAGTACCCAGCACATGGACTAGGCATGAAACTAGCTCCTGCCTTTGAAATTTAGTGTACTTAGGGCCACTTCCTGACTTCAAGAAGTCTCTTCTAAAGACCAGAGGACCTCTCTTTGTGTTTTAGACTGTCAAGAAAGATGTTCCAATGACTATTTTGAGGAAAAAGAGAGAAGGCTCTGCTAAGTCCCTGTAGAAACTACAAATGACAGAACTAAATCTCGAATCTGAATGGCCCAGAAGACTTTCTTTCCATAAACACAGGGAAAAAAATCTTTTTTAATTGATATTTTTTACTTTTTTTTTCAATTACATGTTACTAAGTTTTTCAACAGCCATCCACATGCATATGCACATTTTTAAGTTACAGTGGTGAACAGTCAGGTGAATATTGTACATACACATTTGTGTTTAACATGTTTAACAATTAGTCATTTTTCAGCAGAAGGATTTAGGGGAAAGAAAGAAAACTATGAAATAGAAAAGAAATACGTAAGAGAAAAATTTTAAAAGTTCATGTGTTGGGGCGGCTAGGTGGCACAGTGGATAGAGCACCGGCCCTGGAGTCAGGAGTACCTGGGTTCAAATCGGGCCTCAGACACTTAATTACCTAGCTATGTGGCCTTGGGCAAGCCACTTTACCCCATTTGCCTTGCAACCCCCCCCAAAAAAAAAAAAACCTCAAAAGAAAGTTAATGTGTTCATTCAGATTCTAAAGGATTTTGTTTTGTTTTTCTTCCTCGGTATGGTGATAACATTGTCCATAGTGGGTCTCCTAGGGTTGTCCTAACTCTGTGAACTGCTAAGAGGAGCTGTATCTATCAAGGTTTATCAGCCTTGATGTTGTTAATGTGTGCAATGATCTCTTGATTCTGTCTAGGGATAGAAATCTTAACCTTATTAAGAACAGCACCCTTTGATCTGGAGCAGTTTAGTAAAGAAGATGTTAATCTCCCCTGAGAGGATGATGATCACTGGCTGTATCTCTCACAAATCAATCGTACTAGATTCTGCAGGAAGCAACTGATAAAGACGAATCTCATTCTCACTCCAAACAAGGAGGAACAGATCTATGACCTTAGAAAAGTCATAGATAGTGTGAAGGCATTTGTGTCCAAAGCATCAACCCACAGAGGAGCAGGACCATCAGAAGCACCTATCACCTTCAATGCAGATTCTTTCCTCAATTACTTTGACAAGATTTTGGGACTGAGTCAGTCTCTGCTGACTTATAAAATGATCTGGATGAGGAGGACTCTGAATGCCTAGACAACAATACAACTTGGACCTTGAGACCCAGGGCCTTGAGAGAAAGGTTTTAACAAAGCAAATCCAAGAGAGTATCAACTCATTAATGAACCAGTAACTAGCAAAAACCAGCATAGAAAAAACTTTCACCACCTGGAAAACAAAAGGATATTTTGACAAAAGAACCTTCTCAAAGTCTTGGCAGCAATTCTGATAGTGGTGAATCGACAGATGAAACTTGCAGATGTGAATCTCAATTTGGTCTCAATTATCCTGGAATCCCTATCTTTCTCAAACTGAAATGGCAGAACTGGCTTTTAATCTTCTAATGATCATGGGTGTGCACCAAGGATAAATCACAGACATCTTAGCAGGTAACCGAAAGTGTTAACTGAAGAACCAACGAAGAGTCTACTTGTACACTCTGCTGCTCTGATCACTTAATGCCAAACAAAAACAAACCAAAAAATTTTGCCAAAAGAGCCAGCAATTGAAAGCTCAAAATATGGATTTCTGTTGAAAGTGGGAAAAATACAAGGGTGGCTAGGTGGTACAGTGGATAAAGCACCAGCCCTGGAGTCAGGAGTACCTGGGTTCAAATCCAGTCTCAGACAATTAATATTTTCCTAGCTGTGTGGACTTGAGCAAGCCACTTAACCCCATTTACCTTGAAAAAAACCTAAAAAAAAGTGGGACAAATACAAATATGAAAAACTTGCAGAGAAATGACTTAATCAAGAAAGAGACAAAAAAAAAAGATGAAAAACCTGTGCAGCATGTCAAGTGGAAGTTCCTTAGACAGAGGAAAATAGCATCAGGACTCCTACAGCATCATCAAATGTCTTATTTTCTTTTAATTAGGTTAAGAGGTAAAATGTTTCTGGAGAGATGAGAAGAGAGATGAGAAGATCTTTGTGCAACATTCCCCTCACTATAACATCATATGCCCTATCCCAAAAGGATTAAGTCTTTTCGGATATCATCTCTCATACTAGTCCAGAGGAGGAAGGAGAGGAGGAGGTAGTTAGCCCATTCTATTCCAAGAGGACTAGAATATCTCAAAATATTTAATCCTTTCAGGTTAGGGTAGGGATTTATTGATTTGTTGATAGGGCTTATCACTATCCTGGGGACAAGGATTTACCAGTCCTTGCCAGGGGACAAGGCTCTGAAGTTCATTTCACTCTTCTGTCAAAAGGGAACACACATATTTTTCCAGACCTGCATAAGGAGAATAGGGCAGCTAGGAGATGTAATGGATACAGTACTGACCTTGGAGTCAGGAGGACAGGAGTTAGAATCCAGACTCTTACTAGTTATGTGACCTTGGGCCAAGTCATTTAATCCTGATTGCCTCACATCCAAGGTTATCTCCAGTCATTCTGATTTATATCTGGCCACAGGACCCAGATGACTCTGCAGGAGAAACTGAGGTTGGTGACTTAGCACACCATTGCCCCCACTCAAATCCAATTCATGTGCTTTTCATGGCATCATCTCCTTAATGTCATGATCTTCTTCAACAATGAAGGACAATTGGGGATTACCAGGGTGGAGCCAAGATGGCAGTGGGAAGCTAACATGCTCCCCAAAGCTTTTCCCTACCAAAAACAAATGGAGCTTTTACTAACATTCACACTACAGATCCCACCAAGAAAAAGACAAAAATAAAGACAATTCAAAGAAGTTTTCAACTGTAGACATCATGGAGCATATTCAATGAAGATCTGTCTCTTTGGGAGGAAAAGGTGAAGTAAAGTTTATGAGACAGGAGAGTGGGAAAGACAGCAGGAGGCTTTTAGCCCCAGTTCAACCCAGGTCCAACAGCTTAACAATAGCAGAGGTCCTGGCAGCTAGATAGCAAGTCAGCAGGGAGGACCTCAACCCCAAACAAAGTCTGAACCCTGAGAATGCTGGGGTAAAAGACAGGACTGAGTTGGGAACAAATCACTGTTAAGTCAGAATCTGGACATAAAAAGGAAAAATACCTCTGCTAAGGCAAGACTTGGACTGCACAGGCAACATCTTGTTAAACAACAAGCCAGGGATCAGATCCCAGCCCCCCCCAAAAAAGTTTGGATTTATGCTCCCTATACCCTTAGAGCAGAGCTAAAACAACAAAGATGATCTAAAAAAGCACTCACAACAGAAAATTACTTTAAAAAGATGATAATTCCATAGCTGAAGAAGAAAGTAGTGAAAAATCACTCATGGGGAAGTATCAAAACAATCTATAAATTAGACTCAAATACAAAAGGTCAGTGAAAAGCTTAAAAAATAATTTAAAAACCAAAGAAGAGAGAAAGGAGAACAATAGAAAAAAGAAATCAAAGTTATATAGAAAATTTTGAAAAATATCCCCCAAAAAATCAACTCCATTAAAAGTAAAAATAACCAAATGGAAAAGGAAACATAGAAGTTAATTGAAGAAAATAAAACCATAAAAATTAGAATTGAACAAATTGAAACCAATCTTAGAAGACTACAAGATTCCATCAAACAAAATAAAAAGGCTGAAAAAATTGAAGAAAACATAAAGTACCTTTTAGGGAAAATGAATGACCTGGAAAATAGATCCAAGAGAATCAATCTATGAATCAGACTACTAGAAAGCAAATTATCATGCAGGAAAATTATAAGGGAAAACTGTCCAAATTCACTAGAACAAGATAACAATATAATCATTGAAAGAATCCACAGAATCCCTCCAGAAAGAGACCCCAGGATAAAAACTTCAAGGGCTATAACAGTCAAATTCCAGAACTCTCAAAAAGGAGAAACTATTGCAAGCAGCAAAAAAGAAAACCATTCAAATACAAAGGAAACACTATCAGAGTCACACAGGACCAATTAGCCTCAACACTGAAGGATCAGAACTGGAATAGCATATTTCAGAGAGCAAAGGACCTGAGATTACAACCCAGAATGTACTACTCTGCAAAATTCAGCATATATTGTCAGGGGAAAAGATGCATGTTCAATGAAATAGAGGACTTCTAGAATTTCCTAACACAATGACCGGAACTGAATAGATAATTCTATCACCAAATATAATTCTCAAGAGCTGCATAAAAAAGGTAAATGAAAAAGGGAAGGAAAAAAAATGTTGGTCAAAATCATCAAATTGTATACAACCCTAAAAGAGAAGATGTAACACTTCTAATTCCTTAGAACTTTAGATAATTAAAGGGTAGAACATAATTGCAGAGAATGAACCTAAAGGATTATGGGTATATAATTGGGTCTTCTCTCCATTGAAGAGGTTCAAGATCACATCATTGTTTGAGACAAAAAGCCCTGAAGAAAAGCAGGGGGTGTTAACTTTAAACTTAAGTGCCTCAATATTCTTTGACACACTTTAGACAAGATGCTAAGCATAGTAGAAATTAATCAGGGTGTCATAAACTGGGGGGTCCTGAGTCAATGTCTCCAATAACTTACAATCATTTGTAAAGTTCTCAAGTGAGACCCCCAGAGCTTCCCAGTACTTAGAGATCTTTAAGATTCTTACAGTTTATGCCCAAAGGGCAACAAAAATGAGCATACCCTTTGACCCAGCAATACCACTACTGGGTCTATACCCTGAAGAGATGATGAAAAAGGGTAAAAACATCACTTGTACAAATATATTCATAGCATCCCTGTCTGTGGTGGCAAAGAATTGGGAATCAAGTAAGTATCCTTCAATTGGGGAATGGCTTAACAAACTGTGGTATATGTATGTCATGGAATACTATTGTTCTATTAGAAACCAGGAGGGACGAGAATTCAGGGAAGCCTGAAGGGATTTGCATGAACTGATGCTGAGTGAGATGAGCAGAACCAGAAAAACACTGTATACCCTAACAGCAACATGGGGGTGATGTTCAAACTTAAAGGAATAGCTCATTCCATCAGTGCAACAATCGGGGGCAATTTTGGGCTGTCTGCAATGGAGAGTGCTATTTGTATCCAGATAAAGAGCCGTGGAGTTTGAACAAAGTTCAAGGACTATTCCCTTTAATTTAGAAAAAAAAAAACAAATCTTATTTTCTGATCTTGTTATCTTAGACTTTTTGTCTCTTCCTTAAGGATATGATTTCTCTCTCATCACACTTAATTTGGATCAATGTACAACATGGAAACAAAGTAAAGACTGACAGTTTGCTTTCCATGGGAGGGGAGAGAAGTAATATTGGGGGAAAAATTGTAAAACTCAAATAATATCTTTAATAAAAAAAAAGATTCTTACAGTTAATTAGATTAGGATTTGGCTTAACCCCTTGTTAAGTGAAGCAAGGCCTATTCTTTCTCCCACTTTACCCCCCCCCCCCCAACTCAGGGTACTTTACTCCTTGTTAAACGAAGTACAGATTAAGTACCCTGACCTTAGGTGGGGAAGGGGAAGGAGGGAGGGGGGAGGGTAATGTGTGAGAGAAAATAGGCCTGGGGGGAGGGGCACAAATAATTGAAGAAATGATATAGCTTTGGATGATACTTTGGCTCATGAGGAACACTGCATGTACTCAAAAAATAATCATTTTTACTTTACTCCCTTTTTAAGTATAATTATAATTTGATGCTACTTGAATCAATGCTGCTTATCAAGCAATAAAGCAAACAATCTACGATACCTTGATAATGATTTGAGTTTATCAAGCAATCAAATAAATTGATGATACCTGATTAATAGTATCAGAGCAATAAATAACACCAAGGGAAGATGTACAAAGATTTCTAGTTTTAGAGAGAAAGAATGGAGAATGTGAATGCTGAGCAAATTCTATTAAATAGATTTAGCCCAGAGGGGGAATAAGATACATTCCACTTGGGTTTAAAAATCTAACCTAATCTACAGTGAAGGAAAAGATAAGGGAAGAAAGAAAAAAGGGAAGGTGAAGGTATAAGTGAAAATAAACTGAAAGTTAAATTTTTAGAAGAAAAGTCAAAGGGGAAAGGTAGTAAAATTTTGGTGAGGAGGAATTAGAGAAAAGAGAAAAATATAAATGAAGTAGAGAGCATGGAGAGAAAATAGAATTGGTAATCTTTTTTTTTTTTTAGGTTTTTGCAAGGCAAATGGGGTTAAGTGGCTTGCCCAAGGCCACACAGCTAGGCAATTATTAAGTGTCTGAGACCAGATTTGAACCCAGGTACTCCTAACTCCAAGGCTAGTGCTCTATCCACTATGCAACCTAGCCGCCCCTAGAATTGGTAATCTTAACTGTAAATGTGAATGGGATGAACTGTCCCATAAAACAGAAGTAGATGTCAGAATGGATTAAAAACCAGAATCTTATGATATGTTGTTTACAAGAAACACATTTGAAGCAGAGATACACACACACAGGGTCAAGATAAAAGGTTGGAGCAAATATCATGACTCATCAAGTAAAAAAATCTGGGGTAGCAATCCTAATCTCAAAGTAAAATAAAAAATCAATCTCATTAAAAGGGACAAGGAAGGAAACTACATCTTCTTTAAAGGCACTATTGGTAATGAAGTTATATCATTATCAAACATGTATATAACTAATGGTATAGCATCTGAATTTGTAGAGGAAAAGCTGAGTGAATTACAAGGAGACATGGACAGCAAAACTTGAATAAATGGGAGACCCTCAGTCTCCCTCTCTCAGAACTAGATAAATCTAACAACAAAATAAAGAAGTAGAAGTTAAAAAGGAGAAAGAAATCTTAGAAAACTTAGACATGATAGACCTCTGTAGAAAACTTAATGGGGATAGAAAAGAATATACCTTTTTCTCAATAGTACATGTACCTACATCAAATTTGACCATGTACTAGGGCACAAAAACCCTATAATCAAATGTAGAAAGGCAGAAATAATAAATATACACACTTCTCAGACCATGATGCAGTAAAAGTTACATGTAATAAAAAGTCAAGAAGAGATAAATCAAGCACCAATTGGAAATTAAATAACTTTATCTTAAATAATGGGTGGATCAAACAGCAAATAATAGAATAATCAATAATTATATCCAAGAAAATGATAATGAGACATCATACCAAAATTTATGGAATGCAGCCAAGGCAATTGAGGGGAAATGTTATATCTCTAATTTTTCCCCCCTTTTCCAGCTTTTTTAGTTGTATACCCAATTCACTGATATTTTCTTTCTCTATTTAATTCATATAGGTATTTAAAGAATCACAATTAAATATCAAATTAGAAATTCTGAATGTCAAAGGAGATATTAATAAAATTGAAAGCAAGAAACCATTGATCTCAAATCTAAGTGCTAGTTTCATGAAAAAATCCAATAAAAATAGACAAGCCTTTGGTTAATATGATTAAAAAGAAGATAATCAAATTACCAGTATCAAAAATGAAAAAGGTGAACAACCAATGAGGAGGTAATTAGAGATAATTTAGAACTACTTTGTCATACTGTATGCCAATACATTGGATAACTTGAGTGAAATGGATGAATATAAACTTGCCCAGATTAACAGAAGAAATAAATTTCTTAGATAACCCCATTTCAGAAAAAGAATGTAAAGAAACCATCAATAAACTACTTAAGAAAAAAAGTCTCAAGGTCTAGATGGATTTACAAGTGAAGTCTACCAAACATTTGAGGAAAAAATAATTCCTATTCTACATAAACTATTTTAAAAAATAGGAGAGGAAGGAGTTCCGCCAAAATAAAATTTTAGCAATGAGACTACAGCAAGTTATTACTAGGATAACATACCTTATCAGGTAGGATTTATATCAGGTAAGCAGGGATGATTCAGCATTGGGAAACACTCAACATAATTAAACATCTAAATAGCCAAACCAACAGAAATCATATGATTATCTCAGTAGATGCTGAAAAAAATGATAAAATTCAATGTCCATTGCTATTAAAAATTCAAGTTTAAGAATAGAGTTTTCCTTAAAATAATTAATAGTATCTATGTAAAATCAACAAATCTTATATACCATCAACGCCTATTACATATAATGGGAATAAACTCAGAATGTTTCCAATAAAATCAGGGGTGAAACAAGGATGCCCATTATCAACATTACTATTCAATACAGTATTAGAAATGCTAGCAGTAGCAATAAGAAGAAAAAGAAATTGAAGGAATCAGAATTGACAATGAGGAAGCAAAACTTTCACTCTTTGCAGATGATATGATATGATATATCTAGAGAATCAGAGAAAATCATCTTAAACTCCCTGAAACAATTATATATCCTGCTGCTTTGCTGAATTTGTTAATCAACCCACATAAATCATCAGCATTTCTATAAATGAACAACACCCAAGAGCAAGAGATAGAAGAAAAATTCCAGTTAAAATAAACTATAGATAACATTAAATACTTAGAATCTCTCTCCTAAGACAAACCCAGAAACTATTTGGGTAAGAACTGCTTTGTAATTGTGTTCATACAAAATCATATCTAAATAATTGGAAAAGTGTCACACGCTCATGGTTACATTAAGCTAATGTAGTAGAAATGACAATTGTACACAAATTAAATTTCTTACTCAGTGCCATACCAATCAAACTACCAATAACTACTTTACCAAGCTAGGAAATAGTAACAAAATTCATCTGGAGCAACAAAAGGACAAGAATAGCAAGGGAACTGATGAAAAAAAAATATAAAGAAAGGTGGCCTAGCTCTACCAGATCTAAAACTATACTATAAAACATCAGTCATCAAAACTGTGTGGTACTGGTCAAGAAATCGATCAGTGAATTAGGATAGGTTCAAATGACATCACAGTAAATGACTACAGCAATCTACTATTTGGCAAAGCCAGAAAACATCAGCTTCTCCAATAAGATCTCACTATTTGACAAATATTGTTGGGACAACTGGAAAATAGTATGGCAAAAACTAGGCATAGGGGCTGCTGGGTGGTGCAGTGGATAGAGCACCAGCCCTGGAGTCAGGAGTCCCTGAGTTCAAATCCAGCCTCAGACACTTAATAATTACCTAGCTATGTGGCCTTGGGCAAGCCACTTAACCCCATTACCTTGCAAAAAAACTAAAATAAAAAATGAGATATGGGATATTGGAAGCAGGGTGGTATGACTTCCATGAGCATTGAACTCATTTGGGATCTCCCTAGAGGATGTGAATTGTTTGGAGTCACCAAGATAACATTGGGAGTTATTTAGATTCCTATGGAGGTTAAGATTTCTTTTCTCAGGAAACAATATTCAAGCAGACATTGACCTAACAGGTATATTATACCCCATATTTCAGTGATCAACACCCCTACCATGCATCTTGTTATCTAGGTAGAAGTCACCTAGATTGGCATTTCAAAGCCATCTTACTAAAAAGGAAGGTTGAGGCTCTTGTGCCATATGTTCTTAGTACTGACACTTCAAAGTCATCTCACCAGACAGGGATGCCTAAGAACACAAATTTACCAAAGACAAGAGTTTATTAAGATCACTGCTCCTGAATATTAGGGTAACACCTCTGCACTAGAGCAATGGACATAACCTTGGTCCATGTTAGCCACTTCTTAGTCTCTCCTTAGCACCACCCCCAATTCTGCTTAGAACAGGCACAAAGCCATATTACTTTAAGAAGTGTTCCTTTTTTTCATCTCAATTATGTTATTTTTTTAGAGAACCCAAGGTCCACATTAATCTCTTTACTTAAGAAACCTAGCCCCTGTTACTGCTTAGTAACCAGTAGTCAGCAATACATAAATCGACACCGCTGGGTCAAGACTTGTGAAATTCCTTTAGCTTGGGAACTGAATGTCATTATCATGCCTATCAGTTTACACTTCATCAAAAAGTATAAAAGGCTGTGAAGACAGGTCATTAATGCACTTTTTCAAGATGGAAGATGCAGATAATTCTAAAAAGAACATAAATGGAAAAAAAAATGTCAGAGGAAAACCAACCTCAAAATAAGCACCATCAACATTTTTTTTAAAAAGCTCAAACAGGGACAGGAGAGGACCTCCTCTCAGTTGCTCCAGAGCAAAACTTATAACCTAAGGACTCTAACTACATTATTGAGAGACAGAACCCACAGAGGGATCCAGTGAGGCAATTCTCCAACCCAAGGTAACATGGAAAAGAACAGAAAGGCTGTGCTCCATTGGGTCAGAGGGGTGGCCCACCAGAGCCAAGGAACTTCAGCCTCCCAGAGGCAGCCCCAGGGCACTGGGAGCTGTGGCTCACAGCAGTGGGGGAAGTTTCCTGACCTACACCCTGGGGGAGCACTAGGAACAATTTGGGGGAACAGCAGGGGGGACCTCTGCCACAGCAAGCACATGAAGCCCAGCCCTGAGGGCACACAGGGAGCAGCGGCCCTGGCAGCCCAGATCCAGGAACAAGAAGCAGGCAGAGTCAGTAAGCAGGAGCCCCCAGGGCATGAGCACATTGAGCCTAGGGAGGGGAGTGAAGAGAGACTGCCAGACCCTGTCCTCTGCCCCTGGAACAGGATTCTGGGGCTCTGACCACATTCAGATCCTGATCACAGTCTAGGCCCCCCCATAGAACAGCAGGCCCCCCCATCGCAGCCCCATGGCAGGTGGGGGGTGCTTATGGTCATTCACAGACCAGGAGAGAAGACAGAGCCTCACACACGGAGATCCTTGTGGGGGTGTCCCAAAAGCTCAGGAAGCACCCAAAACCAGTCTCAGGCTGGGAAAGTGAGTAAGCAGAGAAAAAAGAGGAACACCATTGAGAAAGACTTTGCCTGTGAGCCCAACAAGGATCAAAATATTCAATCTGAAGATGAGGAGGTACAAGTTCCTGCATCTAAAGACTCCAAGAAAAACGGAAATTGGGCTCAGGCCATGACAGAGCTCAAAAAAGACTTTGAAAATCAAGTGAGGAAGATAGAGGAAAAATTGAGAAAAGAGATGAGAGAGATGCAGGAAAAACATGAAAATGAAGTCAGCAGCTTAGTCAAGGAGATCTAAAAAAATAATGAAGAAAATAATATGTTAAAAACCAGCATAGGTCAAATGGATAAAACAGTTCAAAAAGTTATTGAGGAGAAGAATGCTTTAAAAAGCAGAACTGGCCAGATGGAAAAAGAGATAAGAAAGCTCTCTGAGGAAAACAAATCCGTCAGACAAAGAAAAGAACTCAGAGATTGCTGAATATACGAGAAATCAGGACTCAATACTTCAAAACCAAAAGAATGAAAAACTAGAAGAAAATGTGAAACGCCTCATTGAAAAAGCAACTGATATGGAAAACAGATTTAGGAAAGATAATTTAAGAATTATTGGAATACCTGAAGGTCATGACCAGGAAAACATCCTTGACATCATTTTCAAAGAATTACTACAGGAAAATTGCCCTGATATCCTAGAAGCAGAGGGCAAAATAGAAATGGAGAGAATCCACAGATCCCCCTAAGAAAGATATCCCAAAACAACCCCTAGGAATATTATAGCCAAGTTCCAGAACTCCCAAGTCAAAGAGAAAATATTACAAGCAGCCAGAAGGACACAATTCAAATATCGTGGAGCTGCAGTCAGGATCACACAGGACTTAGCAGCAACTGCATTAAAAGCTCGTAGGGCTTGGAATATAATATTCCAGAAGGAAAAAGAGCTTGGAATGCAACTGAGAATCAACTACTCAGCAAAACTGAATGTCCTCTTCCAGGGGGAAAAAGATGGACTTTCAATGAACCAGGGAATTTCAAATGTTCCTGTTGGAATGGCCAGAGCTGAACAGAACATTTGATCTTCAAATACAGGACTCAGGTGAAGCATAGAGAGTGGAGGAGAAGAGGAAAATATGAGGGACTTAATGATGATGAACTACATGTATTCCTGTATAGAAAAATGATGCTGATAATACTCATATGAATCTTCTCATTTAATAGAGCAGGTAGAAGGAGCTTTTATAGATGAAGCACAGGAGAAAATTGAATTTAAATATATATTGTAGTATAAAAATGGAATCAATAGATAAAAGGGAAATATAATAGGAGAAAGAAAAAGGAGAGGAAGAATAGGCTAAGATATTTCATATAATAAGATTTTTCTTTATTATAATGAGCTATTGCCATGATATGGAAGGGGGAAAGGCAAGGGGGGAATGAGGGAATCTTTGCTCTCATCAGAGGTGGCTAGGAGAGGAAGTAGCATATATACTCAATGGGGTATAGACATGTGTAGTAAGAAGGAGAGAAGGGGGACAGGGGAAAGGGGGGGGATGTGAGTGATGGAGTGATGGACCATGGTGGGGAGAGTGGTCAGATATAATGCATTTTCTTTTTTACTTCTTGCAAGGGGCTGGGATTGGATGGCCTGTCTGGGACAATAGGACTGGTGGGTGGATGGTGGGTAAGGGGTGGTATGTGGGTTTGGGGCCTCTTGGCCCCAGGGCTGGGGATCTGTCTGCTGCGCCATTCAACTACCCTACAGAAGAGACAGAGTAAAAGGAGAGAGAAAATATAGTTCATGGTAGTAGAGAAATATGAATGGAGGGAGTTGTGATCAGCAATGGCAACAGTGGAAAAATATGGAAGTAACTTTTGTGATGGACTTATCCTAAAGAATGTGATCCACCTGCGACAGAGCTGGTGGTGTTAGAACACAGACTGAAGCATATTTTTCATTATTATTATTTTCTGGGGGGGGTGTTTCAGGGCAAATGGGACTGGACGGCCTGCCTGGGGCCACACAGCTGGATGATTGTTGGATGTCTGAGGCCAGATTTGAACCTGGGTGCTCCTGGCTCAAGGACCAGTTATCTGTCTGCCACCCAGCTGCCCCTACTATTATTATTACTATTTTATTTTGGGTCTTTTTTTTGTTTCTGTAGGGCAACGGGGTTGGGGTGGCTTGCATGGGGTCACACAGCTGGGTGATTGTTGGGTGTCTAGGGCTGGATTTGGGCTGGGGTGCTCCCGGCTCCAGGGCCGGTGCTTTGTCTACTGCGCCACCTGGCCATACCTATAAGTATTATTATTATTATTATTTTTAATTTTAATTTTTTCTCTCCCCTATACTTTATCACTTATGTGGGTCTATATTTTCTTGGGGGAGGGGCTATTATGTTAACTCTTAAACAAGAATATTTTAGTAATGTATAAAAAACATTTGTACAAAATTAGAATAAATAAAAAGTTCAAACAGAAGCAAATTCAGAAAACAAACACTCTTTAGAAGATAACAAGGACTGAAAGCGTAAACATAAGAAATATGAAAGAAAAGATTATTGATGCCACTGACAAAGAAGGTGCCTCTCCAGCAAAAAAAGACCTAAAACTGATGACAGCTTTGCTGGGAGACTTGGAGAAAGAGTTTTAATTAAAGCTAAACTTGATAATGAGTTTATGGAAGGAAAAAAAAGTTACCTAAAGGAAAAAGTCAATGGAAACTCAAAATAGCATATTTCAAAACAAAGTAGTTTCCCACTACTTAATTGTCAGAGATTCAAGTGATGTAAATCACCATCACATAGTCTCTATCTCTAATAGAGGAGCAAAGAGTAGAACAGTGAAAATAAAATGAAGAAAATCAGAAAGGAGGCTTTCTTTCCTCAAGAACATGTCCTGGAGTTGATTTTTTTTATTTCATTGTGATTACTTTTTAAAGTGTTTTTCAATTACATGTTAGGAAAATTTTTCAACATTCATTCACTTGCATATTTCCAAGTTACACATTTTTCTATTACCCTTCCCACCCACCCCCCTCAGCAGTAGTCTAGTAAGTTATACATAAACATGTATCTAGCATGTTTATATATTGATCATTTTGTGTGAGGAATTAAGTCTAAGGAAAGGGAAAAGAAAAGAAATAAGAAGAATGGAATAGAAAGGAAAAAATAAGTTTTTTTAAAAAAAAAGTCAAAATAGAATCCATTTGAATTCTGAGGGGCTTTTTTTGTTGTTTACTTGTTTTTTGTTTTCCTCTGAATGAAGACAGTGTTGTTCATAACAGGTCTCCCAGGGTTCTAGATTAGAGATGATCCTCTTAGGAGATATGAGAGATCAAAAGATCTCAGTTCTCTTAGCAGATGGTCAACAAGTAGCAGATCAAGCAGGTCTCCTATCCATAGGGAATCTCATTCACCACTCAGGTGGAGAACTCCAAGAAGAAGCAGATCTCTGAGGAGAAAGCACTATAGGTGGAACAGATCTTGACTTCCAAGGTGGTCTCATCCTCAGACGATCACAGTGATAGGGATCCCAGTTAATAGGCCCTTTCCAAACATTCAGATCTGCTGAGTATTCTTCTCACATCCTTGCTAGTATCAGAAATTCTAACTATAACTTTTTAACTGACACTACAGACCCTACACCTTTACCTTCAGCTTAAGGATTTTTTTGGTCTAGTATCCTTTGTTTAAGGTTATCTTTACCTTACAGGAGGGTCTGCCTTAAAGCTTAATCATTTTTATCAATACCTGGGATCTTCTTTGACATTCAAAAACCCTTCCTATAAGCATATTTTATAACTTTATTAGAAATTTTGTACCTTCTGTCTCTTGGTGGCACCAACTTCCAGACCCACTTCAAAAACATTTTTCTGAGATCACTTCTCTCTATCTTTTCCCCCTCCATATAAATGAGAACATGTCAGATCCCTCTTTGTGAGAGAGCCATCCCTCTCTACCTGGCTTTCTTGCACAGTGAATAAATGCCTCTTTAGGTGTAGAGATAGTCTATTCTCTTGTGAATTCATTCAGGAGTAAAAATACTTTGCTGAGGAAAGCAATATATTGATGCCACTTAATGGATACTGATTCCTGATGAGCCAAGTAGCCCTCAGAATAGGAGGGTAGAACCCTACCTGAATGACATTTTAGAATAGGGTGCTGATATTAAAGAATATGAAAGGAAAGATATGGATACATTTTTGGTTTCCTGTAAAAGCTCAACCCAATCTTATGAAAATTGAACAAAATAATGATTCAACACAGAAGCAGCTATTGACTGCTGACATGTTCACAGAATCAGATATATTTGGTGCATGTTTTAATAGTACTGTTTTAGGACTGCTGGTATTGAAAAACATTTCAAAATGAATTGCAGTCTCAAGGATAACTGGACTGATACAAAAAGCTATCATCGTGGCAATATAAGTGAAATTCTAGATAAATGTTATAATGTATATAAGTCACACCAGCCAAACTGTCTTTATTAACGTAGTGAGAGTCAGAGATATGGGCAAGAGCAAACCAAGAAGTGGCAGTGAAAATCATCAGAAACAATGAGCTTATGCAAAAAAAGTCTAAGAACTGGAATTTTTGAAAACTTAATGATACTAATCATGCTGACAAATTTCATCTTGTATTCTTTCCCAATAGTTGCCACAAATAACATCTCTCTCTGCCTTGAATTTTGAACCTCTTAGTATGAATTTATGAAAGGTATTGAAAAAGTATGGAAATGATGTTTGTCTCCATATTAAGGCTGTAAGATCCTACAGTCAGTTATTCATGGCATTGAAACTTCTTAAAAAGGTACCACATCTGACCTACTGCTATCAAGCCAGACAGTATCTTAGTTAATTAATCAATAAAGTATTCTAAAGCTTTGTGATTTTGGATCAGCTTCACATGTCATAGAACACATTATAACCCATCAGATTTTATCATGCTCCTGAAATTATTATGGGGGAAAAAGCTATGACTACAGTGTAAATGTGGCCTATAAGCTGTTCACTACATGAACTTTATAGTGGAAAAATATTTTCTGGTAAAATCAAATATTGAAACTTACTATAGACTTCAAAGGAAAAATGCCAAATAAGACAAACTATGTTCAAACAAACGCTTTTGATCAAAATCTGAACTTTGGTTAAATAAAAGTAAAGCAGAAGAAAGCAAGAAAGCTATTGTCATGAGCACTATTAATCCTACCAAGGACCTCTAGGCTGATTTGATTGGGTGCCAGCAACTTCCTAAAGACCATTTCATAAGAGTATACCTGCTAAAAAATTTGTTGGACCAGATCTTAATATTGGACCCAAATAAATGAATTCTCATCATACAGGCTTTACAACATGCCTTTATCCAGGAAAATTTAAAGGAGATGAAAGAGCTCAAAAAATTTCAGTAATTAGAAGACAAAAACTGAAGAAATTTCACAGCAGTTTGTTAGTATCTCTCTCTCTCTCTCTCTCTCTATATATATATATATATATATATATATATATATATATATATAAAACACACATATATATAAACAAATATTTCTTCCACAAACTGAGGAAGCAAGATATATTTGAATTAATACCAAGGTTTGTATTTCTTTTAGCAGGGTTAGAATAAATCTGTTTATATCCTATGTGAAAATTTTCACTACAGAATGTTTTTTAATTGCTGAAACTTGCACACAATGGTTGTAAATGGTTGCATTCACATCAGGAATTAAAAACTGTTATAAAATCAATTCTAATTAATATCGGGCAGATGATGGGGTTTTTGGCAGACTTGGCTTCATTTTTGTCTTAAAAAAAGTCATCATAAATGCTATATGTTTGCATTTTTCTATGGAAAAATGTGTGCACAGGATGGACACAGTAAGTATGCCCTTGGTGTAAGTCAGTGTCAAAAGGGGTCTTATTCCTTCTTGAGGCTGCCTGCAGGGATGGTCTTTCTCTTTTAAAGCTGATAGTGTACTATTATCAGGACATTTAAAGTAAGATAAACCATCAACATCACTAGTTTTTTTTATGATGCTATTTTACTGGAAAAAACTGGCAAGGGAGGAACAGTAGCTTTGTGATAGAATTTCCTACATGTTTAATAATTAATTTTTTTGGCATTCAAATTATGTTCATTACATTTTAAAGTTTAGAGATTATGTGCTTGAGTGTACTATAATGCCTTCAGTGTACTATTTCTTATTACTTTAATGTTTTAAACAAGCTTGCTATATATTTTGTATATATTTTGTCAAATGCAGTTCCCAATGACATACTACCAATATTTACAGTTTTAATTTATTAAATATAAATGTTAACATCTAATTCTGAATTTTCATTTAATAATTGAATAGACAGCAGTTACATTTTTAACTATTTTTAAGTAATTTCAAGAGTACACTCTTTTATGGTAAAAGTGTGTCATTTGTGCATTGTTTTCATTATTTGTGATCATGTCTTTCAAGACAGTCATAATCTTTCCACTCTTGAACAAAGTAGCTGCTTTTTAAAAGCAGTAATTACTTCTTTACTTTTTTTTTTTTTATTAAATAAAGCTTTTTAAGATATGTGACTTTAGGGCAGCTAGGTGGCGTAGTGGATAAAGCACCAGCCTTGGAGTCAGGAGTACCTGGGTTCAAATCGGGTCTCAGACACTTAATAATTACCTAGCCGTGTGGCCTTGGGCAAGCCACTTAACCCCATTTGCCTTGCAAAAACCTAAAAAAAAAAAAAAAAAGATATGTGACTTTAAAGTATTGTCTATTACATAAAAACAATCAACACATTAAACAGTGAAGTTTGTTATGTTGTATGTAAAATGCACCATGCAGATGTTTATGTTTTCAGTATACATCACAAGAAAGTCTTTTTGTGAATCATTCAGTTTTCAAAGGGATAGACTGAATGGAGTATGCTCAGGAGACCGGACTCAGGGTAGACCTTAGCCCTAATCCTGCTGCTGCCATGGAAAAATGGCAGCCTCAGAAGGATTAGATGTATATCACATGTTCTGAGTGTACATATTTCTTATTCTGGTACTATACAATAATTATGTATTCCACAAAACTACATAACCAGCTTAGCCATTCCCACAAGATGACTACAAGTGATGTAATTGATGTATTGCCCTGGATGATGGACTTGCCCTGGGAATAACACTCAAGTCTCCAAAAATGCATGTATGAAGTGCAGCTAGGTGGCACAGTGGATAGAGCATGGGCCCTAGAGTCAGGAGTACCTGAGTTCAAATCCGGCCTCAGACACTTAAGCTGTGTGGCCTTGAGCAAGCCACTTAACCCCATTTGCCTTGCAAAAACCCCCCAAAATAAAAATATAATATAAAAATACAAAATGTATGTATGTGTTCTCTGCCCAAACTTCATCAAGGCAGAGCTCCAAGGAATGGAATGATTTCATGGTTTGCAAACTGGTTCCTTACAAAGAAAGTAATCAATAAAATGCCATCTCTGGCCTGCACTGTCACACTGAAGTTAGACTCAGTAAAAATTGGTTAAGGCACTCCCCATAAGAGCTTATTTAGTTAGGGGGGGAGGGAAGAAACAAATATTGAAAGAAATCCACCAAACAGCACCTGAAAGTGATCAGAAGATGAAAAGCCAGAGAAACCCTAAAGCTAAGGTTTAAAGCTCCTAGGCTCAGTAGAAAAATGCTACAAGCAACTACCAAGAAACTATGTAAATACTGTGGAGCTAAAAATCAGATGACACAAGATTTAGCAGCTTCTATATACAAGACCAAAGGGAATGGAACATGATCCAAAGAGCACAAAGGAACTGGGCTTGCTACCAAGCAAAACAATAATCTTACATAAAAAAAGTGAATATTTAATTAAAGAACTTTTTAGGAATTTGTGAAGAATAGAATTGAACAGAAAGTATAGCCTAGGGGTGGCTAGGTGGCACAGTGGATAAAGCACTGGCCCTGGAGTCAGGAGTACCTGGGTTCAAATCTGGTCTCAAACACTTAATAATTACCTAGCTATGTGGCCTTGGGCAAGCCACTTAACCCCATTTGCCCTGCAAAAACCTTAAAAAAAAAGTATAGCCTATAACAATCAAATTGGATTCTTGTATTTATGCTCATTTCATGTACTTTGCTATTCAAACCACTTCCTTGATAATATTTACCCTCCCTGACTAACACCCTCAACCCATTTTAGTTCTTGATTGTAATAGTTAGGAAGTTTTAATCATGAATCTGCCTGTCACTTCTATAATGGCTACTAGGGTTGTGCTCTAGAAAGTTTAGCACTTCTTATACTTAAAACCTATATCAAGCTTCTCAACTCTGTGTTTCCTCTAAGAAAGAGGATAAGAAAACAATTATCTTTTTTTAATCCAAAAGTCAAAAATTGCTTTACATTTTCCAGATGATAAAGACTGTCCTTGCTATATGATTCTTTCAACAACTCTCAAATATTCACATCTTACTCCATCACTTTTTAGTCTTTAAGACTAAAAGTAAAGGCTAATCCTCAGGTGCCATCAGAAGAGAATATCCACTCTGTCACACTTGACTATAACTACTTCTGGTTTATTCATGTTGTGACAGCTAGTAGTCACAAGATATTTACAAACCATTACAAAGGATTATAAAAGCCTAGGCAAGACATTGATGCCCTTAGGGACAAGATAGTATTCTTGCAGTACTGAGTGGGATCTAGAAAGCCTATTTCTCTATATTCATTTTAAGCTTTAGAAATAATTAACTCTTGGCTAGAGATGCTTGGAGTGCTGCATAGTAACACTAGAAAGAATGCTAGATTTTTGAGTCAGACATTTTGTAGTTGAAATCCATTCTCAGTTTACTGTGTGATGACAGCTCCAGAAGGATATGAACTTGGTCAGACCCCATGCTGCTATAGGTGAGGCAAAGACTAAGGCCCTTTCCAGCTCTAAATCTATGATCTTATGTTGTTGTCTAATGAAGGTTTGTCAAATGTATTTTCTCATAATGCTGTAAATCCAAATAGCTTTAAAGATAAAGGGGATAGAGAAGTGCCTCTTATTCATCTACCAAATAAGTTGGCATGTCAAACAGTACAGAAAGAAACAGCAAGGTAATTATTGAAAGGAAACATTCCAACAAGGAGATAGCCATATTTATCCATGTCATGTCATGCATTTTCATTGCACACAAGAGACACCTAATTTCCTACTACAATGATCCATTTTATCCTCATCTATCTCACTAATACAATTTCTACTCTTCCTATTGACCAATTGTCCTCCCCAAAAAAACTTGTGGGGAATATATAAGAAATGAGGGGAGCTTCTAACAAAATTAAGATAAATGAAATCTCTCAATATGTTAATTTCTTAATTTTTGTTTCAAAATAAGGAAATAACCAGGGAGAATAATATTCCAGACCTTAATCTAATAAGATAGATTGGTGGAGAAGAACACTATGTACACTATAACAGCAAGATGGGAATGATGATCAGCTATGATGAACTTGATCATTTCTGCAGTACAATAATCAAAGACTATACTAAAAGATTTGTGATGAATACCAGCCATACCCAGAGAAGAATCTGTGGAGTTTAAATGCAGACCCAAGTTTATTATCTTCAATTTAAAAATGAAAGTTCTTATGAATTTTCAGTTTTTTTCTTCCATTTGAATGTGATTCCTTTTTTCACAACATAATTAATATGGATCTACATTCAGCATGGTTATATATATTGATCCTATATTATAGTGCTTTATGGGGGGAGGAAAAGGACAGAGAAAAATATTTTAAAAGTGATTGTTGAAAATTACCATTGCATGTAGTTGGAAAAATAACTAAATAAAAAGAGATAGACTAGTGATTTTAGAATTGAGACTTGAGGGAAGATGAGCATATTCTAACAAGCATTCTTTTTGCAAAATATTTTTAATATGTTCTGATATTTCATAATAAACCATGGGAAGTTACTATTATTTTCATTAGACAAAGGGGTCAGAGGCCAGAAAAATTTAAGTAACTGCTCATGGTTACATATGAGTCAGTTTTCAAATACACATCTTTCTGACTCCAAGTCCAGAACTCTATGCTCTATGCCTCAAACAATTCTTTGACTTCCAGCCAAGATGGTGGAGAGAAGACAGGCACTGTGTTAAGTGCTCCTGTTTCACCTCAGAAATAACAAGAAAGAAACCTTGTAACAGTAATTCAGTCGACAAAGCCCAGAAAAAGAAGCTAGGAGAAGAATACCTACCAACAAGGTCTGTCTCAGGGGACCATGGATGAACCGGGAGATGAGATCAGAGGGTCAGCACAGAGATGGCAGCTGGGGGAAGCCAGAGGAGCAGTCTGGGCTGCAGAGACTTTGGCAAGTGGTGTGTGAGAGAACCAACTGGAATCTTTGGCCAGGGGGAGAAGAGCTACAAAAAAGGCTAGTTCCAGCACAGTTTCAGAGAATGCCTGGAGAACAACAAACTTGGGGGGGGGGGGGGACACCTGAGCTCCATACTTTCATCAAAGCCCTTTTCTCAGAACAAATAGTAAACAATCCCCCACCCCCTCAGGCTCAGGTGTGGACAACAAGAGTTCACTCAACTGAAAGGGAGATTAACTCCCTCCCCCAGGGTTTAGCCCATTGTTCAAGGTCAACTCAGACCCTGCTGCTTAGGGCCTCAAACAATCCAGAGAAAGCAACCAAGGCTCCCTACTGGCCAGCCCTTGGAAATACTAATCCAAATGAACAAAGCCTCTAGGATCTTCAAAAACAAACCTCTGAGAACCAGCCTCCCCCACAACACAGATCCTATAAAGATGAAGAAAGGCCATAGAAAAGCGGACTCATGGAGAAATACTTAGAAGAAATAGATTCTAACCCAGAGAGATCTAGCACTTCTTAGGAGAATATGAATTGGTCTCCAGCCCAGAAAGACTTCCTTGAAGAAATCAGGAAGGAATTTAAAAATCAATTGGAAAAACTGGGAAAAGAAACTCAAGAGAAAATTAACACACTGCAAGAGAAGAGAAAATTAACATCTTACAACAAGAAAACAAATTCTTGGAAAATACAATTGGACAAATACAAAATGAGAATAATTCTCTCAGATCCTCACTTGGGCAAATGCAAAAAAGAAAATTGTTCTTTAAAAACTACATTTGGGCAAATGGAAAACTCCTTCAACAATAGAATTGACCCAACTGGAAAAGGATTTGCAAAAGGTAAATGAAGAAAATTCTTCTCTTAAAAAAGGATGAAATCACTGAAAACTAATGATTTCATGAGACAAGATTCTGTTAAACAAAATGAAAAGATTGAAAAAATAGAAGAAATGTAAAATACCTCATCAGCAAAACCATTGACCTAGAGAATAGATCAAGAAGGGACAACCTGAGAATTATAGTCCTTCCTGAAAACATTGAACAGGAAAAAAAGCCTGGACTTAATATTAAAGGATTTAGTGATGGAAAACTACTGTTATATCATGGAACCAGAGGGCAAAATAGTTATTGAAAGAATACATTGATCCCCTCTGAAAAGAGATCCTAAAATGAAAACACCAAGGAATGTTGTGGCCAAATTCTAGAACTATCAGATAAAAGAGAAAATCCTGCAAGCAGTCAGAAAGAAACAATTTAAACACCAAGGAGCCACAGTAAGGATTACACAGGACCTGGCTACAGCAAACATTAAGGCATCAAAGGGCCTGGAATGAGATATTACAGAGAGCAGGGGACCTTGGAATGCAGCCAAGCATCAGCAAAGCTGAGCCTTCTCTTCCAGAGGAAAAGATGGACATTTAACAGAATGGAAGACTTCCAGCATTTCCTGATGAAAAGATCAGAGTTAAATAGAAAATTTGAGCATCAAAAAGGAAGCTCAAGAGACACAGGAAAAGGTTAAAAAAAAGGGTAAGGAAAAAAACTGCTATCCAATTAAGACAAAACTGGCTATAACCCAACTTAGGAGAAAGATTCCCATAACTCTTGAGAATTATAACTATTAGAGAGAATATGTTTAACTAAATGTGATGGTCACTCATGACTTATCTGAGAGATCATTATCCAATAAGATGAAACCATTTAAATCCCTACCTGGGAGAAAGACTGTAATAACTCTCGAGAATTGTAACTGTTGGAGAGAATATTCTTAGCCAGAAGTGATGGACACTCATACCTTTTCTGTGACTCAGAATGATTTAAAAACAATAGTTCCTTAAAAAGGGGGACAAGCAAGGATATAGGAGGATGGAGGAGATTGATTTGGGGTAAATCTCATTACATCAAGAGGTACAGAAGACCTATTGTAATAGAGGGGAATAAGGGAGGAGGTAAGAACCAACAATCTTCATCTCATCAGACTTGGCTTAAAGTTAACTTAGACAGACTTAAACAAATTAAAAAACATAGATTACCTTTCAATCATTAAAAGGGGAAAAGGGAGGACAGAAAAGGGAAGGAAAAAGAGAACTAACAGAAGGAAAGGAAGAAAGGGAAAGGGGAGAGAAAGAGTAGGAGGTTGCAAGGGCAAACACACTTAAGGTGGTGGTATTCAGAAACAAAACACTGGGGAATATGGATAAATGAGAAAAAGGGAAAAATACAAACAGGAGGAAGATAGCATGGAGGGCAATAAAGAGTTAGTAATTATAACTTTGAATGTGAATGGGATGAACTCTTCCTTAAAAGGTAACTGAATAGCAAACTGGATTAAAAAGCAGAATCCTACAATATGCTGCTTACAAGAAACTCATTGAAGTAGAGAGATGCATATAGAGTAAAGGTAAAAGGTTGGAGAAAAACATATTTTGCTTCAGCTGAAGTGAAAAAAGCAAGGGTAGCAATCCTTATCTCAGACAAAGCAGCTGCAAAAAGAGATAAGGAAGGAAACTATATCCTCCTAAAAGGTACCATAGACAATAAAGTAATTTCAATAACAAATATGTATGCACAGCATCCAAACTCTTAGAGGAGAAGTGGAAAGAGCTACAGGAAGACATAGACAGCAAAATTCTACTAGTGGGAGACCTCAGCCTCCTGCTCTCAGATTTAGATAAATCTAATCATAAAATAAACAAGAAGGAAGTTAAGGAGGAAAATAGATTGTTAGAAAGCCTAGATTTGATAGACCTGTGGAGGAAAGTGAATGGGGATAAGAAAGGAATATCCTTTTTTTTTTTTTTTTTACAATACATGGCACTTAAACAAAAATTGACCATGTACTAGGGCATAAAACCCCGATGATCAATTGCAGAAAGGCAGAAATAGTGAATATATCTTTCTCAGATCACAATGCAATAAAAATCACATGCAATACTGGGCCAGGGAGATACAGACCCAGAACTAATTGGAAATTAAAATAACCTCATTTTAAAGAATGAGTGGATCAAGCAACAAATTATAGAAAGAATTAATTATTTCATCCTAGATAATGACAATAATGATTCAACATACCAAAACCTATGGGATACACTCAAGGTGTCTGTCAGGGGATATATTATATCTTTAAATGCTTACACGAACAAATTAGAGAAAGAAGAAATCAATGAACTAAATATGCAACTGAAAACAATTGGAGAAAGAAAAACTTATAAACCTCCAATTAAATACCAAATTAGAAATTCTAAAAATTAAAGAAACTAATAAAATCAAAAGAAAACTATTGAACTAATAAATAAACTCAAGAGCTGGTTTTATTAAAAAAAACAATAAAAATTGATAAACCTCTGGTCAATTTGATTAAAAAAAAAGAAAACTCACCATCAATGAGGAAGAAATTAAAGTAATAATTCAGAATTATTTTGCCAATAAATTTGACAAAGTGAAATGGATGAATATTTACAAAAATATAAGTTGCCCAGATTAAATGAAGAGAAACTAAAAACCTAAATAACCCTATCTCAGAAAAAAGAAATTCAACAAGCCATTATTGAACTCCCTAAGAAAACCTCTCCAGGGCCAGATGGATTCACAAGTGAATTCTACCAAACATTTAAGGAACAATTAGTTCCAATTCTTTATAAACTCTTTGGAAAAATAGGTGAAGATGGAACTCTGCCTAACTTTTTCTATGACACCAATATGGTGCTGATACCTAAACCAGGAAGAGTGAAAACAGAGAAAGAAAACTATAGACCTATCTCCCTGATGAATATAGATGTAAAAATCAAATAGAATCTTAGCAAAATGATTACAACAAGTTATCACTAGGATAATACATTATGATCAAGTAGGATTTATCTCAGGAATGCAGGCTTAGTTCAATATTAGGGAAACTGTTAGTATAATGAATTATATCAATAACAAATCTATCAAATCATATGATTCTATCAATAGATGCTGGAAAAGCTTTTAACAAAATACAGCACCCATTCCTACTGAAAACACTGGAGAGTATAGGAATAAATGGACTGTTCCTCAGAACAATAAGCAGTATCTATCTGAAACCATCAACAAGCATTATATGCCAGTGAGGATAGGTTTGAGACATTCCCAATAAGATCAGGGATGAAATTAAGATGCCCACTATCACCACTACTATTCAATATTGTATTAGAAATGTTAGCTTCAGCAATAAGAGAAGAAAAAGAAATTGAAGGTAAGGAAGAGAAACTCTCACTCTTTGCAGATGACGTGATGGTATACCTAGAGAACACCAAAAAATCTTAAAAAAACTACTAGAAATAATTAGCAACTTTAGCAAATTTGCAGGACATAAAATAAACCCTCAAAATTTCTACATATGACAAGCAAGATACAGCAGAAAGAGCTAGAAAGAGAAATCCCATTCAAAGTAACCTCAGACAAAATAAAATACCTGGAAGTATACCCAAGGCAGACTCAACAACTTTTTGAAAACAATTACAAAACTCTTCTCACACAAATAAAATCAGATTTAAATACCTGGGCAAACATGAACTGTGCATGGATAGGTCGAGTTAATATAATAAAAATGACAATTCTACCATAACTAAACTACTTGTTTAGTGCCCTGCCCTACCAATCAAAATTCCAAAAAATTACTTTAATGAGTTAGAAAAAGTTGTAAGTAAATTCATATGGAGAAATAAAAAGTCAACAATTTCCTGGTATTTAATGAAAAAAGGTGCAAAAGAAGGTGGCTTAGCATTACCAGATCTAAAATTATATTATAAATTATCAGTCATCAAAACTGTCTGGTATTGGCTAAGAAATAGTTGTGGATCAGTAGAATAGACTAGGTGCAATAGCAAGAAATGATTATAGTAATCTACTCTTTGATAAACCCATAGAGTCCAGCTATTGGGATAAAAACTCTCTCTCTTCAATAAAAGCTGTTTGGAAAATTGAACTTAGTATAGAAGAAACTTAGATGAGACCAACACTTCACACCCTATACCAAGCTAAGATCCAAATGGATACAGGATTTAAACATAAAAAAAACAATATTATAAGAAAACTAGAAGATCAAGGAGTAGTTTACCTATCAGATCTATGGAAAGGGAAACAGTTTATGACCAAAGGAGAGATAAAGAACATCATTCAAAACAACCAAGATAATTTTAATTACATTAAATTTAAAAAGTGCACAGACAAAACCAATGTAGCCAAAATCAAAAGAAATGTAAATTGGGAAACAATTTTTACAACTAGTATTTCTGACAAAGGACTCATTTCTATAATATATAGAGAACGGAGTCAAATTTTCAAAAAACTACAAGCCATTCCTCAATTGACAAATAGTCAAAGGATATGCAAAGGCAATTTTCAGCTGAGGAAATCAAAGCAATTCATAGTCATATGAAAAATCGCTTCAAATCATTACTAACTAGAGAAATGCAAATTTCTGAGATACCACCTCACACCTCTCAGATTGGCCAATGTGACCAGAAAGGACAATGACCAATGTTGGAAGGAATGAAGAAATAGGGACACTAATACATTGTTGGTGGAGCTGTGAACTCATCCACCCTTTCTGGAGAGCAATTTGGGATTATGGCCAAAGGGTAACAAAAATGTGCACACCCTTTGACCCAGCAATACCACTACTGGGTCTATACCCTGAAGGGATTATGAAAAAGAGTAAAAAATATCACTTGTACAAAAATAATTATAGCAGCCCTGTTTTGTGGTGGCGAAGAACTGAAAATTAAGTGAATGTCCTTCAACTGGGTAATGGCTTAAACTGTGGTATATGTATGTCATGGAACACTATAGTTCTATTAGAAATTAGGAGGAATGGGAATTCAGGGAAGCCTGGAAGAATTTGCATGAACTGATGCTGAGCCGGATGAGCAGAACCAGAAAACCATTGTACACCCTAACAGCAACAAGGGGGTGGTGATCAAACTTGATAAACTTGCTTATCCCTTCAGTGTAACAACCAGGGACAATTTTGGGCTATCTGCAATGAAGAATACCATTTGTATACAGAGAAAGGATTATGGACTCTGAACAAAGACCAAAGACTATTACCATCAAATTAGTAAAATTACATAATATAACTTTTTTTTATTTCATACTTTATTTTTCTTCCTTAAGGATATGATTTCTGTCATCACATTCATCTGAGATCAATGTATAACATGGAACCAATGTAAAGACTAACTTAAAGACTTCTGGGGGGTGAGGGAAACAAGAATGGGGGAAAAATTGTAAAACACAAAATAAATAAAATCTTTCTAAAAAAAAAGATTGATCATCACCCTCCATGTGCTGTTAGGGTGTTCAGTGTTCTTCTGGTTCTGCTCATCTTGCTCAACATCAGCTCATGAAAATTCTTCCATGCTTCCCTGAATTCCCATACCTCCTGGTTTCTGAGTAATATTTTCAAGACATGAACAGAGAGTATCTTTTGTTCATTTGGGAGAGGCCAGTCAAGTCTTTTTTTTTTTAGGTTTTTGCAAGGCAAATGGGGTTAAGTGGCTTGCCCAAGGCCACACAGCTAGGTAATTATTAAGTGTCTGAGGTAGGATTTGAACTCAGGTACTCCTGACTCTAGGGCCAGTACTTTATTCACTGCGCCACCTAGCTGCCCCCAGTCAAGGAAGTCTTACATATCTTAGTGACCCTTTCCTATCCCTATAAAACATAGGCTTAACACAAAAGAGATTTTGACTATTCTCAGGAATAGTTGAACTCCACTTGTAGTGAAAATGGTTACTGCCAAAGGAAAAGGGAAGAGTTGCCCAATTACTAAATCCAGAGCTTCAGGAGACAGCTACACCAATAAAACTTTTTAGTCTAAAAGGGTGTTTCATAGTCTTCCCCTGGAAAGGCTGAAGAGCAGAATCCCAGAGTAGGAGTCTTGTCATACCTAGGAGCCTCAATAAGTGGAGATTATGTAGATTCCCATCTTGGAGTTGGAGTTCTCATAAGTTTCTTAGAGATAAACTTCTCTGAATCATTCTAGAAATAGAATTCCTCCCCTACTTCTTACTTTATTGTCCTGTCCCAATTAACTTCTTTGCTGTTTAAATTTCTAAAAAGATCAAGCAGATGTAGCCAGACCAGAAATAAGATTCAGATTACAGAAAAAAAAAACCTGGAAAGTCTAATACAAATTGATCCAAAAAAAAAAAAGAAAAGAAAAATGAGCAGAATCAGGAAAATGTATCAAGTACTATAATGTGAGGATCAACTTTGAATTTCAATTCTTCTCAGCAACACAATGATCTAAGATAAATTCAAAGGACTCACAGAGGGAAAATGCCATCTATATCCAGATAGAGAACTGATAATTTTTTCAATTACTTTGTTCTCTCATGATCTTTTTTAGATTTCAACTATTTCTTCTTTCACAACTAAGATGAATATGGAAATGTTCTACATGATCATATACGTAAAAATTATAATCAAACTGCCTACCATTTTCAGAAGAGAGGAGGGAAAGGAGTGAGAAAAATACAGAATTCAAAATCTTGTAAAAATGAATTCTAAAATTTTCCATGATACATAATCGAGAAAATAGCTGCTAAAGAAATAAGTTTACAACCAATTCCTATTCAAGACTCAGAAAGAAACACTAGCATTACAACTTGTACTTTCTCCTCTAGAACTTGGAAGTAAAGCCTAGAGAAGCCACCCTAAAAACTCCTGAAGAATTCAGGAGCATTCCAACAATACAAATCCCTGAGCCTAGTAACTTCTCCCAATGCTTTCTAAAAATCACTGAAAGCCCATATGTAATAAGATGATTTCTCTTAACTATCAAGGAAGATAAGACAGATCAGCTTGAGAACCAAAGATCTTCAAGGATATCATTATTTCTTAATTAAGCCTTACAGATTGTCAGTTTTTATCAAGCATCAGTTCAATTCATCTTTGTCCTCATCTTCATCACTATAATGACTTCTTGCCAAATGATCCTAGAAGTATTAGGATTGTTTGGGGCTCCTGTGAAATACAGCTCAGATCTTTAAATTGTGATAAAGCTAACCAATCTTCTCTGTCTACAGAGCTAACCTTCAATTATTCTTGACAATCAATCCACTGACTTAGAAATCTTAGAGATTGTCTGTTGGAAATTTTCAGTTGTCATAAAGCCAGTTTTCTGGACAAATTACCTTTTTGGTGACTGCTTTCTATAAGTAGTCAATAAAATTTACACTATCTCCATGACAGCAGAGAGCAAGACTGTCAAATCTTCCAAATCTTTTGAAAAGTGTATACCTGACAGTGAAAAGCAACTTACTGATTAAGCAAGTGATGAGAAACTGAATACTATAATGAGGTGGGTTATATTCCAATGAGGTTCTCAGAATATATAACACTGTGCATCAAAATCTTGGTCAAAGATTTTTCACATTGCAGATCACTAATTTGTCAAAGGGAGAACTACACATTTCCCCAGACCTGTCAGAGTAAATAAAACAAGCAGAATCCATCTAACTGTCTAAACTTAGGATTCCCTTCCTGTCTTTAATTAGATCTTAATTTTCATAGCCTTTGAGCAAAATTTCACACATAGGTAAATTTCTGGATGATAAAGTAGGAAAGGGGGAAAAAAGTAATATCATAATTCAATAATTAGATATTAATATATGAAAGGAATCACATCCCTTCTTTATAGACAGAGGATTGGATGAGATCATAAAAGAATTAAGACCACATTGCAAATACCCTCACTAAGGTTCTAAAAGAAAAATGTATATATGTGTAATTGTTATACACACACATACCCCAGATTTGGGGGGGGGGGGAAGAAACTCAGAATCAACTATCAGTTTCTACACTTGGTCAAAGTTTACACAAAAGATTTCTATTATTCTATGCAAACAGTAACCTGAGATAAAGGAGAGTAGATGGAAGATTCAAAAACAATGGATGTAGCTGAATCCCAGAAGCATCAATGGCTTCAGGATAGATAAGTGATTAGTACTATAAAGCTAGAGCACCACATGGCAGGAGCTGATAGGAAAGCCTCAAAGTATAAGACCTTCAATGACAGGTCTCATTTGTATACTTTTTTGGGTTCATTTAAGCTACAAGAATGGTGATATAAACCATATAAATAATAGATCAGAATGCTAGATTGCTTATTCTGGTTTCCTTGGCATCAGACACCCCACAAAGGATCAGAGTGACCCAAGCATATTCTCAAAGTGAATGCTAAAAAAAAATAATTATCACAACGACTCTAGTCTCCAAGGATGCCTCCAAGTTTTACTTTAGACACTATAATTAAGGAGTACATGGTTACAAAATAACTGTTGCCCATTTAGGAAAGGCCAGTCAGGAAAGACATAAGCTATTTCAATGGCCCTTTACAGTACCAGAGGAAACCACAAGACTGTTTAATAGCTGATAAAGTAGATTCTTCTCAGGACAGTGATAGTACTTTCATATTGAGCCTGACTTTTTTTTTTCAAGAAATAGTAAAACCTCTAATGGATGGCAACTCAAATCTAAAGAGCAATGAAAAAAAGCCAAGTCCAGTTACAAAGAACTAGAGTTTCAGTAGATAACTATAACAAGGAGGCTCATCAGCCCAGGAGAAGTGAGCGTCACACTTTTACTTGCAAAGCTGAAGGGCAGAACCCCAAAGCACTTGAGTCTCTTGAAACTTCTGGGAGCTAAAGAATTCTGTAGACTCCAATCTTGGAATGGGAGTTCTCATGAGTTTGTGGGGGGATAGGGAAAAATTTTATATATAATATCTTAAAATGATTAGTTTGTACTATCTTATATCCTTCCAATTACTTTGCCATTTCAATTTAAAAAAAAAAAACTGAAATCCATGCAAAATTGAAGCTACTTTGAACTGTGGCTGCTTCAAACTGACAAGCCTTAGAAACAACGTATTTACTTACACTGTTCCTTTGAATCAACATGCAGCTGCTTTGAAAACCACATATGAGCAAGTCATAGAGACTGTGACTACCATATAAGTCTCAGATTTGGAGAGTGGAGGAGTAGAGGACAAGGAAGACTGATCTTTGTTCAGTTATAACTGAATTTGACACTGGAGTGGTGGCCTCAACTAAGATAGCAAGTCATAGTCAAAGTATATCCCAGATGGGATTTCAGAAAAGCCTGAAAAGATTTGCATGAATTGATACTCAATGAGATTAGGAGATTAGCAGAAGCAGAAGAATATTATACACACTAACAACAATATGAGGTGACATCAACCTTGATGGACTTGCTCACTTGATCAGTGAAATAGCTATGGATCTGTGATGGAGAATACCACCTTTATCCAGAGAAGAACTGTGGAGTTTAAACTAAGATCAAAGATTACTATCTTCAATTTTTAAAAGTTGTCTTATATATTAGACAATTTTGTTATCTTTAGTGTTTTCTTTCTTTAGAATCTGGTTCTTTTCTTCATATTCAATTTTGATCTATGAATATCATGGAAGCAAATGCAAAGACTATATCAGATTGCCTTCTGTTGGGGGGAGGGAGTGAGTGAGAAAAAATTATGAAATTCAAGACCTTCCCAAAAAACAGTAGAAACCACCACTGTATGTAAATAGAAAAGAAATTTTATATAATTTTTAAAAAGTATATCTCAGGCACAGCAAGAAATTCTCATCCTTCAATCTTGTTGCAACAAGGTAGATTTGCCACCAGAAAATTAAAAGTGAAGCCTTGAGAGGTCACCCCAAAATCTCAAGTCCAGTATTTCCTTGAACAAAGTTAGTTAGTGCAGCGAATATAACCTGAGACCCAGAGACAGGAAGAGTAGTTCAAATTTGGCCTCAGGCATATACTAACATGTGATCTTAGACAAACTGTTTTGTTTATCAGTTATCCACATTCTAAGATTGATTTGAGATCAAAATGAAAAATCTGTAAAGCACTTTGTAAATTTTAAAGAGTCATGCCAATACTAGATGTATCCCAACTTACTATTCAGAATTTTTGAATTTTACTGTTTACAATAAGATATGGGTGGCATCAGTTGGGGAATGACTGAACAAATTGTAGTACATGTATGAGATGGAACACTATTGTTCTATTAGAAACCAGGAGGGATGGGATTTTCAGCAAAGCCTGGAAAGACTTTCATCAATTGATGCTGAATGAGATGAGCAGAACCAGAAGAACATTATGCATACTAACAACATGGGGTGATGATCAACCGTCATCAACTTGTTCATTCCATTAGTGCAATTATCAGGGGCAATTTTAGGGAACTTGTCATGGAGATTACCATCTGTATCCAAAGAAGGAACTGTCAAGTTTAAATGAAGACCAGAGCTCATAATTTTCAATTTTTATAATTTTTCTCATATATTATATCATTTTGTTAGCTCTAATATTTTTTCATGTCTTATTCTTCTCTTACAATATGTTCAATTTCTATTTATGTTTATCATGGATGCAAATGTAAAGCCTATATCAGATTGTCTTCTGTAAGGGGGAGAAGGGGCAAGAAGGGAGGGAGGAATAACAATTGTAAAATTCAAAATCTTGGGATAAAAAAATGAAGGGCAGCTAGGTGGCACAGTGAACAGAGCACTGACCCTGGAGGCAAGAGAATCTACATTCAAATCTAGCCACAGACACCTAGCTGTGTGACCTTGGACAAGTCATTTAACACTACTGCCTTCCAAAACACAAACCAAAAAAAAAAGATTCACAGAAAATACCATTATATATAATTGGAAAAGAAGTATTTCTATAATTAAATTATTTATGGGTGGACAAACAAATTTGTTAGAGGGAAGCTGAGACAGGTCTGATATACGGGGGTCCACTCTGATGAATTTTACAGATATTTCCTCTAGGATAATATTTTTTCAGTCTTATGGATCGTTAAGTACAGAACAGTAATAAAAACTGAGTCAAACCCATCTGATCAAAGGCTTACATTGATGCAGTATAAATTGAATCATGAGGCACAGGTCCTATGAAGTCATTACTTCCACATGGTCACTTGGATTTTGTTTAGTCTAGTTGTAAAGAGAGGGAAAAAAAGGTTTAGCAACTTAAGAGGGGCCTATACTTGACAGTCAATTTAATCAGTGACTCAGTGACAAAGTCATTATTCATAGATCTAGATCCCATTTCTTTCCCAGTCACCAGATGTGGGGCTGTTGGCTTCCTTCCCTGAGGGTAGTCTGAATCCCTACAAGAAGAAAAGACTTACAGATGATGTCAGTAAAGTCACAAGTACAACTTTCTTTGAATTAGTGAAGACTCATTGAAGAACAACCAAACAGTTACTCAGGCATCTGTCTGGTTCTGCTTTATGACTGTCTTAGTACAATCAAGGTGCTAAGATCCAAGCTGGAGAACCAAGACTGAAGATTAAGTCTGACTTCATAGAGATTGGTCAGGAAGTAAAATATAAAGTCTTTAGTCTGAATATTGACCAGGATAGTTTTGCAAGTCTGGGATAAATATTGTTAGTTTTCTTAAAACATGAAGATGGAATAATCATGACATAAACTTCTATTTCTTATTAGTCTCCTATGATATGAAAGGAATTTTATATTTCTTTGTTTTTACTCAAGAACTGAGTAAAAGAGGTACAAGGCAAAGCTGAGCATCTTCCTCAATAGAATCTTTCTTTTTTTATAATAAATGAATGAATGAATGAATAAAAGAATCTTTTTTAATAAAATTCATCTTTTCCAGACTTGCTCAGTCCATTTCCAGGTTATATATACATCTGAGAAATTAATTTCTTAATACAAAAAAAAGCCCGATCAGAGTGATTTCCAAGTTGAAGGGAGCCTCAAAACCTGTGATCCATCTTGGGGAAACTCCAAGAACAGGCTCAGGGCTCCATCCAAGCGGGAAATGTGATGACTACAAGTCCCATGAAGCCTTGAGACAGAAATGCTCCGAGGGCTTCTGGGAGATAACCCGGGCAGCTAAGCGTAGGGTATATTGGCCTCCTGATCCCCCAAGCTCTAGGTTCCTGTCAGGGATCCAAGCTTCTGAGTTTCTAAACCCTTTTAATGAACATCGTTGTTACCCCCTCAACCCTTTTCTCAGTTCCTCCACTAGAATATCGACAGCGAACCCTCTTCCTGGGACGCTTCAACCAATCAGCTTCTGGGGTGGGGAGGCGAGGCAATCACAAGACAGGCAGTTGGGATCAATAGGAAGAAGGGAGCCCGGTTCGGAGGACCCGCCTACAAAGGACTGCCGGAAGGAGCGGCTGGAGCAGGACATCCTGCCCGAGAGGAGTCGAGGGAAGACCGAGGTAGTGCCTTATCTCGAAAAGAAGCCCGAGGACCCAGTGAGGAGCCCCAACCGCCTTCAACTCCCCCTCCCCTCCGGGGGTAGGACACGGGCCTCCACGCCCTGGGCCCCCAAACCCATCACAGAAGTGAGAGAGGGAGGTGTGCTAGAGAAGGAGGGAGGCAGCTAATTGAAGGTGAAGCCCTGTTTCTGCCGGCCCCACTTGTCAGAGGTGGTGGATGTAGGTGCCCTGGGGAGACTGAGAGAGGTAGGGGGCTAGCAAGGATCCCAGGGCGCCCTTTGCTCTACATCCCTTGGCAATCGGAGGAAAATGCTTCCTTTCAACCAGTGTGTATGAATAGTGAAAACAAAAGTAACCCTTTTCTCCCATCCAAGATCACGTCTTCAAAATCTAACCATTGTCTTTGGAGTTGGGGGGTAAGAGACCAGGTAAAAAGCCCTCCATCTAGTCCAGTCACTTCAGTTTACGGAATAGAAAATGGAATATTACCATGATGCCATAGAAGACTATCAAGGAGATGTTTCAGAGCAAACTGGGAAGACAGAGCTGGAGGACTTAGCTAAGACTTTTGAACACTTCAAGAGCAGCTTTTCCAGAAAACTAATGGTGAAGTCAGCCACCTGCTGCGTGGACAAGTGAGAGTCCCAGGTAGAAACTGAGACAAAAGGTTTTGGACATGGTCGATTAACTAGTTTGTATTGCTGGACAATACTTGTTGTTAGTGATTTTTCTCTTTTTTTTTTTTTTGCCAAATTGTCAATTTTAAAAATTAAATTTAAACTTTAAAAATCAGAGCATGATTTTAGTGGTAAAGAAAAGCAAAAAGGATATTCCATTGTTAAATGTCTCAGAGTCAAGGGAATTAATGAGTAAGGCCTGTCGGTAGCAAGACATCCCTAAACTGTTTCTCTGTTCTCACTAACATTGTGTACCAATTAGCAACTATCTTTAGTATGTCAGCTTCTACAGTTGTATTTTTTCTTTTGGAAATAAGGTTCAACCTTCACCTTTTTTCCACTAACATTGGTGCCTTTCTGCCCCCTATATGGTTGATAATTTGGCTCCTTTTTTTGTAAAGCCTGCCTATCATACCCTTTGATCATTGGTCTTTTTTGGGAAACCTGCCAGTTCTCCCCTTTAATCATTAACCTAGCAAAAAAAAGTGACTCATCTTTTTTTAAAATTTTTAATTTTAAATTAAATTAAATTTAATTTAAGTTTAATTTTTAATTAGATTCTTATGTTGAAAAAACTTTATAAGCTAAAAATGAATATATAGGTGGTCAAAATTCATGACTAACTAGAATTAAGAGGATCACAAAACAAAATGAACAATTTCTTAAATAGAAATATTTAGAGAATTCCATTCATAACTAATTCATATTTATTTGGTGCTTTTGATGTCAGATCTTCACCTAAACCTAATTCCAGTGCTTCTATTCAAATTACAAATATTGTAGGACTAGCATAGGTCTAAATATAGTGGATATTTTTACATTCAAACTCTCAAGCCACTCTTATGCTTTGCCTCAAAACACTTTCAAGGAGGCAAAGATACAGTGGCTCCAGCTTGCAAGATGCTTTAGGAGAGCATCCCAATTCACTGTTAACAGCTGATTAGGAGTTATTCAACCAGATTTTTTACCCTTGCAAAAATGTCACAGTTCACACTTATTGTCATGTATTTCTTTTGAAATAATCGGATTCTATGCCTTTTTATTGAATATAGTTACTATATATTTCTTTTGAAATAATCAGATTCTATGCCTTTTTATTGAATGTAGTTACTATGTATTTCTTTTGAAATAATCAGATTCTATGCCTTTTTATTGAATGTAGTTACTATAGCTGACAGATTTTGTTTCTATATTACTGTTATCAAGGGCAGAGCACTAAAACATACATTCTCACAAGTTCTATGCCATTAATATTATCCTATGGAAATATTATATAATGACATAATATTTTAACATTTTTAAAAATCTGTAACATGAAGAGGCACTCAAGTCAGAACTTGTTTCAGATCATATAGTAGACAATTGTAACCAATGACTACTCCTTCAGAATACTTCTACATGTACCTGAATCCCTGTAGATTATTTTTTTTATGTTTTTGCAAGGCAAATGGGGTTAAGTGACTTGCCCAAGGCCACACAGCTAGGTAATTATTAAGTGTCTGAGACCGGATTTGAACCCAGGTACTCCTGACTCCAAGGCCAGTGCTTTATCCACTATGCCACCTAGCCGCCCTAGAATACTGTACTTTGACCTATACAGATTTTAAGAAATTTGATAATTGATACTTTTAGATAGTGAGAATGTTTTAACCTTTCTTAAAAGTAGGCCTCAGATATTGGCAACATACTCCAACAAATGCAAATTGATCCCTGCTATTTTCCCAGATGTTTTATTCCTGCAACTAAAGCAAACATAAATTTAAGCATATTTTTCCAAGCAATGTTATGATTTATTAGCAGGGGACCCAACCAGCCAATAAAACAAGCATCTTGACTGCCTTGAATAACCAAAAAACTCAGAATTCAATATGTAACCCATTTTTGGAAGAATAAAAACAAAGAACAGAACAGAACTGTGGGATGTAGAATACTTCTTTCACTTTTAAAGGAATCCCTTACAAAGTTTGTGACCCAGCTGCATCCCGAGGCTACTGAAAATAAAGCTGGAATAGTCAAGTCAGAGGTACCTATGAATTGGATAAAACTACCTTCAATTGACAAGAAATAGGTCAAGATGGGACAATGTCTGCTCTTAGTCAAATAACATACAAGTCTCTGATTTGCAAGTGATACTAGGGTACCAGTTCCCATAGAGTATTTTTATGAGAGTAATGAACCACTTAACTCTAGCTTGGAATTTCTCCTTAACTCAGTGATTGTTGGAAAGCTTAAACTTTTGGCATCTAAGATTGAGATTTGAACTCATGAAATTCTTCAGTTAGAGACAGAAGAGACTGAGGTTTATGTGGGCTATAGAATAAAATCATTTACAAAGTAAAAGATGAAATTCAGGACCAATGGCTATTTCCTCACACAACCATGGATAACTCCTGTTCATATTCGCAAATAGTATAATGACATATTCCTGGTCTTGTCCAATGGGAGAAAGACCATCCTGAAGTTTCTTATTCTGGCACATTTACCCACAACTCTGTCTTCTACAAGGCACTGACCTTGATTTTGAGTTAGAGACCAAGACTTCTCTAATGTTAATCCATGGTTCATTATGAATTAGTTGCTGCCCTACTGGGATAGGAGGGGACTATCTGCCTTAACATCTGTGACAATTGTATGGGTATCCTTGAGAAACAGTTGAGCTTGTCATACTCTTACTTCAGCCCTTTGACTGTGACATGTTAATTTCAATAACTGGTCAATAAATCCAAGAGTGTAATGGTTTTGTGCCTATTGATCTCAGCTGTCTCCTTAAAAGTTGTACCCATTGTTGGTGAGTTAGATTCAAGAGTGAAGTCATAGCCAAACTAGAGGTGTTGAGGCATTGAAAAAAATTGTTTATTAATTCAAGGATATTTCATTTCTTTTCAGAAAGTAGATTTTTCTACATTAGGTTAAGGTTAAGAGAATTGATCATTGACATGTGTATTGGAATTCAATGAAAGGAATACTAGGACCTCAGAAAATCGAGTTCTTGTCTTTGATCTTAACCTCCCTCCCACCTCAGCAGATTTTGCTTACAAAAAAGTCAGCCAAATGGCTTCAGTTCTCCTGACAACTCCTTTGTACTTCAAAGCTATTTGCCTCTATTAACTTCTTTTTAACACAGTCATGAACAGCAAAATGGGATGAAGACATTTCTCCTGACCATGTCAGCTACTTCTCAAATATACCAAGATAAGCTTCATCATCTTTATAATGTCTTCTTGCCACAAGGATTGAAACTATTTTATCCCTATTAATGTATATTGCTAGAGAGGATTGTACTATAGTCACACTGGACAACTAAGCTTCTATATGTACCTGAATCCCTGTAGATTTCACACTGGTTTCTTACTTAATTTTCAGATCCTCTATGCTGCTTTAAAGAAGTTATGTAGAAATTTCCAACCACTGTCTCCACTGTAATTGCCATCATCCTGTCTTATTTAACTACTGAAGTGACAAATAACCTCAGTTCTGGTTGTCAGTTTGTCCATGTTTGCCTATGGGAACTGCCTCAATATTAGATGGATATGAAAATCTACAACTATTTTATCATTTGGTAGGGAGGAGAGAAAGGGGCATTTTTTCTTTGTACTTGGTGCCTTCATCTTTTATAACTTAACTCTAAGGTGATTGTTAAGTTGCTCTCCTTCCTTTTAGGACTTTTGGCTCTGGGTGAAGGGATCTCTTGCCATTTCTTGCCTGGGCAACTTGGCGACTGGTATTAAAATTTGAGAAGAGAATTGAAAGATTGAGGTGTGCTAGGATATAAAGGTCCTAGATCTCTTACAAATACTCCATTGGGGCGTTGAAATGTACCACTAGTTAGAAGTGATTCTGTTTCTCTTTAGACTCCTAGTCAACCCCTGAATTCCCATGGAGATGCCGAAATAGATAATTCTATACCTTCAACTTACCCCGGGAGCTTAAGGACAGAACCCTAGCATCCCAGAAAGGCTTGGATCTGATTCAATACTCTGTGCTTGTTCTCAGCAGAGGGCAAGTGGCAGAAACCCAATCCAAATCTTTTCTGAGGCCTACTAATAAAAGAAACCTGGGGCATCCTGAGGGAGTCTGGAGAAGCATTTCCTTAACTGAGCCTAAGGGCATTCAAACCTAGCACAAATAGAACACTATCTGAATGACTTGTCTTCAGTAGTTCTTTAATTGCCTCAGGTGGGTCAAAGGAGACACTAGTTTTGAGAACCCAGCAAGAAAACCGCTCCTGAGCCCTTGAGTCACTCTAGGTAGCTATACCTGGAGCAAGGTAGGTCCTGCCCACATCATTAATTTGGATTGATCCAAACTAATTTGATCCAAGTATAAGTGCGCCAATCACTAAAATAGATGAAATGAACCAAGAGGAAATAGATTTCTGAGAGATGTGGGGAGTTGGGATAAATTCAGGAGGACAGACATTCCTTAAGTCCAGGTCAATCCAAATATATCCTGGCCACAGTGACTATAGGAGAATCTAGAAGAAATGAAATGAGATACAGAACAGAAAGTTTAGAAAGGAAAGTTATTTTCTTTTTTAGTTAGAGAGGCTAGGAAAATTGGTACCTTTTGTAAGAAGCAATTAGTTTTTATTTCCATACCAGTTACTTGAGACTGGAGAAAAGAATCAGCTTCTTACAGATAGGGAAATTGATGCATAACAAGGAGAATGGGAAAGCCATAAATTAGAAAAACTTGTTACTGGAGGGTGAGAGTTAACAGACCCATCTAAAACCAACTCCAAGGTTAGGTAAAATCAATGAGTCTGCATATCAAGCAAAAAGGTACGTGGACACCCAAATAAGGGCCGCTGAATTGTGGGGAGTGGGAGATGTAATCAGGGGGAGATACATCAGGGAATTATGTTATAGTAGTACTGTGTACCCAGTAAATGGGGAAGGGGGAAGGACTTGCATTTTTGGACAGAGGATAAACAACTCAGTTTTTGCACTCCAAGGAGTCCCTACGTAATGGATATCCAACTCTTGCAAGAATGAAAAAAAATATTTTCCTGGCTTTACCTGGAGTTCTTGTCAAGACATTTATTTCTTACATTTAGTACAGATAATGGAAAAAAGCTCACCTAACAACTGAATGCCCTGGAAATTAGAATAAAGCATGTAGAAAACAACTAGAAAAAAAGAAAGAATCAAGATCTTGAAAACAAACTATAAGAAAAATCAAAAGCAATGGATGTTAAAAACAGGTTGAGAAAAACTAAGACTATGAGCAAACCATGACTAGGAAAAAACTCCTGCATATTATATTTTAATTATAAATGAAAAGAACTTAACATCTTAGAACCAGAGATCAAATTGAAGATTGACAAAATTAACTAGTTAACTTCTAGAGTGCCTCCAAAATTAAAACTCCTTGGACCTTCATAACTGGAGCCCAGCACTTCCATCTAAGAAGCTACAAAGAATCAAGGAGACCTTTATTCTACTTACCCAGATTTCTGAGAACAGGTATCCCAGATCTTTCCAGTACAGGATACCATGTGAAACTCCACTGAATGCAGTGTGGAAAGTTCAAGTTCTTGGTTGTTGGAGTAGCACCACTAGCTCAAGGAAATATCTTCTCAGCAGGTTCATGGGACTCAGCAGACCTCCAAAAACTTATCATTTAGCACAGCCATTTTTATTTACTGAGAATAAAAGTGAAGGTCAAAGAAGCAATTTCTTTTTTTTGAGTTCACACATGAGACATTAGAAGCAGGATTTAGAATCCAGCCTCCACTCCAGACACAGAATCTTTCTTCTGATATTGAGTCTGGGGAGTACTCCAATCATTTGCTTCCCCCCCACCAAGTCAAGCCTCTGAGTTTATCCATTGCTCAAGCAGGTCCAGCCCTTTTAACTTTCATGCACTTAATATCAGACTACATCTTGTACTTTCATCATATAGAAAAGGAGGCACTACAAAGGATATGCAAGTAGTTCTTTCATTTGATTTTTTTAAGAAATAAGTTGTCCTATAACAATCAGAGAGTTCCTCTCAGTCACTGCTAGCAGAGGGTCAGTGTGACTGCAGAAAGGACTGAGGAATGCTTGATTGAGGTGTTTGCTACCCAACAATTCCAGGAGAAATGCTTGGAGCAAAACAGTTCTGTATACAATCTTCATGAATTTGACCAAGGTTAATTGTGAGGGCTTATGGAAGATAATGGCAAAATTTGCTTGCCCAGAGAGGTTCAGTTTTGTATTCCAATTTCATGATGGCATGCTTGCACAGGTTGAAGAACAGATGATGCTCTTACACTTCCCCAGAAACCATGATTGCTCCCATGATTTTTGGCATGATGCTTTCAGCATTGTACTTGGATACCTACAACAAAGACAAAAACAGTATGAGGATACTGAATACTGCACTGATTGTAAATTATTTACCTTGAAAAGGCTACTTCTTGTACTTTGAGGTCTTTTAAAATCCTGAAATAGAAGTTTTATTACCAAAAATAGGATTATGGAGAGCATCACTGAGGTTAACCAAAAGTATTTGCTTATTTTCCCTAGCAATTTCTTATACATATGATCTTCTATAAAATCTTCTAATAGATATGAACATGGGCAAAATCCTTGATGAGATTCTGAAAAGAGAAGAGGAAAAACTCAATTTCTACTATGGACCACATCTTTACTTAAGTAGTTGACTTGGAGGCAGCTAGGTGGCACAGTGGATAGAGCACTGGCCCTGGAGTCAGTAGGACCTGACTTCAAATTCAAGCTCATATATTTAATAATTACCTAGCTGTGTGCCTTGGGCTAGTCACTTAACCCCATTGCCTTTCAAAAAAGTTTTAAAAAGTTAACTCAAGGGTGACACATTAAGCAAAAGGACTTTTTTTACACTTATAAGAGTATGTGTTATCAGGTGGAGGAATATCAGGACCTAGAGGAGCCTAGTTCCCCAATCCTTTCCACTGAAGCTGTACATGTGTACCTAAGAATTATCTACTGTACTCTCCCTTACACCCAGTACATAGCTGAACAGGACTGGAATCCTGTGGAAACTCAGAGAAGGAAGTCTAGAAAAAAGGCATAACATAAAATAGACACTTAGAAGTAGAAAGGGGATAGGGCCAAGTCTAGAATGAGGCAGCCACAGAAGACCAAAAAAAAAAAAAAAAAGACCCAGGAATCATCCTGTGTTAATGGGAGATGGGAGAAAAACTAAGAAATAACACCAGGACCCACCTTTTCCAAAAACTTTTTAACTACTTATACTCAAGAGCAAGGAGGGCCTGCCAACACTACACAGGGATACAAAAGAGCTTTGTTTGACCCAAGCATAAGACCCCAGTATTAAGATTTTTGAAATAAAGACAATATACTAATCTTCTATACATCAAGCTGCTCTGGGTATCATAAGAAATGACAAAAGGATTTCCAAGCAGAAATAGGAATTATGTGAAGTGAGCAGAACCAGTACAATAATTTACGTAACAGAAATATAATACAACTTTAACATTCTAGAACTATTCCTTTAGTGCTCTAGAGGAGTGGTTTTTTAGTAGTTCATCTCTCTAGAAAGATTATGTTCTTAAGGACCTGACTTTAATCAGCCTGCATCTAAACTAAACAAAAAATGTAATGCTTTGCCAACGGACTTCTGGGAGCCAAAATGGTAGCATAAGCAGTAAATTGCCATAATTCTCCCATGTTCACCCACAAACCATAAAATAGCACCCTAGAAAAAATCCTGAAACAGTAGAATCAGCAAAACGATGGGGAGAAACAATTTTGAGACAGAAAAAGGTCTGTCCGTTCCTGTCTTGAGAGTTCCTACAAGTCTCTGTCCCCAGGATGCTGGCAGAGGTGAGCTACTGGAACCTCTCACTCATCGAGGCTTACAACAAAAAAGCTTGTATCATAATAGGTCAAATTTTTCCACTTCTGATTCTCCTTTGGGTTGCTTTTTGTACTACTGAAAGAAGCTTAACCTCCAGTCCCTTAATAAGGAAAAGCTTACATTTTTTTTTGAATCAGGAAAAATGGTCTTTTAATGAGGCTTTTTCATGTAACACTATTCTAATATTTGTCACTGCATGAGCAAATGGACTGAGGTATTTAAAGGGACTCATTTCCAAAATCAGGGAGAAATTTCATCTTCTTGCCAATTCCATTCCTCTATCCCCACACTCCTGCCCTTACTTCCTTAGAGCTTGCAGCTCAAACAGCTTCCTCTGCTCCCCTCTCCTCCTTTACACACCAGGCCTCTTGCTCCTATTTCATTAGCTCCTGCTGCTCTCCCCTTCTACTTGAAATGGGCAATTTTTCTCTGGAATCCTCTTGAAGAAACCTCTTCCTTACCCCCTAAACCCACTTCCCACTGGTCTCCTGAACCTGTAAAACATAGCTCTAATTCCATGACCACTCCCACCTCTTAACTCCTCTCAAACAAGGGACTGTACTATCTTTATTCCTCAAACTCTTGTAATTCTGGTTCTTGACAGCACCAATTCCAACACTGCAGATTTAACTCCTAAGAGAATTGTCAGATTCCCTAGTAGAACTAAGGTTCATGTTCCTTTCTCAACATCTGACCTTTTATAGGTCAAAGAAATGCTTGGCCATTACTCCAGGGACCCCACTAGGTTTTATTAATGGGTTTAGAACAATATCCCTTCAGATTGATCTCTCCTGGAGTGATGTAAATATTATCTCTACTTGCTGTAGTGAAGAGGAAAACAATTTGAAATCTAGCCCAGTTGTAGATAACATGACTTGAGTCTAATTTGAGTGTTAGATACCCAATTGAGAGCAATTAGGCCATCCCATCATCCCAATTGGCATATCAGAATGACAGGGGTAGGGAGGAATCATATAGGAACCTGCCAGCTTGAGAAGGGGAATTAAGGTGAACTGTGAGAAGTTCAAATCATTCAGGGATCTGATGAAAACCCTGCACTTTAAGACAGGTTAGTAGAGGTTCTTTGTGTATTCTCTTAAGAAATATACTAACCTTGAGCCTTCTCTTGAATGAACCTCATCCTTGACATATTGGCCAATTCATCCAAGTCAAATCTGCAAAAGCTGCCTTTGGGACTCTAAACACCTAGGCTGTTAGAGATGACTTTTGTAATCTAAGAAGGGGGACCTAGTGGTGCTAAGGCAGTACAGGATGGGAATGGGGACATAGGCCCCTCTAATCCTGACCCAGCCCTGAAGGGCAGCCAGGGTGTACTTTGTTACAGCTCTGTTTGTCTCTGCTAAAATTTCTGTGACCAAAAACCAACCATATTTAGTAATGTTTCTCTAAGTTGAGAATTATGCTAGAATGAAGAAGCCAGGCCTGAGGTTCAGTCCCCTCTCCAATGAGCAAGTCCCTGACTAAAATAGCACTGTAGCATAATCCATTTTATTAGCCCCCCCTTAATTCCTCAGCTCCTTGATTCTTATAACTACCCCATAACTCTCAGGAGCAGGTCATGGACAAGAAAAGGGGATTGGCTCAGGCCAGATCCTTATTCCAGAGGAGATGCAATGGAAACTTCTTTTTGGCCTCCCATTTGGGAAAAAAAAATATCCTGCAACCTCTAGTTTAAAAAGAAAACTATTTTTACAGGTCACAGTCTGGGTGAGACATCCAGCAAGTTGTTGATCCCATCCTATTTGTGCTCAGGTGAAACCTGAGGGGACTGTTAGACCTCTTAAAACCTGTACAAAGGAGAGGCACTTATGGGAGAAGATTGGCAAATTGATTTCACTCTCATGCCTTCTTGGAAAGGCTTTAAGTTAATTCTGGGTTTTTGTAGACATTTTCACTAAAGTGAAAGACTGAAAAATTCCAAGAGCTCTCTAAGGTATTGTTAAAGAAAATCATTCCTCATTTTCAGGCTATCCCAATTCATTACAAAGTGATCATTGTCCTGCCTTTACCTCTCAAGCTGCCCAGACTGTTGTTGGAGCACTTAAAGTAACTCATTACCTTCACTATTCTGGCACCTACAATCCTCTGGAAAAGTAGAGAAAATGGACCATACATTAAAATGTGTCCTAAGTATGCCAAGAGATATGAGGATTGGATTAAGAATCTTCTGATTAGGTTATTAAGAATCTGTATTACCCCATGGGAGGAGATTAAACTTAAATCCTTTTGAGCTTATAGATAACTATTCCTGACCGCTGACATTCTTGTAGACCCTGAGCAATACTTAATCAGTCTGCCACACATCTTGGTGGTATCAGGAAGGCCCTAAGTATGCTAATGAGCACCTTTCCAAACCAACAGACAGTTGTCCCTCTTAAATCCAGGGAAATACGGTAAATTGGAAATTTTATAAAGTCCAAGTGATCTATTCATTGCTGGTAAAATATTAGGGACCCTACCTGGTCATTCTGACTACTCCAAAGACAAGTTCAAAGGCATTCTCAGCTATACTCATGTTTCTAGAGTACAAGGTACATTTTCCTCCAGAATCGAAACTGTTGTTCTGGTAGATATCTGAACCCTAGTAGTCCTTTATTATCTCCAATCTAACTGCCTCTTATCCCCAATTTCCAATTTTCTCTGGCTCACTTTTAATCCCAGTCTTCTTAATATCTTCGATATTTTATCCTCCAGGCTACAAATAGTGCATTCCTAACTAGCAACTGGAGCTGAAAACCTTTCTGTATGTAATTTTCAAAGTCACAACCCTTTGGACATTACCTCAGCCAATTTCAACTCTACCACAATGCTCCCTTGAGACCTGCTAGGCAGGGATAGCTCTATATCCCCTTCCATGAAGGAAGCAATTTGCAGAAGATGAGATTCTCATTCCAAACCCCAAATGAATTTGGGGAAGGAGAAAAGATGTATAGGGAATCCAGGCAGAGAAAAAATTTTATGCCAGCAAAAAGTTGTACTTTATTTTTTTCCCCCTCTCTCAATTAATCATCTTTGCTTGTGCCTGTTTCCCTATTGAAGCACTTCTCTATATTGAGCTACTCCTCTTTGTGCCTGTGTAAAATCCTGCCCTCCCTAATTCACTCCCCACTTCTTTCCCCTAGAGTTCCAAATAGGGAACAACAACAAAATTTATGTACTCCCCCCCACCCCACCCCGCCTTACCTTCAAAGAAGGTAGTAGGTTTTCCCTTCTCTGGAGTTCAAACAACTTTTTTATTCTGGGTTCAAAGCTTTCTGATGTAGAGATTATATCCTGACTCACCTTTATTTAACATGATAGTAAATAATGCATATGCACACATACAAAAGCACCATCTATTTTAATAGAAATGTTTGTGGTTGACTTCCGGCCAAGATGGCAGAGAGAAGACAGGCACAGTTCTAGAGTCTCCTCATCTCTTACCCATCTATCACATGAAACAAACCTCTTAGAGGAAGTCCGACTCACGCTACCCAGAGAGAAATGCCAGGAGAAAGAGCATCTACCTCAGGATTTGTCTCCCATTGCAGCTTTGGTAGAATTTGGGCGGGTGAGTTTGGGCTCAGAGGGAGGATTAGCCCCAGATCAGCAAGATTGGCAGCTGAATTGGAACCGGGAGTCTGAGGGCTGGGGAGCCAGACCTGCTGGATCAGTGGTGGGGCTGGACAAGGGGAGGCTTGGGTCCACGGAGAGGCAGAGGCACTGGTGTTGGTGCTGTCCCCCTGGAGGTTGGGGACGGGGTTGCGGGGAAAGGTCTGGTGCAGGAGAGTTGAGGATACCAACCCTGGGCTCCTCAGGTCTGAGAAACTCTGAGCCCACGCCTCCATTGCACTGAGGCCTCCTTCCAAACAAACAATTGCAAACTACTTCTGCCTCAGGCCCAGGTGTGTGAGCCAAAGAACCAGCCCAGCTGAGGAATGACAGGTCAGGGTAAAGCCCACCATTGATTGAAGGCAAAAGAATTCAACAGTTCCAACTCCTGCCTTCGGGCAAAGGGAGAAGGCCTCCCAACCCAGGTCACAGACACTCCAGAGAGGGCAACCAGTACCTCCTACTGGCCAGCCAGAGAAACTGCACTCAGTAAAGCCTTTAGAGATCCCAAGCCCAGTTGAACCAGCCCCACCCAACTCAAGGTCTTAGCATAATGAAGAAGGGCCAGCGGAAAGGTGGAGGTATAGAAAAATTCCTGGAAGGGAAAGACCCCAACTCAGAGAGACCTGGAACCTCTGAGGAGAATACAATCTGGTCTCCAGCACAGAAAGACTTCCTTGAAGAAATAAGGAAGGAGCTTAAAAATTTGGGAGAGACCATTAATACCTTGCAACAAGAAAACAAAACCTTAGAAAGTACAATTGGACAAACACAAAAGGAGAATAAATCTCTCAGATCATCAATTGGACAATTACAAAATGAGAATAATTCTCTCAGATGTTCAAATGAGCAAATGCAAAAAGAAATTAATTCTCTCAAAACCTCAATTGGTCAAATGGAAATCTCTTTCAAAAGTAGAATTGACCAATTGGAAAAGGAGTTGCAAAAGGTTAATGAAGAAAACTCCTCCCCCCAAAAAAGAATGGAGTCTACAGAAACTAATGACTCCATGAGACCCCAAGAGTCAGTTAAACAAAATCAAAAAATAGAAAAAATAGAAGCAAACATAAAATACCTCCTCAACAAAACCACTGACCTTGAGAATAGATCGAGGAGGGGCAACCTGAAAATTATAGGACTTCATGAAAACATTGAAGAGAAAAAAAAAGCCTGGACTTAATATTACAGGATCTAGTGATGGAAAACTGCCCTGATATCATGGAATCAGAGGGCAAAGTAGTTATTGAAAGAGTACATCGATCTCCACTGGAAAAAGGTCCTAAAATGAAAACAGCAAGGAATGTGGTGGCCAAACTCCAGAACTATCAGATAAAAGAGAAAATCCTGCAAGCAGCCAGAAAGAAACAATTTAAATATCAAGGAGCCACAGTAAGGATCACGCAGGATCTGGCTGAATCAACTTTAAGGGATCAAAGGGCCTGGAATGAGATATTTCAAAGAGCACAGGAGCTTGGAATGCAGCCAAGAATCTACTTTCCTGCAAAGCTGAGCCTTCTCTTCCAGGGAAAAGATGGACATTTAACGAAATGGATGAATTCCAAAAATTTCTGATGAAAAGACCAGAGCTAAACAGAAAATTTGGACATCAAACAGGAGGTTCAAGAGACACATGAAAAGGTAAAAAAAAAAAAAGGGGGGTGGTAAAAGAAAAAAATGCAATCCAGTAAGTTAGTTGAAACTAGCTATATCCCAGCATGGGGGTAAAAAAAAAAGATTCTCATAAACCTTGAGAAATGTAACTCTAACAGAGAGAATACACCTTGCCAGAAATGATGGACATTCATGACCTATCCATGAGACTATTATCTAATTGGATGTAACTGGCTTTAACCCCATTTGGGAGAAAGATTCTAATAACTTTCGGAAATTTTGACTCTATTCGATAGATTATACAGAACTAGAAGGGTCAGACACTCAGAATTTTCTATGACTTAGATAGAATGATCTAAAAAAAATCACTACCACCCTAAAAAGGGGGACAGGAAAGAGACGGGAGGAGGGAAGGGATTGAATGGGGTAAATCTCATTACACTAAGAGGTACAAAAAAACCTATGGTAATAGTGGGGAAGAAGGGAGCAGAGGAGAAACACTTGAATCTTCCCAGACTTGGCTTAAAGTCAACCTACACATACTCAGTTAATTTATAAAACATCTAACCTTTCAAGTATTAAAAGGGGAAAGGGGGAGGGGGGATGGAGAAAGGGAAGGGGAGTGGAGGAAATAAGGGGAAATAATAAAAGGAAGGGAAGGGAAAAGGGAAAAAGGGAATGGGGAAAGAAAGGGGAGGGTGTGATATAGGAGGGCAAACACACTGAAGGGGGTGGTTTTCAGGAAACAAAAAACTGGGGAATATAGATAAAAGGGGGGAAAGGGGGAAAATAACAAACAGAGGGAAGATATCACGAAGGGCAATAAAGAATTAGTAATCATAACCTTAAATGTGAATGGGATGAACTCTCCCTTAAAGCTTAAGCAAATAGTAGAGTGGATTAAACACCAGAATCCTACAATATGCTGCTTACAAGAAACTCATTTGAAGCAGAGAGATACATATAGAGTAAAGGTAAAAGGTTGGAGCAAAATACATTTTGCTTCAGCTGAAGTAAAAAAAGCAGGGGTAGCAATCCTTATCTCAGACAAAGCAGCAGCAAAAATAGACAGTGTTAAAAGAGATAAGGAAGGAAACTTTATCCTCCTAAAAGGTACCATAGACAATAAAGTCATTTCAATATTGAATATATATGCACCCAGTGGGATAGCATCTAAATTCTTAGAGGAGAAGCTGAAAGAATTATAGGAAGACATAGATAGCAAAACTCTACTAGTGGGAGACCTCAACCTCCCTCTATCAGATCTAGATAAATCGAATCATAAAACAAACAAGAAAGAAATTAGGGAGGTAAATAGTTTGTTAGGAAAATTAGATATGATAGATTTATGGAGGAAACTGAATGGGGATAGAAAGGAATATACCTTTTTGTCTGCAGTACATGGAAATTATACAAAAATTGACTATGTACTAGGACATAAAAACCTAATACTCAACTGCAGAAAGGCAGAAATAGTGAATACATCTTTCTCAGATCACAATGCAATAAAAGTCATATTCAATATTGGGCCAAGGAGATATAGACCCAGAACAAATTGGAAACTGAATAACCTCATTTTAAAAAATGAGTGGACCAAAAAACAAATTATAGAAAATTAACCATTTTATCATAGATAATGATAATAATGAAACAACATACCAAAACCTATGGGATTCATTCAAAGAAACTCTTAGGGGATATATTATAGCTCTAAATGTTTATATGAATAAATTGGAGAAAGAGGAAATTAATGAATTAAACATGCAACTAAAAAAATTAGAGAAAGAACAAATCAAAAATCCCCAATTAAGTATTAAATTAGAAATTCTAAAAATTAAAGGAGAAATTAATAAAATTGAGAGCAAAAAACTATTGAATAAATAAAACCAAAAGTTGGTATTATGAAAAAACCAATAAAATTGATAAACCTCTGGTCAATTTGATTAAAAAAAAGAAGAAAACCAAATTGCTAGTATCATAAAGGAAAAAGGTGAACTCACCACCAATGAGGAGGAAATTAAAGTAATAATTTGAAATTATTTTGCCCAACTCTATGCCAATAAATATGATAATCTAAGTGAAATGGATGAATATTTACAAAAATACAAATTGCCCAGGTTAAATGAAGAAGAGATTAAATACCTAAACAACCCTATCTCACAAAAAGAAATTCAACAAGCAATTATTGTACTCCCTAAAAAAAAAATCTCCAGGGCCTGATGGATTCACAAGTGAATTCTACCAAACATTTAAGAACAATTGGTTCCAATCCTATATAAACTCTTTGGAAAAATAGGGAAAGATGGAACTCTGCCTAACTCTTTCTATGAAACCAATATGGTACTGTTACCTAAACCAGGAAGAGTTAAAACAGAGAAAGAAAATTATAGACCTATTTCCCTGATGAATATAGATGCAAAAATCCTAAATAAAATCTTAGCAAAAAGATTACAAGTCATCACTAGGATAATACATTATGATCAAGTAGGATTTGTTCCAGGAATGCAGGGTTGGTTCAATATTAGGAAAACTGTTAGTATACTCAATTATATCAACAACAAACCTATCAGAAATCATATGATCATGTCAACAGATGCTGAAAAAGCTTTTGACAAAATACAGCATCCATTCCTATTAAAAACACTAGAGAGTGTAGGAATAAATGGACTGTTCCTTAGAATAATTAGCAATATCTATCTGAAACCATCAACTAGCATTATACTCAATGGGGAGAGGCTAGAGGCATTCCCAATAAGATCAGGGGTGAAACAAGGGTGCTCATTATCACCACTACTATTCAATATTGTATTAGAAATGTTAGCATCAGCAATTAGAGAAGAAAAAGAAATTAAAGGAATTAGAATTGGGAAGGAAGAGACAAAACTCTCACTCTTTGCAGATGACATGATCTACCTAGAGAATCCCAAGAAATTGTCTAAAAAACTACTGGAAACAATTAGCAATTTTAGCAAAGTTGCAGGTTATAAAATAAACCCTCATAAATCCTCAACTTTTCTATATATCTATCTATATCTATATATCTGTATCTAGCAAGAAACAGCAGGAAGAGCTAGAAAGAGAAATCCCATTCAAAGTAACCTCAGACAATATAAAATATTGGGGAGTCTATTTGCCAAGACAGACTCAGAATCTTTTTGAAAACAATTATAAAACACTTCTCACACAAATTAAATTAGATTTAAATAACTGGGCAAATATCAACTGCTCATGGATAGGTAGAGCTAATATAATAAAAATGACAACACTACCAAAACTAAACTATCTGTTTAGTGCCCTACCAATCAAAATTCCAAAATAATTACTTTAACGAGTTAGAAAAAATTGTAAGTAAATTCATATGGAGAAATAAAAAGTCAAGAATTGCCAGGAGCTTAATGAAAAAAAAGTGCAAAAGAAGGTGGCTTAGGCCTACCTGATCTAAAATTATATTATAAAGCATCAGTCATGAAAACTGTTTGGTATTGGCTAAGAAATAGCGTGGTGGACCAGTGGAATAGAGTAGGTGAAAAACCAGGAGATGATTATAGTAAGCTCCTGTTTGATAAATTCAAAGAGTCTGGCCATTGGGATAAAAACTCCCTCTTTGATAAAAATTGCTGGGAAAATTGGAAGTTAGTATGGAAGAAACTTAGATTAGACCAACACCTCACACCCTTTACCAAGATAAGATCCAAATGGTTACAGGACATAGACATAAAAAACAATACTATAAGCTAATTAGAAGATCAAGGACTAGTCTACCTGTCAGATCTATGGAAAGGGGAAAAGTTTATGACTAAGGAAGAGTTAGAGAATATCACCAAAAAACAATTAGATGATTTCGATTACATTAAATTAAAAAGTTTTTGCACAGATAAAACCAATGTAACCAAGATCGAAAGAATTGTAGTAAATTGGGAAACGATCTTTACAACTAATGGTTCTGACAAAGAACTCATTTCTAAAATATACAGAGAACTGAGTCATATTTTTAAAACAAAAAGCCATTCCCCAATTGACAAATGGTCAAAGGAAATACAAAGGCAATTTACAGATGAGGAGATCAAAGTAATCCATAGCCATATGAAAAAATGTTCTAAATCATTAATTATTAGAGAAATGCAAATTAAAGTCTCTCTGAGGTACCACCTCACACCTCTCAGATTGGCCAGTATGACCAGGAAGGATAATGACCATTGTTGGAAAGGATGTGGGAAATCTGGGACACTATTACACTGTTGGTGGAGCTGTGAATTCATCCAACCCTTCTGGAGAGCTATTTGGAACTATGCCCAAAGGGCAACAAAAATGTGCATACCCTTTGACCCAGGAATACCACTATTGGGTCTATACCCTGAAGAGATGAAGAAAAAGGGTAAAAACATTACTTGTACAAAAATATTTATAGCAGCCCTGTTTGTGGTGGCAAAGAATTGGAAATCCAGTAAATGTCCTTTAATTGGGGAATGGCTTAGCAAACTGTGGTATATGTATGTCATGGAACACTATTGTTCTATTAGAAACCAGGAGGGAAGGGATTTCAGGGAAACCTGGAGGGATTTGCATGAACTGATGCTGAGTAAGATGAGCAGAACCAGAAAAAGACTGTACATCCTAACAGCAACATGGGAGTAATGTTCAAACTTGAAGGACTTGCTCATTCCATCAGTGCAACAATCGGGAACAATTTTGGGCTGTCTGCAAAGGAGAGTACTATCTGTATCCAGATAAGGACCTGTGGAGTTTGAACAAAGTGCAAGGACTATTCCCTTTAATTTAGGGGAAAAAAAACAGCTATCTTATTGTCTGATCTTGTTACCTCTTAGACTTCTCTTTAAGGATATGATTTCTCTCTCATCACACCCAATTTGGAACAAGGTACAACATGGAAACAAAGTGAAGACTGACAGAGTGCTTTCTGTGGGGGGCAGGGGGGAAGGAAGCAAGATTGGGGTAAAAATGTAAAACTCAAATAATATCATTAATAAAAATAAATTTAAAAAAAAAGAACTGTTTGTGGTTAAGCTCCTAAACTCCAGCATTCATCACTTTATTTCCATCATGTCCATTTGGAAGGGGCCAATCAGGGAAATCTTACAAGTCTCAGACTTAATACAGGAAAGATTTTGACTAATCTCAAGAGGAATGGAACGTGCTCCCCCTATAAATGATTGTGATGGCTGTCAAAGGGAAGGAACAGTTGCCCATTACTAAAACCAGAGGTTCAAAAGATGGCTACACCAGTAAGGTCTTTAGGTCTAAGAGTATGTTCATTACTCTTCAGTCTTTCCCAGGGAAGGTTGAGTCCAAAAGTAGAGACATCTTTCATCATATCTAGGAGTTTCAAGAGGGAATTATGTAGACACTCCCACCTTGGAGCTGGAATTCTTAAAAGATATGGGGGCCACTAGGTGGTGCAGTAGATAAAGCACTGGCCGTGGAGTCAGGAGTACCTCGGTTCAAATCCTGTCTCAGACACTTAAAAATTACCTAGCTGTGTGGCCTTGGGCAAGCCACTTAACCCCATTTGCCTTGCAAAAACCTAACAAAAAAAAAGATATGAGGAATAAATTTTATTACATAAGCAGTATTTCTCCTCTACTACTTACTTTCTTATCCTCTCCCAATTAACTGTTTTGCTACTTAAAATTTTAATAAAGACCAAAATATACATATATAAAATATGTATTAAAGCATATATGATAAAGATCAGAAAATAAGACAAGATGAAACTGCTGACTCAAAGCTGTAGTTGAGAAGCCTGAGAATTAGCATCTCCATCTGCAACTGGTCCTTTAAATGATTATCAGCTGCTTTAAACCACTCAACCTTCCCATTCATGGTCATTGATTTTAGTGATTCTTATACAGATCAGTCTTCCGCTCAGAGTGCCACGTGGTATCAGTTCCAATTTGACAGGGAGACAACCTTAAGTAAATCATGTACTAATTATATTTCAAAGACATCAACTAGGGAATGCCTGCACAAGTTGTGGTATATAAAAGTAATGCAATATTACTGTGCAATACAAAATGATGAACAGGCAGATTTCAGAAAAACCTAAAATTACCTAGCTGTGTGGCCTTGGGCAAGCCACTTAACCCCATTTGCCTTGCAAAAAAACCTAAAAAACAAAACAACAACAAAAAAAGAAAAACCTGGAAAAATTTGTACCAACTGTTACAAAGTGAAAAGAGTAGAAGCAGGATGATTTACACAGAAGCAGTCGCATTGTGTAATAACTATGAATAACCCAGTACTCAATAAATCAATGTTATTACACAAAGGACTCTTGAAGAAAAATGCTGTCCAGATAGAGATGAAGTGATAGACTTTGAAAAGATAACCATGAGAGAATTAAAGTAATGGAAAAAAATATGCTTAGATGTGCTTTCATTTTCATCTTTCTTCCACAAATGAGACTAATATGGTTGTTTTACAGGATAGCTCATATATAAACTAAATGAAACTGCCTATCATTTTCAGAAGAGGGAGGGGGAAGGAATAAGAGGAAAATTTGCATTTCAAAATCTTGTAAAAAGAATACTAAGACTTTTCTTGATTATGTATTTGGGGGGGAAAATAAAATGCTTTTAAAGAAAAAACAAAAAATTAAATTCTGACACATTAAATCCAACTAGTATAGCATACTTTCTCCACTAAGAACCTTGAAAATGAGGCCTTAGAAAAGCCATCCTTTACACTCTAGAAGAATTCAAGAGCATCCCAACCACACAAATTCCTTAACCTAAGAATTTGTCCCAATGCTTTTTAGAATCACACTATTTTCAATAAGATGAACAGGCCTAAGCTAGTCCTCTCTTCTCTATTAAGGAAGAAGAAAGACAGATCAGTATGAGCACCAAAGATCTTTCAGCTTTAAAAGACTTTCAGTCTTTAGGAATACCAAAATCATGTTCCATGTAAAATGGTTTCCATTCTCTTTGGAGTAGGCCTTGCAGTAACAAGCACCAGATTGTATCTTCAAAAGTACCCTCTGATATGTATCCCATACCTCCCCTACCATGTATCTTGTTACCTAGGCATAAGTCACCTGGACTGTGTCTTAAAGCTATCTTACTAAAAAGGCAAGTTTAGGCACTTGTGTCATATGTTCTTAGAACTGACACCTCAAAGTTATCTCACCAGAAAGGAATGGCCAAGCACATAAATTCACTAAAAGACAATGAGTCACTAAGATCACTGGTACTTTAACCCTCTGGACATGGAGAGCAGACAAAACTTTGGTCCATGTGTTAGCTACTTCTTAATTCCTCCCCAGCCTGTTGAAACTCTGCCCAGAACAGGCACAAGGCCGCCATACCGTAAAAATATTTATTCTTTATTTTAATTTTGCTAAGGAATAGCTATTTTGATAAGGAACATGTGAAATTTCTATTTGAAGGGGAACACTATGCCCCGTTAATCTCTTTATTTCCTTAAGAATGGGGCTTTGTTTCTACCCAAGCCTTGGGAGCCAGTGAGTTAACACCTCTGAGCCCAGGACCTGGGAACCTCCTTTCTAGTTCACACTCCACTAACAGTATATAAAAGGCTCAGAGGCTGCAGCAGCAGCAGCAGCAGCAGCAGCAGCAGCAGCAGCAGCAGCAGCAGCAGCAGCAGCAGCAGCAGCAGCAGCAGCAGCAGCAGCAGCAGCAGCAGCAGCAGCAGCAGCAGCAGCAGCAGCAGCAGCAGCAGCAGCAGCAGCAGCAGCAGCAGCAGCAGCAGCAGCAGCAGCAGCACCAGCAGCAGCAGCAGCAGCACCAGCAGCAGCACCAGCACCAGCACCAGCACCAGCACCAGCAGCACCAGCACCAGCACCAGCACCAGCACCAGCACCAGCACCAACGAAAATAACCAGCGAAGACTGGAAAAAGAAGAAGGAGCTATAGGAAGAAAGAAAGCTGGGTCTTTCAAGATGACGGTAGCCTAGGCCCCGAGCGTGAAGCGAAGGGGAAGCCCTTCCCAGCCCCTGCCCGAGGAGAGCGAGGAGGGCGCGCGAGCCGGCGCGGTGCGCGGCCCCACGGCCCTCGCTGACCCCGGCGAGCAGCCGAAAGGTGATTTTTTTTCTCCCTTAACTGACTAAACCATATAACCTGTGAAAATGGGGCGGAGATCTACATCATCCACCAAGAGTGGAAAGTTAATGAACCCTACTGACCAAGCTCGAAAAGAAGCCCGAAAGAGAGAATTAAAAAAGAATAAGAAACAGCGAATGATGGTACGAGCTGCAGTATTAAAGATGAAGGATCCCAAACAGATAATCCGGGACATGGAAAAATTAGATGAGATGGAGTTCAATCCTGTCCAGCAGCCCCAACTAAATGAAAAGGTGCTAAAAGATAAGCGAAAAAAACTTCGTGAAACTTTTGAGCGCATTCTCCGACTCTATGAAAAGGAAAATCCAGATATCTACAAAGAACTTCAAAAGTTAGAGGTGGAATATGAGCAGAAAAGGGCTCAACTCAGCCAGTACTTTGATGCTGTAAAGAATGCTCAGCATGTTGAGGTGGAAAGCATCCCATTGCCAGATATGCCTTATGCTCCTTCTAACATCTTGATCCAAGATATTCCCTTGCCTGGTGCACAACCACCATCTATTCTCAAAAAAACCTCTGCCTACGGACCGCCCACAAGGACAATTTCTATACTCCCTCTTCTTGGACATGGTGTTCCTCGCTTGCCTCCTGGCAGAAAGCCTCCTGGCCCACCCCCTGGGCCACCGCCTCCCCAAGTTCTGCAGATGTATGGTCGTAAAGTGGGTTTTGCCCTAGAACTTCCTCCTCGTCGGCGAGAGGAGGATATTTTATATAGTCCAGAACTTGCACATCGAGGTCATGATGATGATGCTTCCAGTACTAGTGAAGATGAAGGTTATCCTAAAGATATGGATCAAGATAAGCATGATGACAGCAGTGATGATAGTGACACTGACAGGTCAGATGCCGACAGTGAAGAAGAGGAGTTCATGCATCGTGATGATGAAGAGAGAGAAAACAATGAGGACAAAAAGTCAGGTCTCAGTGTACGATTTGCTGATGTTCCTGGAAAATCACGAAATAAAAAGAAAAACTTGAAGGAATTAACACCTCTTCAAGCTATGATGCTTAGAATGGCAGGTCAGGAAATTCCTGAAGGGAGAGAAGTAGAGGAATTTTCAGAGGATGATGATGAGGATGATTCTGATGACTCGGAATCAGAAGATACAGCACAGCAGCAACACAAAGAAGAATCTCTTTCTGATGGGGCATCATCATCCCCTGCTTCCCAACAACAGCAACCACCTCCACAGTCTGTTCCACCTGCTCAGATACAGGCACCTCCCATGCCAGGACCACCCCCTCTTGGACCACCACCTGCTCCACCATTACGACCCCCTGGGCCACCTACTGGCCTTCCTCTTGGGCCACCTCCAGGAGCTCCTCCATTAAGACCACCTGGAATGCCAGGGCTTCGAGGACCTTTACCCCGGCTTTTACCTCCTGGTCCTCCACCAGGCAGACCTCCTGGTCCACCACCAGGCCCTCCTCTTGGTCTTCCTCCTGGTCCTCCTCCACAAGGACCACCACCGAGGCTGCCTCCTCCAGCACCTCCAGGAATCCCTCCACCTTGTCCCGGTATGATGCGCCCACCTTTGGTGCCTCCACTTGGACCTGCTCCACCTGGGCTTTTTCCACCAGCTCCCTTGCCTAATCCAGGGGTTTTAAGTGCCCCACCCAATTTGATCCAAAGACCCAAAGTGGATGATACCAGTGCAGCCACTATTGAGAAGAAAGCCACAGCAACCATCAGTGCCAAGCCACAAATCACCAATCCCAAGGCAGAAATTACCAGATTTGTGCCTACTGCACTGAGGGTTCGACGAGAAAACAAAGGAGATACTGCTGCTCCCCAAAGAAAGTCAGAAGAGGATTCTACTATACCCCTTGTTAAAGCAGTCCCAAAAGCTGGCCCCTCTGCTCCTGTTTCAGTACAAACCAAGGATGATGTATATGAAGCTTTCATGAAAGAGATGGAGGGGCTACTGTAACGGTCTATGATACCAGGAAAGGTTTTAATACCACAAATTCATATTAGAAAACATGGTTCATAGAGAAAGGTCAGACTCTGAACCTGAGTGCAGAGGAGTCAACTTTTACTCCTGTTAGAGCATTTCCTAACTTCAGTGCAAGGATTGTCTTAATGCTATTTAGTTTTGGTTAGAATTGATTGCACAGAAGAAAAAGATATTTCATTCGGGGGAGATGGGAACAGTATCCCTTCATATCTCTACTATATCCACCACCACCACCAGTTCTTTTTTTCCTTTGGAGGCATGAGATAGACAGGCCTTTAGTGTCTGAACTTTAATTTTTGAAATCATTTTCTTAAGTGGATTGGATAAAGTCCCTGGAGTAAGTATTTGTCAGAAACAAATGCATTTTATCCAGTGGGTTTTTCTGTGTTTTTACTTCCAGTTTTGTTTGTTTTTTAACTTTCCTTGTAAATATTTTTGTAACATTTTACTTGTAGTAAAATGTGAATCACAGCTTCATTTTCCTACTATGAAGCCGAATGTCTGGGGGAGAAAACTATACATATGTTTTAATTGAGATGATTTCTCAGTGACACACAAAAGTTTTGAATGTCTCTCATGAAAGAAATAAATGTTCTACAAAAATAAAAAAACTAAAAAAACAAAAAACTGGGTAATGTCCCTGCTGAAATAGATGAGGAAGGAAAAGATATCAATACTCATATTCCTCAATACATCGCCTGTGTGCCATGGTATATAGATCCATCACAAAGACCCAGACTTAAACATCAAAGACCCCAACCTGAGAAACAAAAAGAAGGCAGTTCATTAAGAGAATGGTATAAGAGGGGTGTAAAAAGGAATATCATGACTACAAAATACCACAAAGGAGCATGTGAAAATTGTGGAGCTATGACACACCAGACAAAAGATTGCTTTGAGAGACCTAGACGTGTTGGTGCCAAATTCACAGGAACTAACATAGCACCAGACGAACACATACAACCTCCGCTTAAGTTTAACTATGGTGGTAAAAGGGATCGGTGGAAAGGCTACAACTCAGAGGAACATATGAAGATTGTGGAAGAATATGCCAAAGTTGACCTGGCTAAACATACAGTAAAAGCTCAGAAGCTACAGGAAGAATTAGCCTCAGGAAAGTTAACAGAACAAGTGAATTCTCCAAAACATCAGTGGGGAGGAGAAAAACGAAATTTTCAGACAGAGAAAGACCGGAATAGTGAAGATGAGGATGAAGATAAGCATGTAGATGACATTGATATGCCTGGACAAAATTTTGACTCAGAAAGAGGAATTACAGTCCGGAATCTCAGAATTCGAGTAGACACTGCTAAATACTTGCGAAATTTGGATCCCAATTCTGCCTACTATGATCCAAAAACAAGAGCAATGCGAGAGAATCCCTATGCCAATGCAGGAAAGAATCCTGATGAAGTTAGTTATGCAGGAGACAATTTCATTCGATATACTGGAGATACAGTTTCAATGGCACAAACACAGTTTTTTGCCTGGGAGGCTTATGACAAAGGCTCTGAAGTGCATCTACAAGCAGAGCCAACAAAACTGGAGTTGCTCTATAAATCATTTAAAGTCAAGGAGGAAGATTTCAAAGAACAACAGAAAGAAAACATCTTAGAGAAGGATGGAGGTCAAGAGCACCTGGATGCTCCCTGCTCTGAGTTACTGTTAGCTCAAACAGAAAACTATGTGGAATATTCAAGACATGGAACAATCATCAAAAGGTCTGGAGCCAGCTATAGCCTGCTCTAAGTATGAGGAGGACATCAAGATCAATAATCATACTCAAATCTGGGGTCCCATTTGGAAAGAATGTAGATGGGGGAAGAAGGGATCAAGTCTTAGGAGCTCTCTGATAAAATTCATCAGCTAAGGACTCTAACTAAACTTTTGAGAGACAGAACCCACAAAGGGACCCAGTGAGGCAGTTCTCCTACTCAAGGTAACCTGGAAAAGAGCAGAAAGGCTCTGCTCCCTGGGATCGGAGAGGCGGCCTGCCAGAGGGGTGGCCCGCTAGAGCCAAAGAACTTCAGCCTCCCGGAGGCAGCCCCAGGGTGCTGGGAGTCTCAGCTCACAGCAGCGGGGGAGTCTCCTGAGCTGCACCCTGAGGAGCAACGGGCACAAAGTGGGGGAACAGCAAGGGGACCTCTGCCAGAGTGAGCACGTGGAGCCCAGCCCTCAGGGCACACAGCCAGCAGCATGGTCTTTCCCCAGCCCTGATCCAGGAAACAGAAGCAGGTGGGCAAGTAAGCAGGAGTCCCCAGGGCATGAGCCCATTGAGCTGAGGGAGGGGAGTGAAGAGAGACTGCAGAGCTCTGTCCTCTGCCTCTGGAACAGGACTCTGGGGTTCTGACCACATTCAGATCCTGATAGCAGTCTAGCCCCCCCCACCTCGGCCCTGTGGCAGAGGGAGGTGCTTATGGTCATTCACAGACCAGGAGGGAGGACAGAGCCTCACACACTGAGACCCTTGTGTGAGTGTCCCAAAAGCTCAGGAAGCAGCCCAAACCAGGCCCAGGCCGGGAAAATGAGCAAGCAAAGAAACAAAAGGAAGACTATTGAGAAATATTTTGCAAATGAGCCCAAGAAGGATCAAAATACTCAGTCTGAAGATGAGGAAGCACAAACTCCTGCATCTAAAGACTCCAAGAAAAACAGAAATTGGGATCAGGCTATGACAGAGCTCAAAAAAGACTTTGAAAATCAAATGAGGGAGTTGGAAGAAAAACTGGGAAAAGAAAGGAGAGAGATGCAGGAAAAACATGAAAATGAAGTCAGCAGCTTAGTCAAAGAAATCCAAAAAGCTGAAGAAAATAGCATGCTAAAAACCAGCTTAGGTCAAATGGATAAAACAGTTCAAAAAGTTATTGAGGAGAAGAATGCTTTAAGCAAAATTGGCCAGATGGAAAAAGAGATAAGAAAACTCTGAGGAGAACAAATCCTTTCAGACAAAGAATAGAATTCAGGGAGATTGATGAATTTAACAGAAATCAGGAATCAATACTTCAAAACAAAAAAAAATGAAAAATTAGAAGAAAATGTGAAATATCTCATTGAAAAAACAACTGATATGGAAAACAGACTTAGGAAAGATAATTTAAAAAATTATTGGAATACCTGAAAGTCATGATCAGGAAAAGAGACTTGACATCATTTTCAAAGAATTACTACAGGAAAATTGCCCTGATATTCTAGAAGCAGAGGACAAAATAGAAATGGAGAGAATCCACCAATCCCCCAGAGAAAGAGATCCCAAAAAACCAACCCCTAGGAATATTATAGCCAAGTTCCAGAACTCCCAAGTCAAAGAGAAAATATTACAAGCAGCCAGAAGGACACAGTTTAAATATCGTGGAGCTGCAGTCAGGATCACACAGGACTTAGCAGCAGCTACATTGGAAGCTCGTAGGGCTTGGGATACAATATACTGGAAGGCAAAAGAGCTTAGAATGCAGCCAAGAATGAACTACCCAGCAAGGCTGAATGTCCTCTTCCAGGGAAAAAGATGGACTTTCAATGAACCAGGGGAATTTCAAATGTTCCTTTTGGAATGGCCAGAGCAGAACAGAAGCTTTGATCTTCAGATATAGGACTCAGGTGAAGCATGGAGATCGGAGGAGAGGGGGGGAAATATGAGGGACTTAATGAGGATGAACTGCATGCATTCCTGCATAGAAAAATGACACTGATTATACTCATATGAACCTTCTCAGTTAATAGAGCAGGTAGAGAGAGCTTTTATAGTTGAAGCACAGGAGAAAGCTAAATTCGAAGATAAAATATGGTGTAAAAATGGAGTCAATAGAAAAAAAGGGAAATGGAATGGGAGAAAGAAAAAGGAGAGGGGGAATAGTCCAAGATATTTCACATAAGATTTTTTTTATTACAATGAGCTATTGCAATGATATGGAAGGGGGGAGGAAAGGGGGAATGAGGGAAACTTTGCTCTCATCAGAGATGGCTAGGAGAGGAAACAGCATATATACTCATAGGGTATAGACATCTGGAGTAAGAAGGAGCAGGGAGCAGGGGGAAGGGGTGGGAATGTGAATAAAGGAGGAGAGGATGGACCATGGGGGGACAGTGGTCAGATATAACACATTTTCTTTTATACTTCTTGCAAGGGGCTGGGATTGGATGGCCTGCTCAGGACCATAGGGCCAGGTGGATTCTGGGCCTAAGGGGTGGTATGGGGGCTCAGGGCTTCTTGGCCCCAGGACCAGGGATCTGTCTGCTGTGCCACTCAGCGACCCTACAAGCAGAGTCAGAGTGAAAGGAGAGAGAAAACAGAGTACATGGTAGTGGAGAAATAAGAAAGGAGGGAGTTGCAATCAGCAATGGCAACAGTGGAAAAATATGTGAATAACTTTTGTGATGGACTTATCATAAGGAATGAGATCCACCCATGACAGAGTTGTTGGTGTTGTAACAAAGACTCAAGCACATTTATTGTTATTATTATTTGGGGGAGGGTGCAGGGCAAGTGGGGATGGGTGGCCTGCCTGGGGCCACATAGCAAGGTGATCTTTGGGTGGGGCCGGATTTGGACCCAGGTGCTCCTGGCTCAAGGGACAATGCTCTGTCTGCCACCCAGCCGCCACTACTATTATTACTATTATATTTATGTAAAAAAAATTTGTACAAAATGAGAATGAAAAGTAAATTAAAAAAAAAATAAAAAAAGAAGAGAAAAGATGAAAAAAAAAGAATGTAGATGGGGGAACAAATGCTGTCATTCCTTTGTCAAATTTTCCTATTGTACTGGAGACGCTGGGAAGGAAATTGCTGATGCAGATGAACAGATTCCTGATGATTCGGTGAGAGAAGAACAAACAAGCAGACCACAAATTTTAATGGAGTTTCACCAAGAGAATCAGAAAGAGGAGAAAAAACAGAAGAAACCCAGGAAGAGTAGTTCTGACAGTAAGGGTGAACAAAAGAAGAAACATGAAAACTTGAAAAAGGCACTAAATGCTGATGAGGCCCTGCCTCCTCCATGTCAAGGAGATCATGCACCTAAATGAGAAGAAGAGACCCTACAATAGCATGTATGAAGCCCGAGAGCCTACAGAAGAGGAAACAGGCATACCGGATGAAACGCCAGAGGCCAGATGACCCCATGGCTTCTTTCCTTGGACAGCAGTGACATAATTTGAAAGTTGATTCAGGACACCCAACTTTTTTTATTGCAATAATGTGATGATATTGCATGTAACTAACAAAGTTTCTATTTTTCAAGATTACTATTAGTGAAACAATTAGCTATTGCATTAGTATTAAATTCATTTGAGGTTACTGTAATAATTGCAAGTAAAAAAGGTTTTGCTATTTTGATGGCCTTACAAAATTACATTTGAAAATCACCTGAAGATGTTCCAATTGTTTTGAAAAGTATTTTGGAAGCAACAGTGTAATGGTTTATGTTTATTTGAACATGGATAAAATAACCTGTAATATTCTCATGTGAGGTTTTAATATTTGATCCTTGTGAGCTGAGCTCACCTAGAAGTCTGACGGTTTGAATTTGCCATTAAGATCTTTTGGGACAATTTGATATTATTCTGTGTTTGACTCCAGGTATGATCCAGCAAAAGAAACCCTGTTGGGTCAAAGTTCTGTTGATGCCAAAACCCAGTGGGGGTAGGATACCATAGGTGAAAGACTCATTGGAACAAGATTGAAAGAGTGGCTATTCAGCATGACATGAGGCTGGACTCTTAGGACTGTTTCTCAAATGTGACATTTGGAAAATGTCTCACCTGGCAGATTTAAAGTCTGGCTTAAGGCATTTGACTATCCCTATGACCTCTGCCTGGAAATGGCTAAAGATATTTTCCTTTTCTGATGTCCCTGATCTTTATGGTAAATTACTATAACCATGTCAGTTGATCTGTATTAAAATCAGGAATAGAAATTTAAATCAATTTGCTTATGTTTATGCCATGTTCAAATGAACAACTTAGATTAATATATAGTTTTGGCATCTAATGTCAGGCACATGTTGGTCAAGTCTATTTTAAGATATTTTAAAGAGAATATAGTTTCAGTTAATCATTTCTGATTTGTTTTCTATAGTAACAAAAGGTTAAAACTTTATTTGTAAAATCACTTGGATACTCTTTGGTCTAAATGATTATTAAATGTATATATGTTACAAGCTCAAAATAATTTCAATAAATATATTTAAAGAATTCATCATTTTTGTAGTGGAATCCTCATTTTTATGTTAATTTTAAGTGGAATAGAATCCTCCAAATGGGGAAATAAACGATTAAGAGAAATAAAGTATGTTGATTCCTATTTGTAACTGGATATAAATTGCCATGATCTGAAGTCCCAGAGTTTTACTTCTTTGTAAAGAAAAATATGAGTTTTGACTCATTTTAAAAGTTGGGTTAAGAAGTTCTTCTAGTGGGGTTGTGGGAAATCTGGGACACTAATACATTGTTGGTGGAGCTGTGAACTCATCCAGCCTTTCTGGAGAAAAATTTGGAACTATGCCCAAAGGGCAACAAAAAAAAATGCATACTTTTTGATCCAGCAATGCCACTACTAGGTCTATACCCTGAAGAGATGATAAAAAAGGGTAAAAACAACACTTGTACATCCCTTTTTTTGTACAAACATATTCATAGCAGCCCTGTTTGTGCTGGCAAAGCAATGGAAGTAAGTGTCCTTCAATTGGAGAATGGCTTAGGAAACTGATTACATATATGTATATATATATATATATATATATATATATATATATATATATATATATTTTACATATCATGAAACTATTGTTGTATTAGAAACCAGGAGGGATGGAAATTCAGGGAGCCTGGAGGGATTTGCATGAACTGATGCTGAGCAACGTGAGCAGAACCAGAAACACATTATACACCCATAACATCAACATCGGGGCAATGATTAACCTTGACTCACTCATTCCATCAGTACAACATTCAGGTACAATTTGGGGCTCTCTGCAATGGAGAATACCACAGGAACAACTGTGGAGTCTGAACAAAGACCATGGACTATTACCTTAAATTTAGAAAAAAATACTGATGTTGTCTGATCCTGCTCTTTCTTATACTTTGTTTCTTCCTTAAGAATATGATTTCTCGGGGCAGCTAGGTGGCAAAGTGGATAAAGCACTGGCCCTGGAGTCAGGAGTACCTCGGTTCAAATCCAGTCTCAGACACTTAATAATTTCCTAGCTGTGTGGCCTTGGGCAAGCCACTTAACCCCATTTGCCTTGCAAAAACCTAAAAAAAAAAAAAAGATGAGGAATAAACTTTATTATTATATAAACAGTATTTTCCCTCTACTACTTAACTTTCTTATCCTCTCCCAAGTACCTGTTTTGCTATTTAAAATTTTAATAAAGACCAAAATATACATATATAAATTATGTATTAAAGCATATATGATAAAGATCAGAAAATAAGACAAGATGAAACTGCTGACTCAAAGCTGTAGTTGAGAAGCCTGAGAATTAGCATCTCCATCTGCAACTGGTCCTTTAAATGATTATCAGCTGCTTTAAACCACTCAACCTTCCCATTCATGGTCATTGATTTTAGTGAATTCTTATACAGATCAGTCTTCCCCTCAGAGTGCCACGTGGTATCAGTTCCAATTTGACACGGAGACACCCTAAGTAAATCGTGTACTAATTACATTCCAAAGACATCAACTGGGGAATGCCTGCACAAGTTATGGTATATAAACGTATTACTGTGCAAAACAAAATGATGAACAGGCAGATTCAGAAAAACCTGAAATTACCTAGCTGTGTGGCCTTGGGCAAGCCACTTAACCCCAATTTGCCTTGCAAAAAACCTAAAAAACAAAACCAAAAAAAAAAAAAGAAAAAAGAAAAACCTGGAAAAATTTGTACCAACTGTTACAAAGTGAAAAGAGTAGAAGCAGGATGATTTACACAGAATCAGTCACATTGTGTGATAACTATGAATAACCCAGTACTCAATAAATCAATGTTATTACACAAAGGACTCTTGAAGGAAAATGCTGTCCAGATAGAGATGAAGTGATAGACTTTGAAAGCACATCTAAGCATATTTTTTCCATTACTTTAATTCTGTCATGGTTATCTTTTCATTTTCATCTTTCTTCCACAAATGAGACCAATATGGATGTTTTACAGGCTAGCTCATATATAAACTAAATGAAACTGCCTATCATTTTCAGAAGAGGGAGGGAGAAGGAATAGGGAAAAATTTGCATTTCATAATCTTATAAAAAGAATACTAAAACTTTTCTTGATTATGTATTTGGGGGGAAAATAAAATGCTATTAAAGAAAAAACAAAAATTAAATTCTCACACATTAAATCCAACTAGTATAGCATACTTTCTCCACTAAGAACCTTGAAAATGAGGCCTTAGAAAAGCCATCCTTTACACTCTAGAAGAATTCAAGAGCATCCCAACCACACAAATTCCTTAACCTAAGAATTTCTCCCAATGCTTTTTAGAATCACACTGTCTATTTTCAATAAGATGAACAGGCCTAAGCTAGTCCTCTCTTCTCTATTAAGGAAGAAGAGAGACAGATCAGTATGAGCACCAAAGATCTTTCAGCTTTAAAAGACTTTCAGTCTTTAGGAATACCAAAATCATGTTCCATGTAAAATAGTTTCCATTCTCTTTGGAGTAGGCCTTACAGTAACAAGCACCAGATTGTATCTTCAAAAGTACCCTCTGATATGTATCCCATACCTCCCCTACCATGTATCTTGTTACCTAGGCATAAGTCACCTGGACTGTGTCTTAAAGCTATCTTACTAAAAAAGGCAAGTTTAGGCACTTGTGTCATATGTTCTTAGCACTGACACCTCAAAGTTATCTCACCAGAAAGGAATGGCCAAGCACATAAATTCACTAAAAGACAATGAGTCACTAAGATCACTGGTACTTTAACCCTCTGGACATGGAGAGCAGACAAAACTTTGGTCCATGTGTTAGCTACTTCTTAATTCCTCCCCAGCTTGTTGAAACTCTGCCCAGAACAGGCACAAGGCCGCCATACCGTAAAAATATTTATTCTTTATTTTAATTTTGCTAAGGAATAGCTATTTTGATAAGGAACATGTGAAATTTCTATTTGAAGGGGAACACTATGCCCCGTTAATCTCTTTATTTCCTTAAGAATGGGGCTTTGTTTCTACCCAAGCCTTGGGAACCAGTGAGTTAACACTTCTGAGCCCAGGACTTGGGAACCTCCTTTCTAGTTCACACTCCACAAACAATATATAAAAAGGCTCAGAGGCTGCTGCTGCAGCAGAAAGCAGCAGAAAGCAGCAGAAAGCAGCAGAAAGCAGCAGAAAGCAGCAGAAAGCAGCAGAAAGCAGCAGCAGCGCCCGCAGTAGCAGCAGCAGCGCCCGCAGTAGCGCCCACGCCAACGCCGCGGCTGCCGCCACTTCCAAGATGGCAATGTCTCTGGGCTCCAACACCTACAACAGGCAGAACTGGGAGGACGGGGACTTCCCCATTCTGTGTCAGACGTGTCTTGGAGAAAACCCCTACATCCGGATGACCAAAGAAAAGTATGGAAAAGAATGCAAGATTTGTGCCAGGCCGTTCAGAGTGTTCCGCTGGTGCCCCGGTGTTCGCATGCGTTTTAAGAAGACTGAAGTGTGCCAAACCTGCAGCAAGCTAAAAAATGTATGTCAGACCTGCCTTTTGGACCTAGAATATGGTTTACCTATTCAAGTCCGTGATGCAGGACTGTCCTTTAAAGATGACATGCCTAAGTCTGATGTGAACAAAGAATACTACACCCAGAATGTTGAGCGAGAGATTTCTAAGTCTGATGGAACTCGGCCAGTTGGTGTCCTTGGGAAGGCTACAGCTACAAGTGACATGCTGCTCAAATTGGCTCGGACCACCCCTTACTACAAGCGGAATCGGCCTCGTATCTGCTCCTTCTGGGTGAAAGGGGAATGTAAAAGAGGAGAGGAGTGTCCATATAGACATGAAAAGCCTACAGATCCTGATGATCCTCTTGCTGATCAGAATATCAAAGATCGCTACTATGGTATTAATGATCCAGTGGCAGATAAACTTCTAAAACGGGCGTCAACGATGCCTCGTCTGGACCCTCCAGATGATAAGACCATTACCACTTTATATGTTGGTGGCCTGGGAGATACAATCAGTGAGACAGATCTCAGAAATCACTTTTACCAATTTGGTGAGATCCGAACAATAACAGTAGTCCAGAGACAGCAGTGTGCTTTCATCCAGTTTGCTACAAGGCAAGCTGCAGAGATGGCTGCTGAGAAGTCCTTCAACAAACTCATTGTAAATGGGTGCAGACTTAATGTGAAATGGGGAAGATCTCAGGCAGCCAGAGGAAAAGAAAAGGAAAAAGAAGGAACCACAGACTCTGGAATTAAACTGGAGCCTGTTCCAGGACTTCCTGGCGCTCTTCCTCCTCCTCCAGCAGCTGAAGAAGGAGCCTCTGCCAATTATTTTAATCTCCCTCCCAGTGGCCCTCCAGCAGTGGTTAATATTGCCCTGCCCCCTCCTCCTGGAGTTGCACCTCCTCCCCCACCAGGTTTTGGACCACACATGTTCCACCCAATGGGACCACCACCTCCCTTCATGGGAGCTCCAGGACCCATCCACTATCCTTCTCAGGATCCCCAGAGGATGGGGGCTCATGCAGGAAAGCACAGCAGTCCCTAATACCCTGCCTGCTACAGTGGTTGGGCTCTGAGAAGGAAAGGGGTTTTAGAAATGTAATAAATAAATCTTGGAGTAAATTTTTTTCCTTTGTAAGTTTCTATGGTACCTTGTAATATGCTAAGATACGGGCAAACAGAGAGCTATACCTGAGCCCCTGAGCATGGGGAAGGTGGAGGAGCCCTGCTGAACTGGTACTAACAAAAAATGGTCACTAATGTCACAGTACCCTTTGCTTCTTAACCCATATAAGAAATAAAAAAGCTAGAGTGAATGTGGAGCTTCTGGGAACCTTTAGGAGAGTTACAATTCTAATCGTATGTATTTCTTTGTGTGTTTGGGGTTTGACAAACTTTGAACTGAGGTGAGAGCAAACATTTGACAATATTTTTAAAATAATTTTTTTGATAGTACTGATCACTGAAAGTGTCATTAAGTATTCTTTCCCTATTGCCCAAGGTCGAACTTTGAAAATCAAACACCTAGATACTTTCTTTCCTCTTTTATGTTCTTCTTGCTAAAGGAACCTCTGTCAACAAAACAAAACCAACTTCTTTTTAACTTTAAAAAAGCTCCTGCTTATGCTCTACCATCCAAAGCGACCCACCTCTTTACAACACTTTGGGACCTGCATTGCAAACTCATACCTCCTCTCATGAAGGAGATGTTAAACTTGCTAACTGTGAAGTGAACAAAACTTTTATTTTGTTTGTATGGGTGAGCTGTGACTTACAGAATAGGGTCTTTGTTTAACTTGCACCATCATGTGTTTCTATCTGATTTTCTGCTGCCACATAGCAGGCTGTCTTATTACTTTTCTCATTATAGAATATATATATATTTTAGGTTTTGCAAGGCAAACCCCATTTATTAAGTACTTATAATTTACAAGTTCAAATGAAAGAGATTCTCTGTAGGTGGTGAGGTCTTCTATTTGTTCTTCTTCCCAGAAAACCTGCTCATTTCATTAAGCTGCAGTATGCTAAAAAGCCTCCACAATCAGTGTCATGACTACTTCAAAGAGATAGCCTAACAAACCACACAAGAAAATACAATTGAAGAATGTCTGTTGTTTAGACTATGACATGAAGTTGAACATACAGTAAATTAAATTAATCCACTGTCAAAAATATTTTGGGTAGAAACTGCGGTTAGACAATGAACTAGTCCTAGATTTAAATCAGAGGAAGAAAATTTAATGGATTATCTTTATGGATAACTATATGGTGCTTTCACATTTCCTTCAGTCCCAAAATGCATATTTTAAACACTAGTAGTCATTTTGTGATACAGTTTTCTGGTAAGATTGGAAAGCATTGTTTTATGGGTCATATATGGTTTACTTCTTGTTTTTGTACAACTTTTGGATTAAGAATTTTTTTATAGAATTACTTTCTTGGTTCTTTTGTTTAGTAGTTTCTGTTTCTTCATGACTCCATTTGAAGCTTTCTTAGAAAATATCCTGGGGTAGTTTGCTGTTTCCTTCTCCAGATCATTACAGATTAAGAATTGATAAAAATAGGATAAAAATAGGATTAAGACTTACCCGGCATCACACTACGTGTCTAAGGTCAGATTTGAATTCAGGTAGGTGAGTCCTTAGGTCCAACACTTATCCTCTGTAACACTTAACTGCCCTTACTCTAGGCTCTAGAGTATAGGACATACAAAAATAGACAACGAGCTAAAGCTGACTTGCTGGCTATAATTTGTTGTTGCCTGTAATATGCTAATTGACTTCTGATATAATAGTCATTCAGCAATTGTTTGCTAAATAGATGTTTACTGGGGGCTAGCTAGACAATTTGGTTCTGATAATAATAATAGTAATAATAATAATAAATTATTGTAAAAGCAATAATAATTTACATGTACATCCCTTTCAATTTTGTAAAGCACTTAACATACATTATCTCATTTAAGCATCACAACACCTTTTAAGTTAGTTAATATGAGATTTATTTTCCCTATTTACAGATATATACATACATATTATATATATATATATATATATATATATATATATATAATGTTTAGTGCAGATGTTTAATAAATTTTTGTAACCTCTTTCCTCTAGGTGAGGTAACTGGCTTAGAGAGGTTGTGATACATTTATGGTCATATAACTAGTAAGTGTGTGATTGAACACTTTATCTTCCCAATTACATTTGGAACTCTATATGTGATACCTCTTTGCCCTCCACTACCAAAATTTTTAAAGAATAAAACCTGTGGGGGAGGCTAGGTGGCACAGTGGATAGAGCACTGGCCCTGGAGTCAGAAGTACCAGAGTTCAAATCAGACCTCAGACACTTAATAATTACCTAGCTGTGTGGCCTTGGGCAAGCCACTTAACCCAATTTGCTTTGCAAAAACCTCAAAAACAAACAAACAAAAAAACTGTGGATTACTCCCAAAGGAATGCTAAATCTATGCTGTGTAGTTTTCTGTTAGTATGTCCTAGACACACTCTGTTCCCTTCCCAGAATCTTTAGTGAAGAATAATGTCCATATCTTGGGCAAAGGTGAGAATACCCATTTAAAAAGCTTATATTTTACATCACCACCAACTGTAATGAGATTGACACCTGAGGTTGAAGAGGGGCCATTGCTCATGAGACAAGAAGCACTCTATCCTAGTTACATCAATGAAAGGGGAAATTATATCTGGAACAATCACTTTCAGAAACAACCAAGCACTTTAGGTCATCCCAGTTATACTGCAAATCATTCAAGTTTCAGAATTTACACTGATTAATTTGCAATTTAACCTATTCATAACATTTGGCTCTCTTATGCTATTTTCCTGCCTCAAAGAGGTTCCTTCTTTTTGTGTGTTTTTGTGTGTGTGTGTGTGTGTGTGTGTGTGTATGTGCTGTTTCTTTACTTTCCTTCTGTATAGTTTTATGGAATTTGCCTCATGCTTTTGACTTTTGTCCACTTCTTTTAACCTAGTCCCTTTATTACCCAGCATTATTTTTATTTTCTTTTTTCATAATACTTATTCGATTTAGTTTAGCAATCATTATTATATGTTTATGATTGTAAGTTATTTAGAGGTTTTTGTACATCTATCAAACAGTTTCTCATATTTATTCAAAACCTGCAAATTACTCAAAGTGCCCCAATTTTCTTCTTAATTTTGAAGTCAGGCAGACCTTTTCAGTATTTGTACTTTCAAAGAAACACCAGCATATATCAAATAGGTAATTACATAACTAAAAAATAAAGTTTCTCCATGTAGTAAATCAAACTAGTTTAAAACATCACCCAAGGGGGGGGGGGCAGCTAGGTGGCACAGTGGATAGAGCATGGCCCTAGAGTCAGGAGTACCTGAGTTCAAATTCGACCTCAGACACCTAATAATTACCTAGCTGTGTGGCCTTGGGCAAGACACGTAACCCTATTTACCTTGCAAAAACATAAAAACAAATAACCAAAACAAAACTTCACCCAAGGATATAAAACAAAAATTCAGAAATTGTGATTAGGTCTTAAGTGTTGTCAGGATTATGCAAAGGGTTGCATAATGGACATATACATTATATACATTAACTGCCAGACTAAGTTGCAGCCAACATTCATTCCTGGATAAAAAAAAAATAAAGAAAACAGAGGTTAATTACTCACATAATAATTGATAGCTCTATTCTATTCTATGGGGTCTCAGGGCTTCTTGGCCCCAGGACCAGGGATCTGTCTGCTGTGCCACTCAGCAACCCTACAGCAGAGTCAGAGTGAAAGGAGAGAGAAAATATAGTACATGGTAGTGGATAAATAAGAAAGGAGGGAGTTGCGATCAGCAATGGCAACATTGGAAAAATATGGAAGTAACTTTTGTGATGGACTTATCATAAAGAATGTGATCCACCCATGACAGAGTTGTTGGTGTTGGAACAAAGACTGAAGCACATTTTTTGTTATTATTATTTGGGGGAGGGTGCAGGGCAAGTGGGCCTGGGTGGCCTGCCTGGGGCCACATAGCAGGGTGATCTTTGGGTGTCTGGGGCCAGATTCGGACCGGTGCTCCTGGCTCAAGGGCCAATGCTCTGTCTGCCACCCAGCCACCCCTACTATTATTACTGTTTTATTTTATTTTGGGTCTTTTTTTTTTCTTCTTCTTCTTTTTGGTTTTTGCAGGGCAGTGGGGATCGGGTGGCTTGCATGTCACATGGCTGGGTGATTATTGGGTTTACGAGGCTGGATATGGACTCGGGTGCTCATGGCTCCAGGGCTGGTGCTTCATCCATTGCGCCACCTAGCCATACCTACATTTATTACTATTTTTTTATTTTAATTTTTTTTCTCTCCCCTTTACTTTTTTCACCCAAGCAAATCTGTCTATATTCATGGGGGTAGGGGTATTTTGTTGACTTGTAAACAAAAATATTTTATTAATGTAAAAAAAACATTTGTACAAAATGAGAATAAAAAAATAAATTTAAAAAAAAAACTTATGACCTTTAAACAAACAAAAAAAAAAAAACCTGAGAAACTGTAACATGTTTTGAGGGAATGAAGAAAAGTGAATGTTTTAAAGGGGGGGGGCAAGCAATGAAGGAGGAAAAATGGACAATGGAAATTCAAGGCTAAAAAAGTCTGCCATCCAGGGCTGTACTGTCATTAACAAAATGCCTTGCCTTCATCCCAGATCTACCTCGTCCTCTCCCTCTCTATCCATTTTCTTGCATTCAGATAAACCTTCTTCCATCAATTTAGATTGTTAAAGGTTGAGCCCTATTTCCCAGGGCAAGCCATTTCATGATCTTGCGAGTGATTTGGATAGTATTAAAAATTATTTTTCTTCCCTCAAACCTAAAACTGCCATTTCAAAACTTCTACTTATTGCTCCTAGTCTCTTTTGTCTTTAAATCTTCTAAATTATAACAATACTATACTATAAAACTATACTTTAACTTTTAACAAATGATTAATCGAATTGAATTAATACCTCTTTCTCCCTTTATTATTCCCTGGTTTGGGGCCCATTTTGAAAGGTGCAAATAGATATGATAATATTAGGAGCCATATTCCCCATAGTGTTATTTGTTTAGGCTTATAAGAAACAGAAATGGGAGAGAGGGAAATCATGCTGCTGACTATTGCTCAATAGTATGGATAGTCAGTATCACACATTGATAATGCCCTTAAGTGACAGATGTCATACTTCTAGAAAAACATTTTAGAGAAATACATTTTCTGGGAAGTTGAGAATCTCTCCCTGAAGTTGAGATAATTTTTCCTTGTGTGTTCAATAGTTATATCAACTAACAAAACTTGGGGATTCTTGAGATCTGAAAATAGATATTCAGCATGACATGAGGCTGGACTCTTATGACTGTTTCTCAAATGTGACATTTAGAAAATGTCTCACCTGGCAGATTTAAAGTCTGGCTTAAGGCATTTGACTATCCCTATGACCTCTGCCTGGAAATGGCTAAAGATATTTTCCTTTTCTGATGTCCCTGATCTTTATGGTAAATTACTATAATCATGTCAGTTGATCTGTATTAAAATCAGGAATAGAAATTTAAATCAATTTGCTTATGTTTATGCCATGTTCAAATGAACAACTTAGATTAATATATAGTTTTGGCATCTAGTGTCAGTCACATGTTGGTCAAGTCTATTTTAAGATATTTTAAAGAGAATATAGTTTCAGTTAATCATTTCTGATTTGTTTTCTATAGTAACAAAAGGTTAAAACTTTATTTGTAAAATCACTTGGATACTCTTTCGTCTAAAATGATTATCAAATGTATATATGTTACAAGCTCAAAATAATTTCAATAAATATATTTAAAGAATTCATCATTTTTGTAGTGGAATCCTCATTTTTATGTTAATTTTAAATGGAATAGAATCAAATGGGAAAATAAACAATTAAGAGAAATAAAGTACGTCGATTTCTATTTGCAACTGGATATAAATTGCCATGACCTGAAGTCCCAGAGTTTTATTTCCTTGTAATGAAAAATATGAGTTTTGACTCATTTTAAAAGTTGGGTTAAGAAGTTCTTCTAGTGGGGTTGTGGGAAATCTGGGACACTAATACATTGTTGGTGGAGCTGTGAACTCATTCAGCCTTTCTGGAGAAAAATTTGGAACTATGCCCAAAGGGCAACCAAAAAAAATGCATACCTTTTGATCCAGCAATACCACTACTGGGTCTATACCCTGAAGAGATGATGAAAAAGGGTAAAAACAACACTCATACATCCCTTTTTTCGTACAAAAATATTCATAGCAGCCCTGTTTGTGCTGGCAAAGCAATGGAAATTAAGTAAATGTCCTTCAATTGGAGAATGGCTTAGGAAACTGATATTGATGTATATATAATATATATATATATATATGTCATGAAACTATTGAAACTATTGTTGTATTAGAAACCAGGAGGGATGGAAATTCAGGGAGCCTGGAGGGATTTGCATGAACTGATGCTGAGCAACGTGAGCAGAACCAGAAACACATTATACACCCATAACACCAACATGGGGGCAATGATTAACCTTGACTCACTCATTCCATCAGTACAACATTCAGGGATAATTTGGGGCTCTCTGCAATGGAGAATACCACAGAAACAACTGTGGAGTCTGAACAAAGACCAAGGACTATTACCTTAAATTTAGAAAAAAAATACTGATATTGTCTGATCCTATTCTTTCTTATGCTTTGTTTCTTCCTTAAGAATATGATTTCTCCGGGCAGCTAGGTGGTGCAGTGGATAAAGCACCGGCCTTGAAGTCAGAAGTACCTGGGTTCAAATTGGGTCTCAGACACTTAATAATTACCTAGCTGTGTGGCCTTGGGCAAGCCACTTAACCCCATTTGCCTTGTAAAAACCTAAAAAACAATAAAAGAAAATGTCCAGAGGTATTGCTAGATAATTGTTAAGAAGATAAGATCTTGGTTGTTTTAGTAGACCCAGAAGAGATCAATGGAATTAATGTATTTTAACAGCTACTTCTGCCCCGCCCCCTTCCCCCAGGTTTTGTGCACATTTAATACTTTCAAACCAGGTAAGAATGACAGACAAATGAAGATTAAGATGCCAGAAATCACATCTCAGCTAATCCTACAGGTCTTGCAGAGGGGTAAGGAGGAGTATGATTGACTAAAAGGAAGGCTAAAAAGTAACCTATCATATCCCAGTTTCATAACTCAAATTACAATGGAAAAGCTTTATTAACAAATTATATTGATATTTCTAAATGCTAGCTAATAAAAATGATTTTTTTTTATTTTTCTTTACGAAAAGGACTTATGTCCTGGTAGTTTGAGGTTTCTTTCATCACTGAACATAGGTTCAGTATCTCCCCCACTTTTACTACTAAAAACCTCTTATATACACTTCATGGTAGGTATGACTAGCTAGCAAAGATGGTTACAGCATGACAATAGCAAGATCTACTGTATCCTTTGAGAAATAACATATATCCTTAACCCAAGATGACTGTCTTGCAAACATGCTACTGGTCAAAAGTGGAGCATAATCCATCACTATCAGTGGAAAAATAGCTCTTAGCAGGTGGCCTTCCTGATAGGGCATCTCATTCTTGAGAGTAAAATGAAACCATCCTTAACAGTTAACTTTCATTCTGATCACAGTAAGAGGCATAACTTTTGGAAATGAGGGAGTTCATGGTCCCACCTGACTTTGGCCTAGTCAAAGACTAATGAGAATATAGTGTGCGTCTAGTTGACAATTTTAAGACAAAGATAAGCTATGAAATTTCAGAGAAGTGGCAGCATAGTGAGACAGCAGATCATAGGCCATAGAGAGACTTGAATAATATAGGTCACTTTATATATATGGACCATGTGAGTTAGCCTTTTTCTGTCTGGTCCTAGTAGGCAGTATCAAGAACAGTAAATAATGAATCAGATTTGGGTTTTTAAGAAAGACGTACAAATGATAATTGCTGTCTAAATTTGACAGATAGCAAACTTTTCCTATTTTTGAAATTTTCACTTGTTCATATAGCCCAGTAATTCAGAATAAGCTGCCCTTGAAAGAGGGATTGTTATATAGGTAACCAAAATCTCAAACCCATACTTGGCAGCAAATAGAGCTAGCTGTGGTCATTGAAACATCTATCTGAAGTCCATTGTAAATAAAAATGTAGTTTATAATCTAGAGATAATTTTTTGTCCTCAAGAGAGCAGCAATTATTGCCAAAGATTCTTTTCCCATTAAGTTTCAGGCCTCTAAAGTTTCTCTCATTGAAAATTATACAAACACTGAAGACTTCAACTCCATACAAAAATATTGCTAAGAGTTTCAGTTTAAGTAATTTTCTGAGGACAACATAAAATCAGGAAGCAATGAGGACTTTAGGCAAAGCAGCCTCATCCCTCTATAGGATAAGCATTTTCATTGAAAAAAACTGATATTTACTCGACATCAACAAATAATGTCCTAAAGAATGGTAGGAGCTGAACCAGGAAGGATTTTTTTTTATTGAGGTTAATGTTAAAATTTGGTCTTTAACTCTAACCAGTAAGTAGAGTGACTGTTCAAAGAACTGACACAGCTATCATTTTAAAAAAATTGTTCTCTCCAGCCCCCATTTGGTGAATCCAGGCTTGAAGGTTCTCCTTTTTTTTAATTTTAGTATTTCAATCAAAAACTCACTTTCTTCATATTGCTATCTCCTTAAAGAACTCTGAAATAACCTATGAATAATTTTAATGGCCTTTTCTTATGTTCCTGGGTCATAGAACCATGCAATTTCTTCAGCAATAAGTGGTTTTTGTAAGCCTTTTCCACAGCTGTGCCCTTCTAGGTACCATTCTTCAAGTTCATACTTCACTTGTAAACCCCTGGGTTTCCAGCCTCAGATTCTTTCCTTAAGTAATTGCCCAGAGAGCTGTGGGAGCCTAACCCAAAAAATATATAAATATATGGCAGAATGCAAACATACATGCATATGAAGTAAGCAAGACAGTACTAATGACCAAAGAACAAAAACAGACAAAATAAAACAATTAGAATTATAGGGCAAAGAGTCATGACCTACAGTTTAAAGTAACAACCTTGAATTATTTGTACAAATCAAAATGAGAATGGATAATCTGAGTAATACCAGATATCAACTCTAGTTAAAATCCAGAACTTTAAATCAGTGACTACAGGAGACCAAAACTCCCCCGACTCCTAAAAACACTTTATTCATTTTTCGAGAGACATGGTTTCAATTTCTGCTTAGGAATATTGTGAAGTCTTAAGAGGAAGGATAGTGGACAACTAAAGAATGCTAAAAGCAGAAAAGCTATGGAAGGTGAAACCAATTTCAAGAAAATTTGGCTAGAAAGCCTAAATGCAAACTCATTCCAAGTAAGGAGAGCATTGCTAAGAGAAGAAAAGGATTTTTTTTTTTTTTTGGCAAATCCTACAAACTTTTGAGGCTGTTGACTACTATGACAAGAAGATATTCCTAACTACCTCAAGTCTCCACTTCTGGTCATTTCCAACCTGGGTATCCCTAGTCACATAGGTAAGGGAAAAAGATATCAAGTTTCTATGTACACCAGGATTCTTGTTTCAGGGTACATACACTAGGCTGATCTATTCACAGGGCTACACTAAACATTATTCAGTGATGGCAACTACTTTGTATTAGAATCTAAATGATATCTTACAGTTTGCCATTTCTTGTTACTAAAGACTCAAAATAAAGCAAATAGTTTGCTAAGCACAGTGAGGTTTCTACTTGAAAGAAAGCCTTTAAGAAAGATTGTAAATAAACCAAACTGGAGCTGTTTCACTCCTTACAAGCCAATTACCACCAGAAGTTTGAGTGGTATGTGGTGTAACCCAAGAGCCATCATGCCAATTTAAAGTTTATTTTTAATTCAGTCATCCCTAATAGATATGGAGTAAACTACAACAGCCTTTCTGTGTAAGACAATTTACTAGGAAGCTGTCAACAAGCTGAATTCTGTACCATACTAAGGAGATAGTTGGCATGGCTTTAGTCTAAGAAAGTGATCACTAAGCCAGTAAAATCTTGGTGGAAACTTACAGTAGACTTCAAGCATGCCACAAAAGTAGGATTTTCAGTGACCAAAGATCAACAGCCTAGATATTCAGCCTAGAGTTGAGAGGAAGTCTCCTGGAAGAGCCTTCTTGAGGCACCTGTTACTTCCATTCCTGAAGGGATCATGTGGAGCTAAGAATTTGTGTCATGTTATATTTCTGCAGTTACAGATTGTTCAGAGTGCTGGTTCAGCCTTAACTTGAGCATAAAAAATGTCAAAAGAGTGGACCACAATTTGTCATTCTGTATGAGGAGGGATGGTGTTGGGAGACTAGAGGCTGACTGTGTAGTTCCTCTTGAATCATGAGTTGTTTACTATTCCTTGATTGGAAGCTGTTGCTGTTTTATGTGGCTTTTGCTGATGGCAGGGAGCAGGAGGGCTGGAGGAGAGAGAATTCTGAGGAGGATAGAGAGGATTCAGGGGATTCTGAGATGTAATCATTGAAGTTAGAACAATAATATTAGCTGCCTGTTTGCTTCTCCTCTGGCCTGTGACCCTCTTTGTAGAACACGCTGGGCTGACTGTGCCTGGTTGCACACCAAAGACCTGAGAGAGGTAAGGAAGGCTTGGCTGCCCCCGGAGAGAGGATCTGGACAGGATGGGAGCAAAGATCTCAAATTATGATCTCTCCATTTGTTGTTTTGATTGATTTGAGAAATGCAGCTTAAAACTACTCCTCCTTCATACAGACCTTTAAGAAAATACATTTCTTTGCATCTTCCTTCCCCTCTCCATGGGGAGGTGGGGGTGTAGGCTAGCTATCACCATGTCCCAGTGAGTCCTGGTCACCCAGGTCTGAGGAGAAGGGAGGAACAGACCCACCGTCCTAATCGTCCTCCACCTACCAGACATGACAATGCACGTAGTTTCTATATTTATATCCTTAGAACAAAACTGATTTGCCCATGTATGTCCTTAATAAATATTCATTAGTCCTCAATCCCCTCTGCAATGCATTTCAAACTATATCCCAATTCCCAGAAGAATCTGGGTCCCAAAATTGAGGGGGGGGGAAATGTAGGAGAAAGAGAAGAATTATCCATCTAGTATGAAAATACTACCCATGATGCCTGACTGACCTTAATCAGATGTAAGTTTTTTTTTATTTAACGCAATGGAGTTAAGTAACTTTCCCAAGGTCACAAATCTACATAATTAAGCATCTGAGGCTTTATTTTAACTGGGGTATACACTCCTGACTTCAGGGTCAGTGCTCTATCCACTGTACCACCTAGCTGCCCCCTAAATCAGATGTAAATTGACTCTTATTTTCCAGTTAAATAAATATGAATTCATGGGAGGGAAATGTTCATTAAAAAGCATTCAGTTATTTTTCTTTGTGGAGTAAGGTAAAGGCTATTGGATAGTACCAGAAAGCTGGTGTGTATTTTTTCTTAGATGAAATATATAACTGAAACATGGAGAGGGAAAGGGAAAAGGAAGATTCTTTCTTCACACATTTAATATTGGCTTTTTTTTTTTAGTTTTTTTTTTTTGTAAGGCAATGGGGTTAAGTGGCTTGCCCAAGGCCACACAGCTAGGTAATTATTAAGTGTCTGCGGCCAAATTTGAACTCAGGTACTCCTGACTCCAGGACCAGTGCTCTATCCACTGTGCCACCTAGCCGTCTCTATGTTGGGAGGGTGGTATGCCTTACTAGAAATAATCCATGTGAGTGACCTCTTAGTCTGGAAATATGTTTATCCCATTTTGTGTAGGCACTGATTTCTTTGCATAGTAAGTAATCAGAAAGGCCAAATTTTGTAGTGCCCCAAATACAGGGCAAGGAATTTGTGAAAAAATGCAGTAGCAGCTCCATATCTCAAAAGCTTCACCTTTGACAGTGATCATCACTATGAATCAGCAGGCTTATGGTGGCCTGCCAGAATCAAACCACTTCCCAGGAGGAGGCCCTGGAGGACACAGCAACTTCTAGCAGCCAGCTAGCAAGATCATTCCTGAAGACAAACTAGTGTGTCAGGAATTTACACCAGCTCAAGTTTAGGAGATGCTGTGGGACAGATCAAACACTAGACAAAAAGGGGGCAGCTAGGTGACACAGCTGAAAAAGCACTGGCCCTGGAGTCAGGAGGACCAAAGTTCAAATCTGGTCTCAGATACTTAATTACCTAGCTGTTTTTTTGGGGCAAGTCACTTAAGCCCATTGCCTAGTTTAAAAAAAAAAGCCAAACCAAAAAAAGACAAAAAAGGAAATTTACCTCCCCAAAGAACTTCCGAAACTCTACTTGAACCCACACACCCCTCTCAAATTCTCAAGAATGTGGGTCTTCTAGAAAGTCATGGACACTGGGGGCCTAAAGAGATTAAGATGAAGGCACTCTCCAACTAACTGGTCTTCAAGGAGGAACCTCAGAGCAGCAAGGAAACAGGAGCCAAAACTTGGCATGAAGATATTTCCATTTCAGAAAGCAATAGTCACCCAAACCTTTTATCCATTGTTTCCATTCACCTGGAGCCCAGAGACATGCACCCCTCTCTGAATTGTCCCAGGAAAATCTATATCCCTGTGCCAAACATGGGGGTTGCCATTCAGACCAAGATGGGAGATCCTTCTACAGTAAAACAGATAGGGCCAAGTTGCCTAAAAGTTAGTGTCATTGATCCCACAAGTTGTCACATTCAGCTACCAGTGAGTCTGAGGTTGCTTTCAGAATACCAGAAAGGATTCTACCTCTGATATGATTGCCTATGAGATCCACCTTTATTATGATAGCTGCTATGGTGGCTTCTAACCAGGTAAATTAGGTCTGTCAGAGTGGAATGACAGTTGGAAATTTCCCAGATCACTTCTCAGCAAACCAGTCGGGGATCCTGAGTCCCCTTTGGTGGAGCAGGTAAACCCCAATACCAGGCAACCCATGTGACTCAGTATAACCCCACTCTAAATTTATCAGACTTGGACTATGAAATCAGTGTGGAACAATTCATTCCAATAATTTTCCAGTATCCAGACACTAAGAGGGATGTTCTAGAAATCAAAGAAACAATGAATGAGACCTTCAGGAACCAGTCCTGAAGTAAAAGCAAATTTTTCTGACAAATTTTAAAGTATTTTTTTCCACTGCTGGATAATCTCTTGAAATGCTTAGAAGAGGAAGCAGCCTACGGAGAAAGGCTCATGCAAAATGTCCTTGATTAATTCTGCCTTCCCCTTCAGATCTTTCTTCCCTTAGCTGAGATCACTCTGCTTTCTGGAAGCCAGCTCTGTATATGCATGTCCCATGGAGCCTGGATTCAGAGGAACTGGGTCCTTTTGGATCCTCAGACTCTCACCTCATGTGAGGGAAATCTGTCCAGACTAAACCACCATGAGTTATCAAATAAGGGGATTGTCTGTGAAGCTTCCTTACAGATCCTTTCTTAAAAAAAAAAAAAAAACAGGTATGAAATTTAACACAAGTTACAGCATTGCCCTGTTCTCTTCTTTTTTAAACAGATTGAGCCCCCACATCCCTATTTGTTTGTAAGTCTTCCCTCCTTACAACTGGCATTTGAGGACCACTTCATTCATGAATCTTTTCCTAGGAATGATGTTTTCACTTTCTTAATTCCTGCTTAATACATTGAGACAGGTTTGGATAATACACCAAGAAATCTTGATGATTTTGGAGGAATGGAGACCAATTCAAAAGCCAAGAGACCCCTGCAGCAGCTAACTTTCACCAATAATCTTGTTTTTGAACAGATCAGGCCATGGAGGGAAAGGTTCTGGTATAGACAAATAAGATCCTTGCACAACATTGCCCTCTCTAATAAACAAAAAAAAAAAATGTAAGTCATGTCATATATATGAAATAAAAGACAACCTGGGGATCAGAGATGCAAACTTCTCTAGGTGCACTTACTCCCAGTGATGTTGCCTCCTCCCTCCTCCTCATTTGAGGTAGAAGGAAAGAAGCCATGCTACTGACTCTTCCAAGCCTAAGCAGCTAAAATAAGTTTGCTTTCCCTCTTACCAAGGGAAAGCCTGGATGGATGGAGGCAAGGCAAACAAAAACCTTATGCAATAATGTAAAAAAACCCTGTCAATATAGTTAACTTTTCCAGTAACCAGGTCTTCAACTGATTCTGAAATGAAAGGAAAAAATACAAATGGATGCTGAATGAAGCAGAATGAACCAACATTCTTTCACTGGCACACCTGGAGAATGCTGCAGGCACTCAATTGGCTGACACAGTGAAATGTGATTGAAATTCTACCCCTTGGCTTGCTTAGAGAATCTGCCAAGATCAGATTTGTCAGATGGTTGTAGTGATGGAAGAAAAGGAGGAAGTTTATCTGGCTAGCCTAGGAATCTTGCATGAAGTTTTAACATCTTGATTGTCATTTGGTCAAATAAAGCAACATAGAACCACATTCCTTGTGAATGGTGGGGGCGGGGAGAAGGGCTTACAATTCTGTTCCTTGTCCCTGGGCACTAGGATCTGTAACTGCATACCATATTACTACACAAATTGATTTTCTGGTGGTAATAATTTGGTCTATCCCATGCAGTCTCATGCTCCAGTAGAGAACATTAGAGGAAACAAGGAAAAAATGAAGGAATGAGTCAAGTTGTGTGTCGAAGTACTTTCTTTGAAGTTTTGACTCTGCTATAGACTGGCACAGGTCCTAGACTGACTTGGGAAGGGTATGATAGAAGCAACTGCAACCAAAGTTCAGATTAGATGTTACATAAAAACCAGATACCCCTAGGACAATCATCAAAAGAGAATTTACTTCGAGAACTATGAAAAAAATATATTCAATCATGCTACAGTTCTTAAGCATGAGTAGACAAGATTCCCTTCGTTTCCATATCAAAGCTTCTCTGGTTGGCAGAGCAAGATGTGACAATGTGCCATCTGTCATATCTGAAGGACCTGACTTCACATGGATAGGCCCTCTTGTGCCTTTAGGCAATCACACAAAATTTGTCCAAAGGCCCTTGGAATACAACTTGAATTTAGCCCACCACCATAAACCAGGTTCTGGGGCCAACCTTGCTTTTAGGTAAAAAGATACTATTCTAATCCATGTGGCATGGGAAAGACAGACCCCTAGTAGATAGTGGCTAAATGGGGAGGGTGTTATCTGACATTCAGTGGCTGAGGAAAACCAACATTATCAAGTACCAACAATGTACAAGCACTGAGATAGGAACCTTATCTCATTATCTCACTTGATCCTCATAACCCTGAAAGGTTTAAGTTTTTTTACTTATGTATTTGAGATATGAGGAAAAATTTTTATTTAAATATTTTGAAAAATTTAGCCTCTCTGCCCTTCCTTTCCCACCTGTAGGGATTGGGAAAGTAAAAAGAACAAGCTTCAGAACTACACAATACTCACTCTTTGAAGCCCAGCAAGGGCTACATCACAAGGAAATCTCATGGAAATTTCAGGAAGGGAGAAGAGAATTTCTATTCATCCAGCAGCTTTTAATCATTCATTTGCCATGAAGAGTCTATAGGCATGGGCTCTTTTCCTGGACTCTGAACTTACTTGTGGTCAAGTCAGTATCCCAGATCCTTTTGGGTCTGTTTGTATACCTCAGTACTTTTGTAGAAAGTTTACGAAAATAGATAAATCCTCAAATAGAGAGATAGTACCTATCTTCTGAGGTTGTTTGGATAAAAACTGAGATTCATAAAATACTACAGAAGTACAATTTTCAGAATGGCAAAATGGTACCTTGAAGCCTCTATAACATAACATTTTGACCATGAGCTACTTAAGAGTCTTTGAAAGCTGTAGAGATCAAGTAGTTACTCTAGTTAGCAACAAGATGGCATAAAGAATGTATGCTAAGGAGTTTGCACTGGACATTTAGGAGTAAGAGAAACCACAGTTTATACTTGTGCTTATAATCCTGGAAACTCAGACTTTTTCCCAAGACTTTCTTTTTAATAGTTACTCTTGCCTTGGTTAACCCTCTTAGGCTTTTGAACCTCAATTTTATTTTTTCTTTGGTTTAAGTTTTGTTTACCTAAATAGCCATTCTTGATTTTTTTTTTTTAGATTTAAGTTTTGCTAGAGTCAGTCCTCTTTGACCCTTTTGAATGACTTCTGTAGGCCAACTGCTCCTGTTCCCTCTCTAGACTGGGGGGGGGGGGGTAAACTGGTACTAACCTCTTTTCTGTGTCAGTTCCTGTGTTTTGTTTGTCTCAGTGGTCTATTGAGGTTAGTGACTTTGTTCCCTCTCATTCTTGTATAATCCCTTGCTAAGTTGATTGTCTCCTGTAACTAGGGATACAAGAGGCCTATATGTTGAAGGCTGCACAGTTATACTGGTTTCAGGCTAGATCTACTACAGTGGGTGCCTAAGCAATAAGTTGACCATTTCTGCTGTTGTTTTATCAGTTTTCTGAGGAACCCAACTAAGCCTTATCTTCTCATGAAGACATTTGAGAGAGAGCTCTTATTCAATAAGCCTGATGTGGCCTTCTGGCCTAAGTCACTGAAGGGCAAACTGGTTTAGAATACCCCAAGTCTCCCAAAGTATGCCAAGTCTCTGCTGGCCTCCCTGGACAGAGACTCTTCTAGAACTTTCAGGTTTTAGGCAGTATGTGCAGGAAGGAGTATTACCAAAGAGCAATTAAGAAACAGATTAGTATCCCAGCACAGAGCTGATGAGATCATTAGTCACAGCTTTCCCCAGGAAAGGGACAGAGTAGCAGTAGTTTTGCTAATTCTACACAAATAATAGGTCAAGGGTCTGGAGAATACGCAGTCTATACACACGTGTAACGTAGTTCTGATGTTCTCTTTTTGTTTCCTCTCCAAGTCTCCAAAGCTCAAGTGCTTCTCAAATACTTAAGGGGACTGAAAGAAAAAAGAAGTAATCCTCCTACAAGTACCTACAGCTTCATTTACACAGAGAAATCTCACAACGTACTAGGTAACTTGTAATCTCTTTGCCTCAACCTCATCTCTAAATCTTGGTTTGCCTTCTGCTTGGGTACCATTTCTTCATCAATTGGTTTTTACTGGTTTCTTTTCTTGGGGAGGGGGGCAGGAAGGGGGAAAGAAAGCTTCCAGTCTACCTCAATGTTAGGACTTTTAGTCAGGATACTAATGAGTTGTTCTGCTATGGCAAATAACTTCTTAATTTTACATCTGGGTGTCCTGGAATGATTTTTATCTATGAGAACCTTTCTCTTAAGTCTTTCGTGGCCTCTTTTCTATGGCTGTCTACTAAAGAAACATTACATTGGCAAACAGACTGCCTAAACTCTAACAAGTGTATGTCTTTTGTTCTTAAGAATATTGTAGAAATCCTTTTTCTAGTTGCTTCTTCCCTTTGTTTCTGTAAATAAAGTTGGTGACTGGATGGACTTTCAAGGCCTGACCTCTCTTGAGGCTGTCCCCACTAGTTTCTGATGGAAAGTTTTACAGCAGACTTCTTCATCTAAACTTTGACAAGGGCAATCTGACCTAGTTTCCTAGCTACAAAGCTAAGTCCCAATATAAACCAGCTGCAGCTGTTGTCTTAAGCCAGTCTTCCATGAAACCTTCCATTTACCCAGAGGAAAAAAGAAAAGTTTCTATATAGTGGAACTGGAAAACCAACAGTTTGACAAAACTAATTCTAATTGAAGAGTATGATACATATTTATATCACATATATTTATCAATATAGTAATTAATGGAGAAAAACCGACCAGTGTGGTTCACTCAGTAGGACTCCCCAAAAATCCAAGTTCAAATGATGCCTCTAAGCACATACTAGTTGTGGAACCCTGAGTAAGTTGCCTGGCTTTTTCATTTTCTAGGCTAGAAATCAACTCAAACAGTGGAGATCATCAAACTGTAAATGGTGGCCTCATCCTGATTTAGATAACTGCATTAGTATGATTTCTTTTGTTAAACATTTCCCAGTTGCATTCAAATCTGGTTCAGCCCACACTGTGTTGAAGATTGACAAGGGTAGGAGTTTTATCTGATTGCAGTCTAGATTAGGAAACTCACAGGTTCAGTATCTAACAAAAGGCAGTTCATGGACCTTCATTTGTAATATAGAAAGTTTTTAGAGGAGTTAGAAACAGCTTGGGGGGGGGGGGCGGCAGCTAGGTGGGCAATGGATAAAGCACCGGCCCCGGAGTCATGTGGCCTTGGGCAAGCCACTTAACCCCATTTATTTGCCTTGCCAAAAACAAAAAACAAAAAAAAACAGCTTGGGAGTAAAAGAAGGGATTTATAGTTTAGGTATATTTGCATTTTTAATATACTTTCCCCTTAATCTCAGACCTAGATTTGGGACAGAGGTGCCATCTACTCTTTCCCTTTATCAGAAAAACAGAATAGTTATGATTTTTTCCTTTTAGTCTGTGTACCATTATCTTCTTTTGTGGGTCATTTTAAAATTTATTTCTCCATTAAGTTCATCCAGGAAAAGCTACGTGATTTTAGAATAATCAGTCAATTCTCTTTGGGATTTGATCCTTTTCTTATCCAGTTTGCTCTGTTACTTAACTGTACTTCTTTTCTCCTCAGCAATCTTATGATAACTAGATTAAAATAAACAAGCTTCCTAAGAATGAAATCAGAATCAAGAAAGATCAAGAAAGAGATAGCCAGGAAAACAGAATGATGGAAAGAAAAAGAAAAAAAAAGAAAAGAAAGTCAACAAATGCTGAATTCTCCACACAAATGATTGCTAGGACAGTCTCAGACCATTCTAGGTGAAGCATTCATCCTTAATTCACTTTATTCTGGAAAGCTATTTAACAGAGCCTCAAGCTACCAGCTCTTTTTTAAAAGGCTCAGAAAACCAAATTGCTTAGTAGGTGAGAGGTAAATGTTCTCAGGCTGCATAATCCCTACTAGACAGCATGCTCCCCTTGTCTTGGATTTATATACCTTTCCACAGATCCTTTAGTGAAATTGCTTTCACCTGGATCTAGTAAACTACGCTCTTTATCAAAGCCTCCCCCGACCCCTATCTTTTCCAGGTTTTTGGTTTTGCCCTGAAGTCAGAAAACTGGAGCTTCTCTCCTGTTTAGGAGAGTCTGCAGACCCATACCTTGTTAGTCAAATAATGCTACTTCTCCAAGTCTTCTTGAGAGTTCATGTGGTTTGGTTTTAATTAAAAATTTTATCAAACAGTATGGCAGGGGAAAAATTGCAAAAGACCATTTATAACATCTGGCTTTGAAGTCCCAAAAGATTTTCTTTTATTCTTTGCCTATCATCCTCTTCTCCTAACCCTTTCCTGAATACTAGAAATGGAATATATTATCATTAAGTGAGTAAGGAAGGAATTTCATTTGCCTAGAAAGTGTGTGTGTGTGTGTGTATGTGTGTGTGTGTGTGTGTGTGTGTGTGTTCCGACTACAGAGAAGGAATGTCTTGGAAAGAATACTAAATTTGGAGTCAGACGTATCTTGGGTTTTAGTTTTGGTTTTGCCCCACAATCAGTTTGTAACCTTATCAAGGTAGATTCCACTCTCTAAACCTCAATTTCTTCATTTGTATTACTGGTCAATATGACAAAAGAAGAAAATGACAAATGTTGGAGAAGATGTCTACTAGTCTACTGCTGGTAAAAATTGGAAAAGGGTTTACATGTACAAAATATTTATATCAATTTTTTCAAGGTGGCCTCAAATTGAAAACTAAGGTGATGCTCTCCTTTAGGGTTATGACTAAATAAATTATGGAAAAGTGAATGTAATGGAAAATTATTGTGTTTAAAATATTATGAAATGGGCAACTTCAGAGGAAAACTCTTTGAGCTATGATAGAGCAATGTGAGCAGAACTAAGAACAAATTATACAATGATAACATTAGAAAGAAAAACAATTTGTTTTGCTAGACCATATAGCTATATAATAAGGGTTTCTTTTTCTTATTTAATTTGCTAATAGGAAGGGGAGAAGACAAAGAAAAGTTATGGATTAATAAATATTTTAGGGGCGGCTAGGTGGAGCAGTGGATAGAGCACCAACCCTGGCGTACCTGAATTCAAATCTGGCCTCAGATACTTAATAATTACCTAGCTGTGTGGCCTTGGGCAAGCCACTTAACCCCATTGCCTTGCAAAAAATCTAAAAATAAATAAAATCAAATTTTAAAAGGATAAAATGAAAATTATCATATATAAAAGAGATAAAAATTTAAAATAAAAAAGTTAGGGGAAGCAAAGTTGATGCATAAGGGATTATAGGAGGACAGGATCATAGAACTAGACTAGGAAGGGACCTCAGAGAATATCCTAGTACAAGATATTTTACCTGGGATCTATGAAGATATACTTTTTTATTTTGATAACTGTACTTCAATATAATTAGTTTTCTCTGCAGAAGCTAGTTGGTGCAATTGGATAGAGTACCAGGCCTGGAGTCAGGAAGACCTATGTGCAAATATGAACTTGGATACTTACTAGCTGTGTGACCCTGGGCAAGTCATTTAATTTCTGTTTCCCTCAGTTTCCTTATCTGTAAAATGGGGATAAAAATAGGAGCTATTTTCCAGGATAGCTATTCAAATCACATAAGGTAATATTTGTAAAGTGTTTGCACAGTGGCTGACACATGTAAAGTGCTTTATAAATGTTAGCTATAATAATCCTGTGCATTTTATTTTATTTATTTAAACACATCCAAGAAAGGGTCCATAGCATAGAGGAAAAAATTGGTCAAGAACTCTTATCTTGAAGAGCCCTTAAATTTACAGATAAGAAAACTGAAACTCAGAGAAATTAAAGGACAACTCAAGATCATAATGCAGTAAGCCTGAAAGCCACAAATGATTCCTACATTAAAGATTGAAATTTTAACTTATATGGGAAGAGGACTAAATGAAGGCCAGAGCAGAATTAGTGAATACCCTGTATAGAACAGGTTCTTAATTATTTAATGTAGTTGACTAATCACTCTGGTATTATAAATAATAATAGGACCTTTAAAGCTCATAGTTGAAAGAACCCTTAGTAGAAAGAATAAATAAAAGAGGATATCTAATCTAATAGCTTCACTTTCTATATTTACAGCTTATAAAGAGCTTTGTTCATAGCCAACTGGTGATTTTTTTTAACTTTTATGTTTTCTTCTTATGCTATAATATTCTTTTTTATTTTTTAAAAATAATTATTGTATTTTATTTACTCCTTTCTTCCTTTGCACCCTTTCTCCATGCATTGAGCAAATTATTATAAGCAAAAGAAAGCCCTTAACACATAGCTGCATAGTCTGGTAAAACAAACTCACATTAGTCATGTACAAAAGCAGATTTTTTTTTTGCATTTTAAGTTCATCTATGAGGGATTGAGGGATATGTTTCATTCTCATTCTTTAGGATTTGTGGCTTATCATGTTGATCAGAGTTCTAACATCTTTCAAATTTATTTTTTCTCTTATTATTCCCATTTTATTCATGATCAAACTGAAGCTTAAGGAATTTGACTTGCTTCTAGTAACAGATATTTAAGTGGTAAATCTAGGTTCAAGCCTTTTGACTCAAAGTCTAACATACCATTAACAATATGGGTTTACATATATGAATGTATGTATATGAGGTTTCTTTGGATATATATGTGTGTTTTTACCTATTTGCCATGGATTTTTACTAGATTTTAACTCTTTGAAAGTATTTCTATCTTTCAAGCACTAAAGCACTGCACAGGATCCCACACATAGTACTCAACACATTTATAGTGTGATAGAATATAAGAGTAAGAGGGAACCTTGGTGATTTTCTAGTTCAAATCAAACTAATTTTTACAGATGAGGACACAAGGAAAGGGGTTTTTTAAAGTCAGAATGAATTCATGGCAGAGCTAGAACTATGCCAATGGATATTGGTGGGATTAGGCAAAATTTGAACTTGTCCTTAAAAATGTTTTGTTTTTCATTCTGAAACTGATTTACATAGGTTGTCCACCAAGTTCCAACACAACAAAAATAATTTCAACCAGTCACTTTCCTGAAGAAGGATTGCCTGATCCTCAGGTAATGATTTCTCCCCACCCCACCAATAGAATTATCACTAGTAGAGGAACTGAAACTGATTGCTGAAATACTGTTTGGAAAATGATAGAAACTCATTAAGGAAAGGCTATGTAAATGATATTGGTGAACATTAATTAGATTCCTGAGAATTTTTCTAAATTGCACATGAATCTTAACAAAGATGTTCAGAAAAGGTATACTAAAACATAGAAAATCAGAGTTTAAAGGGACGTGGGAGAACAGAACTTTCAGGGGGAATGAGAAAATATAATACCAGAACATCGATAGTAAAATGCATATGAATCTTAACTTAGAAGTTCAGAGAAGATATCTTAAAAATAAAAAGTCAGAATTTAAAGGAAACAAAAGAATATTAGAGTTTTCAGAATGATTAATAAAATATAATATAATATTGATAAAAGAATGTTACTACTGGGAAGGATTTTAGATCAATCAATTTTTTGTTAAATATATATATATATATATATATATATTTCCTCGAACAATGTAGATTATAGCATAATGCATGTATTTTTCAATCCCCTCCCATTCTTTTTAGATTTGATTACTATCTTTTGCTTTTATATCACAATCATTTCAAAAATACAGATTCCCCTTCCCACACGTGTCCACTCAATAAATTTTCCCTTATAACAAAGAACATTGTTTAAGCAAAACCAACTGATATAATTATGACATCTAACAAGATTATACCACATTTTGCTTCATATATCTCTATCTAGCTTTATCTCTTCTTTCAAGATAAGATGGGTTATCACAGTCACAAAAGTGGTTAGCTTTATTTTAGTGTTCTTTTTAGTTATATCAGAGATATAATGTCTAGATTTTCCCCTTGTTCTGTTTACTTTTTATTAAATGAGTCTTTCTATGATTTACTGAATTTTTCATTTTTAATATTTCTTATTCCAAAAATTACATTTCATTCTAATTAACTTGGTCACCTCTTTTTTTTAAAATTATCTTACAAATTTTAAAAATAATTCCCCTGTCATATTGAAGATACAGGAACCCTTTCTTTTTTAATTATTTTCATCCATATGCACATGTTTAATTTCTGTCCACCTCTTTCCACTCACCTCTCCTCAGCGATGAACAGTCAGGTTAGCATTGTACATATATATTTTTAATAAACATATTTACAGATTAGCTATTTTCAGCATGAGGAATTAGGATTAAGGGAAAGAGATATTTAAAACATAATTTTTATAAAGTGTTCAGCAGATTCTGAAGGGTTGGGGGTTTTGTGTGTGTGTGTGTATTGTTTGTTTTTCTTCCTCTGGATGGAGATAACATTGTCCATAGCTGGTTTAATAACTTCGTTCTAGTTCCCTGAACTGCTGAGAGATGCTGCTTCCATCAAGGTTGATCAACTCACAATGCTGTTGTTAATGTGCACATTGTTCTCTTAGTTCTACTCCCTTCACTCAGTATTGGATCCCATAAGTCATTCCATGCTTCTCTAGAGTCTGATCATTTATGGTTTCTTATAGAACAATAATATTCCATAGTATTCATATACCATATTTTGTTTAGCCATTCCCCAATTGATGGGTATCCCCTCAATTACCAATTCTTTGACACTACAAATAGAGTTGTAATGAATATTTGGGAACATGTAGGACTACTTTTATTTTTTATAATTTCCTCTGAATATAGACCTAGAATTGGAATTGCTGGATCAGAGGGCATGAACAGTTTCATTGCTTTTTGGGCAAAGTTCCATATCATTCTCCACAAAGGTTGAATCCATTCACAACTCCACCAGCAATGTATCAATGTCCTATTCTCCCACAACCTCTCCAATATTGATCATCTTCCCTTTTTCTCACCTTGGCCAGTCTGGTAGGTGTGAGGTAATACCTCAGAGTTCTTTTAATTTGCATTTCTCTAATCAATAATGATTTGGAACATTTTTTCCATATAGTTATATATACCTTTAATTTCTTCATTTGAAAATTATCTTCATATCCTTTGACCATATATTAATTAGGGAATGACTTGTAACCTTATAAATTTGAAGTAATTCTCTATATATTTTAGAAATGAGACCTTTATCTAAATTCCTACTTGTAAAGATTGTTTCCCATTTTTTTTCCTTTCCTTCTAATTTTGGCAGCATTACTTTTTATTAAAAACATTTTAATTTAATATAGTCAAAATCATTCATTTTGTAGCTAGAGCACAAACTGCCTTCTGTTGGGGGTGGGGGAGGTAAGCAAGATTTAGGGGGGAAATTATAAAATTCAAAATAAATAAAACCTTTCTAAAATTTAAAAAAATCTACTAAGGTATCAACTTTTTTTTTCAGATATCTTAAGAGTAAATTATAACCTTTAGTCACCCCAGAATTAAGTGAATTGTTTTTCATAAAGCATGTTCCCATTTTACTTGTGTGATGTGAAGTTCAACTTTGTTTTTCCTCACTTTCCTCTAGTCCTGATAATAGCCCTCTGAGTATATGTTACAAGTCCAAATGTGATAGCTCTAAGTAGCTCAGAGAGATCTGTTCCATTTTTTCTGTTTTCTTCCAGTTTCATAATTAACATTTAATATTAGATATTCACCAAACTTAAAAAACATTATATTTGCTTTCACTAGTTCTCTTTGTTTTATTAAGATAAATAGAATTGCTGGTAATTCTCTCATTCTGCTCCTCCATTAGATTTAAGAAATCAGTTTATTTTCTAAACCTGAAATGTTTTTGACTATCATATCTTTTCATTTGGCAAAAAAGTCAAGAATTTGCTGACTGGGGCACTTCCTAGTTTGTTTTTTTTTGTATCCTTATGGTAATGAATTTATATTAATTAAACATTTTTAGAATGTTTACTGATACTTTGTATAGATTTTCTGTTCTTTTATATATTTCCTATTTAGGGACACCTAAGCTGGAGTGGATTCAATTGTGTATCATATCTACTAAATTTTAGTCTTCTAGTTTGATAATGATTTTTTGTCAATGGATCTGATTCTAAAATGAGTCATATTTTAATAACTAGTTGTTTTTTGCCTGATAAAATATAATCATGTTAATTTTTGTAATATTACCTTGCATTATCCATATCCAATTCTTCTTGATTGTTTTATTTGTAAAAATATTCATGGTATAAAAACATGAGGTTTCTTTGGAAGCTATAAATTTTTATGCTTTCATATATTTTATTATCGTTTTTCAACATTTTTGTAGCGTTTTTTGCATTGAAGTAACTAATTATTAAGTTCATATTGATTTAATTTGGGGAAAATCTTATCAAGTTCTACATAGATTTTTTCTGTTTCTTCTCTCACTAAAACAAGTATTGGTACAATTATCTTCAAAATGATCTTTTTTTGCTCGTCATAAACATTTTAATATAAGATAACTAAATGTCCCATGTTATTTGGAATAGAAATGAGATTTCTGGTTGCCTTTGAATTCTGCAAATCCTTTATTTGCCTTTCTAAGGAAGAACTGTGACCCATCCTTGGAAGAAACTCTTAAACAGTCTGAGGTTATGTCTTTTAGTGGAGAATAAAATTTCACATTCTTTTCATAATAAAAATTGTTAAATTATATATAAGTGAAATTGTTCTGTCAGACTTACATGAATTATATACCCCAGAATATTTGGGACAGAATCAGTGCTATATAGCTTAAAGAACATAAGAAGATACTATTCTGGGCCAAGCACAGTATTAAATACTAGTAATAAAAAGAAAGACAAAAAAAAGTTCCTGTCCTCAAGAAGAATTGATTCAAATGGCAAAAGACAATAGATAAATAATGAGTACATAGTATTTGTCTAGATAAATTTTTGTAGGCATATAGATGTATCTGAAATATACAAATGGTACCTTGTTTCAGATACTTTTAAGATATAATTTTGCTCCACAAAATAAAGAGGTTTTTGTTTTTATATTTTAAAAATTCAGTAAACATATAAGACCTTGATTTATTTTTTCTTTCTTTTTTGTGTGACTGAAGATATAATCTACTGTTGTGAACATTTGCCCCTTTTCAAAATTTCATTAATTTCATTCCTCATTACATTGTTTATTATTTTCATAAAATATTAATTACATAAACATATGCATACATACATCAATATGTAGATAAAGGTAATCTGAAAAAGGAGATATTAGTAGCTGGAAGGATCTGGAAAATACCTCTGAGAGTAGAATTTTAGCTGTGTTGGGAAGGAAACTAGAAAACTATGAAGCTGATGTTTAGAGGGAAGATTATTTCAAGCACTGGGAATAACTCAGTGCCAAGATAGAGATAAGAAGACAAAGTCTGATATTTGAGGAACTTCAAATAAGGCCAACCTTATGTGGAAGGAAAAAAAATAAATAAAACAGCTAGAAAGGTAGAAAGAGACTTAAATTTCAATTTTGATTTGATTCTGGAAGTAAAAGAAAGGCTCTGAAGCTCAATAAACATGAAAATAAAAGTTTAGATAATAGATTTTTCTGTGCTTTGATTGAGAAAAATCATCTTGGTGACCAAGTGGAGGATGGATTGGAATGGGTGAAAAAAATAGAAAACTATTGTAGTAGTTCAAGTAAGAGATGAGGGCCAATAGAGTTCTGACTGTATAGTGGCCATGGTTGCCATCCTTCTAGCTCCAAGAAGACCAAAATAACATCACTATGTTGGGTCAAGGTATGGTATGTCTGACTGTAGTTCATCAGATTAATATGAGCTCAGAAGGCTCTACCATAGATCGGGCAAAAACTATTTCACATGAACATCTGGAATGGAGTTGTCTTTAAATTTGCACATTTCATGCTTCTTTTGAGCTACTGCAATTTTGCTTTTCTCAAGAAATACAACATCTTTGATACAGGCATGCCCTGTTAGGTGATCTTGTGCTAATGTCTCCCATGTCTTTGAACTGATTCCAAAATTCTTCAGAGAGATTTTGAGAGTGTTCTTGTACTGCTTCTTCTGACTTCTATGGGAGTGATTACCTTTGAGTGAGTTTTCCATAAAATAATAAGGCAAGTCCTTTGGGGTATTTTCTTTTTAAATTTTTAACAAATTTTATGTCTTTAGTATTTTATTTTTCACCCAGTTAATATAAAAACATTCTTAATATTCTTTTTAAAAAACATATTTAGCTTTTTGCAAGGCAATGGGGTTAAGTCACTTGCCTAAGGTCACACAGCTAGCTAATTATTAATTGTCTGAGGCTGGATTTGAACTCAGGTCTTCCTAACTCCAGGCCTGTGCTCTATTCACTGTGCCACTTAACTGCCTCCAGCATTCTTTTTGAAAAATTTGAGTTCCTAATTCTCCCTCCCTTCTTCCATCCTCACCTCCCTCATTGAGAAAGCAAGCAATTTGATATGTTATAAATGTGTAGATGTGTAAAACATTTCCACAGCAATCATGTTTATTTTTTTTAATTTAAGGCAATGGGGTTAAATGATTTGCCCAAGGTCACACAGTTAGGTAATTATTAAGTGTCTGAGGCTAGATTTGAACTCAGGTATTCCTGACTCCAATGTTCTATCCACTGCACCATTTATCTGTCCCTCCACTGTACTGCCTAGCTGCCCCAGGTGGAATGTTAAAAGAAAACATTTAGAACCCTCCTCCACAAGAGATAAACCTCAAGAAAAATAAAGCCTTTTTAAAAGTGTGCTTTAGTATGTATTCTGAAAACTTTCAACTTCATGTGAGCAACAGGTGCTACCCAACAAGTTCAAAGTAGAATGGTTTGAGTAGTTATCCTCAAATCTGTGCCCTCTAACAAAAGAGAACCAAAAATCAAATTGCAAAGTTTTAATTAAGAAAGAATAATAAAGGAAATCACAAGGGAAAATATTCCAAGGCAAAAAGGAGCATGATATTTTACAATCCCACAGGGGAAAGGTACAAAACTCAGACAACTCACCATCATGGCTTTTTAGGCATGCCTACTAGGTGAGTAGATGGTTCACTGGATAGAGCATTGGTTCTGAAGTCAGAAGGATCTGAATTCAAATTTGACCTCAGAAACTTGATGCCTACAAACTGTTTGAGCTTGAGCGAGTCACTTAACCTCAATTGCCTCACATCCAGGGTCATCTAGTCATCCTGATTCATATCTGGCCACTGGATCCAGATGTTTCCAGAGGAGAAAATGAGGTTGGTGGCTTAACATTGCACCTCCTCACTCAAATTCAATTCATATATTTGTCTAGGCATCACCTCCCTAATATCATGGTCCTCTTCAGAAAAAGTAGGACAAACAACAAACTGTGACTCCACGTAACTTCTGCAGCAGTAATTCCTTTGTGCCTCTAAAGCTACAATTGTTGCTTCCTTTGAAGAATGGTGCTATAATCTGCTGTTTCTGAGTTATTCTTTGAGCAAATAAGTTGCTGCCATTTTTGCTGGGCTTCTTCCCTGCTGAACTGCCTTTGACTGGGGGTTTTGTGAAACTGCCCATATCTACTTCAATTTGGGGGGGGGGGGGGGTTGGCCTTTTTTCAAGTTAGTTTCATAGACTTATCTAACCAACAGAGAAGAAGTTCCTCAGGGAAAAATCTTTCTTCTATTCCTGGTAGTATGCATCTACTATGGGCAAGTCACTGTTCTAGGCAATTAGGATACAAAGGCAAAAACAACTAGTCTTGCCCCTTAGTAGATAAAAGTCTATTAGAAGGATTTACATACACAGATTAGTAAATACAAATGTATACAAAGTACTATACAGTAACATCAAGAGGGAGAAGACTAATAATTATTCATCAGGAAGGTCTCCTATATGATTAAGTTGTGCTTAGAAGGAAATGAGGAATATCCAAGGTGGATAGTCATCTTCACAAAAGCAAAGAAACAGATGATCTTCCTTTCTTTTTTTTTTTAGTTAACCATCTTTTATTTTCTCTTCTTCCTCTGCCCCCACTATCTGCAAAAGAAGAACAAAAATCTTCTACAGATATGCATAGTGAAATAAAACAAATTCCAAAAATGTATGCTAATTCTGCATATCTGTCAGAAGGTAAGTAACATGCATTAGTTTCTGTCCTTATGGCTAGTCACTGCATTGATAAAAGTTCTTAAGTCTTTCAGAGTTTTTATTTTTTAAAATGTTATTTTTAATGGTATAAATTGTTACAGCTGACTTTTTCCTCTATCAATCCGTTCAATTACAACAATAATAATAAAACTTCCAAGTTTTTCTGCAACCATTGTTTGTATCAGTTCATACAGAATAATATTCAATTACATTAATTTTTGTTTGGTTGGTTATTTATCCTCCAGTAGATGAACACCCCTTTAGTTTCCATTCCTTGTTAGGACAAAAATACTTTTGCGCATGTGGATCCTTCTTTATTCTTTTCAGCTTTCTTTTTCAAACAATTCCCATTTTCTGCCTGGTGGCTATTCATGTGTGAGAGAGAAAAAAAATAACAGAGAGATAGATCTCAGGCCTTCCCCATCAAGGCCAACATGTGGTTCATGACCTCTGTTCTTTGCCTCTTTCATTTGTTCTGTCCTGCTTGTGGCTGAGTATCAGAAACAGCTAGGACTTTATGAGGTTTGAAAGGTCAGAATGGTGAGTTACCAAAGGTCCAGGAGTTAAGATCCACGCCAGGTTTTGTGATCAGTCAGCCCAGTACTGAGGCCAGTGAAGAATGACCTTAGGACTGGTCTCTTCAGTCTCTGAAATGAAGGTTCACCCAGACACCATGCTGCATTCAGAAATAAACCTGTTGGTTGAAGGCTGTTTAGAAACTAAAGTTTGAACCTGTTTTTTTCTAAGCATCAAGACAGGGGAACGTGTGCCCCCAGCTGTTGGAGGGGAGAAATGTTGGTGCTTCTGTACTTCCATCTTCCCAGTAGGCATCCCTTTGCAAAAACCAATTGATGTTACTTGGTTAAATTAACTAAGGAAGGGAGAATAAGTATTTAAGTGCCTACTCTGTGCTAGGCATTGAATTAAGGGCTTTACAAATATTCTTTTATTTCATCCTCAACACAGTTCTGGGAAATGGTTGCTATTATGAATTCTCAATTAACAAAGGACAGAACTGAGGTAGTCAGAGGTTAAATAATTAGCTTAGGATCACACAAGTGAGTATCTGAGGCTGGTTTTGAACTTGACTTTAGGTCAAGCATTTTGTCCCCTGAACCACTTAGCTGCCTCGGAACTGAGGTGATAATCATTGAGAGTTGGGGAAGGGGGAAGGAGTATCATATACCAAAATGGGGGCTGGAGCAACTTGAGAAGAATCATTCCCCTTAACCCCTCAAGGAGGGATATAAAAAGATGTACTTATTTCTATCTATCTATGTTTACATAAATGTGTGTGTGTTTGTGTGTGTGTTTATGTAATCAGTCCAGAGTATTCACTATATAAAAATGAAGACATTGGGAGATCAAGCAACTTATTCAACATCACATAGAACAGGGATTCAAATTCAGGACATTTGATACTAAATTCATTGCTATTTTTATTATTCCTCCCTACTTCCTGAATATTTCAATTCAAAAGAATGGTGGATTTTTCTGTAGAGAGATTCTTCCTAGGTTCTATTTGAATGTAATGGAAGTTGACTACTTATTCCCAGTGAAAGAAAAAAAGTGGAGCAATAATCCTTTTCCTGGGGCAAAAGTAGTTATAACAAGATTCCCCAGATCTGTGCCAAAAAGAAAGGATATTTAAAAGGACATCCATACACTTGGGCAGCAGCTTAAGCACCCTGAGGCTGTCTCAACAGTCAAAGCCAAGAAAATGCTTAGAATCTTTAAATGCAAAATGTTAGTGCTGAAAGAGGGAGATCTTAGTGATCATCTCATCCAACTCATTTTACAGATGAGAAATATTCAGTGACTTTTTGAGAAGTACAAACAAAATTGTATTCATTTGCTTCCATATTGAAATGTCAAAATTCAAAGGAAAAATTCAAGTATAATCGAAGGACTGAAATAAAATTCAAATGACTGGAGGTTAAGGGTGAGATTATATAAAACAAAATGCATAAGACAAATTTTCCAACTGGATGTGTCATCAAGAGATGGGAATTTGATCTGAACCTTGGAGTTCTAAGACCTTCAAAGAAATGACCAGAATTTTGTTTTAAAGATCAACACCCAAGTACTCTTTACTTTCTACTGTCCAAGAGGGGGAAAAAGCTCAATTCATAATCTAAGTAATTTGTTGGTTTTTTTTAATAGGCCTACTTTATTCACCAATTTTGGACAAACCCTCCTCAAATGAAAATCTTGCCTTGATCTAGTCTAGAATTTGTTGAGGGAAATGGAGCACCAAATGGATTGGTTTATCAGTAAAACTGAGTGAAATGGAGTATAAAGGCAATTATCTGAGTATTTCAGCATAGTAGGTAGTGTCTACTTAACTACTTATGGCATCTGGTGGTCATGTATGGTATTACAGTTCCTTTCTATCAGAAACATTTTCTTTTTTTATTTTGGGGTTCATTTTTATTTATGTAGAAGGTACATGAATCTTTGAATACATTTAGAGACAGACTCCTGTGGGCAGTGAGAAATGTTTGGAGCCCAACTGTCTGACTATCTAGTATACATAATATTAAAGGTAAAGGGTGGGAGAGATGATTGATTTATTCAATACATTTATTCATCAAATCACCTCCACTTATAGTAAAAAGCCAACTCAATCAATAAATCTCTTTCATGGATTTCAGACTAAGTGCAAAAAGTCTTTGAAAGAAATTGGTTGAAGTGTAATGACACCAGATGGGAAGTTTCTTCCAGTTGGCTGAGGGATTTTGTCACCCCAGGGGTCATGTATAAAAGCATCAAGTTAACTGGATTTAATAAGTTCCAGTGATTACAAAGCCAAGAAATAGACAGTTCCAGCAAACCCTAAAGAGGAACAGACTTAGGAAAGATAGGTCTTGTTTTTCTGTCTCTTCCATTCCTACCCAGAGCCAGAGGAACGAATACTTCAGAACTCTGAAAGGTCTGGAGAATAATGGACTTCCTATTCTCCCACATTGTCTTAATTACATCCAGGGTGAGCCAGACACCATTTTAAGTTCTGGGGACACAAAGAAAGACAAAAGACAGACCTTGCTCTCAAGAGGCTCACATTTTAATAGGGGAATAACAGACAAACAACTCTGTACAAATAATGGGTATATAATAATAATAGCCAACATTTATATAGTACTTATTGTATCCCAGACACTGGGCTAATGGCTTTATAATTATCTCATTTTATTCTCACAATGATTCTGAGAGGCAGGTGTTACTATTATCCTCATTTTACAAATGAGGCAACTGAGGCAAACAGAAGTTAAATTAAGGGTTAAATTAAAGTTAAGTTAAATTAAATTAAGAGGAGGTTTTTGAAGCAACAGAAAAAGTAGCAGTGGTGGCAGTAAGGAGATGGTACAGAAAACTGGAGACTGGATAGGTGTGCACAACAGTACCATAGGTTCCTGTAGAAGTTGCTGCCTGAGTCCTGGAAGATGTAGATTGTCTCTGATTCTCTGATTTCAGCAGTCTTCATGGGAATCTGAGCCTCCACTGGTTGCTAACTTTCCTTTGGGGGGGGGGGGATAGTTAACAAACAGAAAAGGAGCTATTTCCCATTTCCCTTTGTTGCTGTCTGAGAGAGAACATGTTTACTTCAAAGATTTTCTCTGGTCCTTTAAAGCTATATTTACACCTTCTGTTTTTGTTTTTGTTCTCTGCAAGGCAATGGGGTTAAGTGACTTGCCCAAGGTCACACAACTGGGTAATTATTTAATGTCTGAAGCTGGCTTTGAACTCAGGTCCTCCTTACTCCAGCTCTGGTGCTCTCTCTTCACTGTGCTGCCTAGCTGCCCCTGCATCTTCTATTTTAATTAGAATTAAAGCACTGACTTTCTCTAGATAAAAAAAGATCGATTTTAATTTTTTTTTTGGAATCATGTATGTACTTGGTTTTGAGGAGGGTGTTGTGAAGGAAGGAGGAAATATCTTGGAGTTGGTATACAAAGAGGAAATCAGAAGCTCTATCTTCAGTGAAGCAGCTTTAGGGGTGGGCTCGGGGTAAGGAATCTTATCTGGGTATTTCAAACTAAAAATTAGAATTTTATTGGTTTATTTAAAATTTTATAAATTTTCCAAAAGTTGGAACCAAACTGGGGTTTTTCTGCCCTCAGGTTAAAATATGCCAAACACCATTTTTTGATATCTTAGATAAGGCTGGTCTAGGATCATGTTATTTCATGTCTCATTCTTGTTGATAGCTTCAGAATAAGTTTTCTTCAGTGGAAGAGTCAAGTGAAAGCCCCCCCACCCCAGGCTTGCTAGGGAGTAGGAATTGCCTGTGTGTAGAGGAAAGATGCAATTGCAATGACTTGTAGAATAACATCCGTATTCCAAAGCTGGCATCCAGAGGAGCTTATGAAGACTTTTTTTTCCTTTCATTTTCACCTCCTAATCTCTATCCTGATTGACAAAGAAGGCTGCATCTACCTTTGCCTTTTCTTCTCTTTACTACTACTTCTTCAAATTATCCCTGGGCTCATTTGAACCCCTGGCTCAGCTGTCCTGAAAGAAAATGGAAGAAGAAAGGCAAAAAGAAAAAATGGAATAAGCTCCTTTCTGAGCCCCAAGAAAGTACTTTGGGAAGGCTACCTGAGCAAGAAGCATACTGCCTAGGCAGTAGCCAAAGAAAAAGATAAATGGTAGGGCTTCATCCTACATTGGCCAGGAATGGAAAATAGTTTCAGGAAAACTGGGTAAGTAGAGGACAGGTTCCCATGGCCACTTGGAAGTTGAAACTGCGGGACCTGAGTGAAAAGATGGATGGCTAGAGTATGCTGACTGCTGACCTCTGGCCTCTTTCCTCCATCTCCTGGTAAGAACATCAAAAAATACCATAATACCAGCTGGCAGCTATAGGAAACACATTCCTAACCTCTCTGCCTAGTAGAGTCCCTCCAGAAAAGTACTCTGTACAGGTCTCTGAGGACTTGAGTTTTTACCTCTGACCTTCATGGTTCTATGTTTGATCCATTGTGAACCTGAATAATTATAAGAAGAGTTGATCTCTACCTTTGGAGGATTATTTGGATACTGAATTTCCCAAGTTCTAATTTAGCTGCAACAAAGTGAATCAGAGAAGTTTAGACATTTCCTTTGTGTCAAAAAAAGTCTTTGAAAAAGGTGTATCAGTAAAACTCAAACTACAACAATTCATTCAAATAAATAAACATCAATTAAGCATTTATGTTAACTACCTATGTGACCTTGAGCAAGTTTTTCAATTTCCCTGGGCAAGAGTTTCCTTATTTGTAAGATAAAAGTGTTGAACTACATGGTCTCTGTGGTCCTTTCCAGCTCAATACCTGTGCTAGGTACATGGGGATTATATACAGTTTAGATAAAGCATGGTTTCTGCCATCATATAACTTAGACTTTATTAAGGTGGCTTCTTATATAGGTGTAATAATAGAAATAAAATAAATATATCATAATAATATATGATAAATACATTAGGATGACAAAATCAAAGGACTTTGTGAAAGTGAGGCTGGGAATGATCTTGGATCATGAAGGAGATTTCAACAAAGTCAAATGTAGTAGCCTCAACTAAGTTAGAAAGGCTTCAAAATACTAGCTGCTGATAGAAAACTTGTCTATTCTATTATCTGAGTCCCAGCTTAGCTAAATCCAGATAGACTCATCACTAGGTCAACTAAAGGAATAAACTTTTTGGGGGGGATATAGCAACTCTTGAGGACCATCTACTATGTTCCAGAGAGGTTAGTTACATGGGAAAAAAAAGATTTTTGGAGCATCATCCATAATGAATATGTATTGCTATGACTGCTATTATGATTATTGTTAATAATTTTAATAATTACTAATAATGATAATTACATTTTTATATGTTCCAGCCTACATTTACCATTTGCTTCTCCATTATCCTGAATGATAACTCATTTTTAATTTTTTGACAACTGTAGCATTCCATGACCAGAAGTTGTAGATCACAAGGACATTTTTGTATCTGTCTCAAATCTGTGAGGTAACCTTCTCCAGTAAGCAATATTCATATTAAAATATGGGCACTTTCCCCAGGGGATTACTGGAGTTATTTAACCAATCAATTAATAAGCATTTATTAAATCTCTATTCTGGCTATGCTCAAATAATCCAAAGGAAAAAAATGAAATAGTCCTTGTCCTTAAGGAGTTTCCCTAAGGAGAAACAATGCATACACATAAAAGTAAACTATTTTAAAAATAAATATGAAGTAACTTTCTTGGGGGGTGGGAGGGAGGGGGGAAAGAGGAAAGAATAATCAAGAAAGGCCTTATGGAGGAAATGTACAAAATCTGTGTGTTCTATAGCCTGAAGAATTATGTAAATGAAGACAAACTCAGTCTATTTCCATCTTAAAGGGAGGCCTCCACTATTTTAGATCTCTGGTCCTACCTATTCATTTTGATGGTCTGGTGAGATTAATTACAGGGAAACACCCATAGCTGGAAGAGACCAGATCTTGGGTGACATCAAATTTACTCCAAAGATTAAGTCACTTGCCCCCACCCTAAATCACCTGACAACCTGTTTGAATTAACGCATTTCTCAATGAAGAAAAGTAGGAAAGGGGCTAAGCAGGCTCATCTACTAAGCTTATAAGTATGTATATGTGTATATATACATATACAAGTATATCTACATGTATTAGATAGAGAGTAGACAGGTGGTGAAATGGATAGCATGCTCTGCCTGGAATCAGGATCTCATCTTCCTGAGCTCAAATATGTCCCTGGAAACTCACTAGCCCTGTAAACCTGGGCAAGTCACTTAATCCTATTTGCCTCATTTTCCTCATTTGTAAAATAAGCTGGAGAAGAAAATGGTAAACCACTGCAGTCTCTTTGCCAAGAAAATCCCAAAGCAGGCACTACACATCGCACACAACAGAAACAAATGAACATATATATTTATAATCATATATATTAATATATGTAAGTGCATTTGTATGTGTATGTGTAAGTATGACCCTATATTTTCATTGCTAGACAACCATCAGCTAATGTACCTCTTTCCAGAATGAAGGCTAAAAACTTCTGCTTAATGTGTTATCTAGAACACTGAAATGTTAAGTAACTTCCTAGGATCATACAGCCAAGTATGCTTTGGATACTAACCTTGAACCCAGATCTTCCTGTCAGGGTCAGCTCTCTACCCAGATCTTCCTGTCAAGGTCAGCTCTCTACCCAATATACCAAGCTGCTCTTTAGACACTTATTTTATACACAGACTCAAAGGGAATGTAAGTTTATATAAAAATATAAACTGACTGCTGAGGGTGAAGCTGGAAGGCTCAGTAAGGAAAGGCCTTGGGTAGAAAAATGCACAACAGGATTATTTTCTCTAGGCAGATGCTTCTCAGATGTACTTATCCAGCCTTAATATCTTTTGAGCCATTCAGTCTTGCAATTTCAAATTCCTATTAGACATCTCAAACTGGATGTTTCATAGCCGTTTATAATTCAACATGAACAAACAACTTAATTATTTTCTATTCTAAACCATCTCTTCCTAAAATCTCTACTACTGTTGAGGGCATCACCATCTTCTGGGTCACTCAAACTCACTCTGAGGCTTCTCACTCCTTATAGCCAATTAGTTTCCAAATTCTATGGTTTCAGCCTTTCTAAATCTCTTTTCAGTGTTTCCCTTCTCCCCTTATGACAGTGCTACCACTCTAATGTAGAGCTTCATCATCTACCTGGTCCACTGTTGGTCTCCCTGTGTCCAGTCTCTTTCCACTGCATCCCATCTTCCACTCAGAAGTCAAACTGATCTTCCTAAAGCTCTGATCTGATCATGTCCATTAGACTGGTTACTTTCAGGATCAAAAATAAAAACACTGGTTGATTTTCATAGCCCTTCATAACCTGGCTCCTTCCTACCTGGAATTTCAGTCTTCTAACAACTTATTGCTCCTTCTCCCCCGCCCCCCCAATCCATTGCCTGTCTTGCCTATTTAGAATCCTCTCCCTCTTCATTTCATCTCCTGACCTTTTTTTTTCAAATTCCTATTAAAAAAAAAAACCTGGCTTCTAAAGAGTTCCTTTACCCTTCCCCCAAGATGCTTTCCATCCAGTTTATCCTATTTGTAACTTGCTTGTGCACTATTGTTTTTCAAGGGATTTCCCCATTAGACTGTGAAGATAGATTTTTCCTTTTTTTTGACCCCCCCCCCCCAGTTCTTAGCATGGTACCCCGCATCCAGTAGGTGCTTAATCCGTGCTGATTTGCCACGGTTGGGAATGAAGTGCAATAAGGCTGGAGAGGCAGGTGGGGAAGTCAGAGGAAGTCAGCCCTGGGGCCGTTTGTTTTTATTCCTTAGGTGTTTCGAGGCAGCGGGGTCCCTCCGCAGGGTCTGAGGCCGCACTTGACCTCCGGGGTTTTGCAGCCGGACACGTGACCCTGGGCCGGGCAGGCGGGGCAGGCGCTGGGCGGCGCAGGCATCTGCCCTCGGCGGCGCTGCGGCCGCGGAACAATAGCGCGGCCCGAGGCCGGCGGCGGGGCTGGGGGAGGGGACCACGGTGCGTCACCCCCCGGGGCCGCGGGGGGCCGGAGCGGAAGTGACGCACAGCGACGCCGCCGGCCCAGCGGTCTCCTAGGCGACGAGACGGCACCTCGGTCGTGCGTCATTTCCGGCTGTCTCCCCACGCTCCCGCCCCTCTCCCTGGCAGTCTTCGTGACTCACCCGTGGCTCCTTCCGGGAACTCCGCGGGCTGTTGCCGGAGTGGGAGGAGAGCGAGGGGGCACGTGCCCAAAGGCGGGAGTTTCACTTTCCGTGCACTTCCGGGCGGTCGCGTTCGAATTCGAGCTTTAGGGGCAAGGCTAAGGGGAGGAGAAAAGAGGGGGAAAAAAAGCCTCCCTTAAGACCCTACTATTGGGCATGCGCAGTCCTCGCCGTTCAGGCCATCTGGATTCTACGGCTCCGGGTGTTCCGGCCGGCCGGGAGGGCTCCGCCCCCGAGCTGTAACCCTGGGCACCGGAATGGGTGGCAGAAAGAGTGGCGGCTGCTCTTCCCACTTTGGGGTCTTCTCGAGGCGCCAGCCTGGGCCCCTGGTTTGCTGCCGACGCGCCCTCCTCCGAGTGAATCTCCCTGGAAGAGATATTGGATTTCATCTAATGGCAATTTCTCATTTTACAGAGAAGGAAAGTCTCAGAATGGCGCCAATCATCCATTCATTCATTCGTTCGTTCATTCATCAATATCGGAATCATAGTATTTGAAGGCTGTCAATCAATCAGTCGATAATCAGGAGTAATGAAACATTTATTCCCTTCCTACCCTCCCTGCCTTCAGGGGTTTGCTAAGAGCTCAGTGGCCATCTAGTCAAGCCAAGCCCCCAGGGTGAGGAAGCCAGTGTCTGTCCTGGCTCGGGAACTAGGAGGAGAAACGCATTCCTGGCGCTCAAATGGAATCTTTTTTTGGGTTTTTTTTTGTAAGGCAATGGGGTTAAGTGGCTTGTCCAAGGCCACACAGCTAGGTCATTACAAGGTGTCTGAGGTCAGATTTGAACTCAGGCACTCTTGACTCCAGGACCGGTGCTCTCTCCGCTGCTACCTAGCCGTTCCTCAAATGAAATCATTTTGGATGATTTTAGGATGGTCCTTTCAGACCTCAAGCCAAATAAGCCTTTTTGCAACTTCTTCCCATTCATAGTTCCTGATTCTACAGAACACGAACAATGCCTCCTCTACCAGCCACCCCCTCAAATGCTACTCTGTCCCCCTGAGTCTTCTCTGCTCCAAATAAAATATCAGACCACAAGTAATTTTTAAGCACCTAATATGAGCCAGATAGTGAGCTATAAAGTGGAAATATAAGATGAAATGGTCCCTATTTGAAAGGTGTTTATATGTAAAAAGAAGATAATTAAAAATAGTTAAATATCTGGCAATTTGAAAGGAAGATTTAGCAGCTGAGCATATCCCAAAAGATGCTTCATGTAGAAAATGGCATTTCAGCTAGATTTGGAAGAGAGGGTTTTTCTGTGATGATGTTCATTCTTGAAGACCTTGATAGCAGGGGGGAATGATGCCATGTGACAAGCTCATGAATTGGTTTTGAGAGTAAGGGAGAGTTGTGTTAAGTCACCAGCCTCATTTTTCTCCTCCAGAGCCATCTGGGTCCAGTGACCAATATGAATCAGGATGACTAGAGATGATCCTGGGTGTAAGGCAAGCAGGGTTAAGTGACTTGCCCAGGGTCACAAAGCTAGTATCAAGTGTCTGAGGCTGGGTTAGAACTCTAGTCTTCCTGACTCCAAGGTCAGTGCACTATACACTGGACCACCTAGCTCTAAAAGGCAGAAGTGAAGTAGAAAGCATTCCTTGCATAGAGTTTAGCTCTAGTGCAAAGGTACAGAGAGAGGAGAGAGTGTGCTCTCTGAGGATCAAATAGAAAATCATTTTGGCTGGATTACAGTATGAAAGAAGATAATTAATATACAAAAATTTTGGAAAGATAAGATGAGGCAAGGTGGTGACAGGTTTTTTTTTTAATATCACTCCACAGTAAATTTAAAAAATTTTTATGTTTACGAGGCATCTAGGTGGTGCAGTGGATAGAGCACTGGCCCCTGGATTCTGGAGGATCTGAGTTCAAATTCAGCCTCACCTCCTTAATAATTACCTAGCTGTGTGACTTGGGCAAGTCACTTAACCCCATTGCCTTGAAAAAACAAAAAACAAACAAAAATTTATTCCCCCCCCCACTTCCTCTTCTACCTGGATATATTGGGTATAATGATACCCATTATACATATGAAGTCATGCCAAACATTTCACATCCACTTCCCTGGGTGGGGGAGGTGAAACAAGAAAAAAAATTAGGAAAAAAATATGCTTCACTCTGCACTCAATGTTCATCAGTTCTCTGTGGGTGGAAAGCATTTTTCATCATGAGTCACTGGAAATTGTGTGACATTAAAAGTACAACAAAGGGTTTATATTCTAGAGATCACAGAGAACCATTAGATATGTAGTGTTAATAGAATTTCTACTGACAAATGTCTAACCTGTATGTAACAGAGCAGGACAGAGATGGAGTACCAATAACCAATTTAATTACTTTGATTATAAGGAAATCAGTTTGCAAACCATGGAATTTCTCCTAATTGGAACTCTACCTTGCTGTAGTTCAGGCAGATATTATATAATCATAAGGGTGAAGGAAGGCAAAAAAAAATAGATCATAGAACAAATCAGTTTGGGGACTGGAGTTATCTTCCCAGCATCTTCTCACTCTGCAAAGACAACCCAGCAATCATAGCAGCTATGACCATCCCACTAGGACAACATAGGTGTCTTTGATTCCTGTGGAAATGATTAAGTTGATTGTATAGTCTTGTGGATACATATTATTTTTGTTTGGTACAGTGCACAGTTCTGATTCACTTCACTTAAGACAGGCAAGTACAATTCAGAGAAAGAATAAACATTGACAAATAACAACTATTTTGTTTTTACTGTTTTCCAGGGCCAGAGACTGCCTATATAAAGGATCTCTAGAAACTAAATTATTTTTAAATTCAACCAATATGGAAATCTTAATTCTCTTCACAGTGGGTAGGGGAATTGTATAGTCAGTCTTGTGTTTTAGGTGTCAGCAGAATGAAAGATTACCACCCTTAAGGAATGGAAGGCTATTGCAAAAATAGAGTTGAGAGGTTTGAGAACCTGAACAGAGGTGGTAGCTGTGTTGAGTAGAATAGAGGATTGAATAAAAAAGGTGATAGAGGGAGAATAGGAACAGCAAGACTTGGCAACTAACAGGATATGTGAGGTGAGGGATAACAGGAAATTGAATATAACTGGGAGTATGAATCCATGAGGCTGGAAGAATGGTGGTGCCTTCAGTAGAAGCAGAGAAGTTTGGAAAAAGGTAGGGAAAAGGTAATGAATTCTGTTTTGGACATGTTGAGGTTGAGATATCTCTGAGATATTCAGTTTGAAATGTCTAATAGGTAATTGATGATATAGGACTGATGCTCAGGGGACAGGTTGGGGCTGGATATATAGATCTGGGAGTTAAGTGATTTGAACCTGTGAAATCTGAATAGGTCAAGGGTAGAAAGAGAAGAGGAGAGAGTCTGAGGAAAAGCCCTGGAGAATAATAACAGTCAAGGGACATGATCTGGATGATGAAACAGTAAAGGAGACTGAGACAAGGGGTTTAGATAGATAGGAGGAAAAATAGGATGGGGTGGTATTAGAAGAACTCAGAGAGAAAACAGTATAGTATACAAGAGGAAAGGATGGAAAATATTGTAGACTATAGCTGATAGGTTGAGTAAGTTAGAGTCTTCAAGATTATCTAATTTAGCAACTATAAAATCATTTGTAATTTTGGAGGGAGCAGTTTCATTTGAGTTATGAGAGTGAAAATAGGATTGAGGAGTAAGAGAGGAGAAGGGAAGCAGTGAATGTTGATACTCTTTCAGAGTTTGATAGAAATAACTGACAAACTATTATGTAGTCTATTTGTTTTATAGGTGAAAGATAATGAAAACTTGGGCATAATTGAAAGCAATAGAGAAAGAATGGTAGTAAGAAGTTGAAGATTAAAATGATGCAATTGTCTGAAGATGCAAGAGAATGGGACTAAGTGGCATGAGAAGGGTCACTTTTGTCATCAGAGATTGAAGAAAAGGAGAGTGTGGAGGATGATATCAAAGGGTCTTGAGATTAAGAGAAATAAGGAGTATTTGATTCTTGGGAGCAATGTTGAAGAGAAAATATCTGGAATAACTTCTGTGGGAAGTAATATAGAAAGTCAATTAGAGAAGAATAAAAGAATTGTCTCATTGCAGTGAATTGAACTTGTTTATAATAGAATTGTAAATTACCTAATGATACCTCTAGCTTAGTTCAGTCCCATATAAATAGAAGAGGTAGCAGATGATGAAAGTAAACAAGTTGAGTTTTGGCTAGGCTTGAGCAATGGGGGCCATGAGTTAAGGGGGCTAGGATTTTGACAATACTAATAAAGGTGGGGGGAACTGGAGCTTCTGAGGTGGATGAGGAATGGTTTTAGGAGTGAGGCATAGGGATAGCTAGGTGGTACAGTGGATAAGAGCATTGACCCTGGATTCAGGAGGACCTGAGTTCAAGTTCAGCCTCAGACACTTAATAATGATCTAGCTGTGTGCCCTTGGGCAAGTCACTTAACCCCATTGCCTTGTTTTAAAAACCCCCAAACAAAATGCTATTGTAATAATCAAGCTTGAGATGCTAAGAATCTGCAGCAATTTAGGGGACAGGGAGGAAAGTGGTGCCCTCAACAGTAAAAAGGAAGATTAGAAGTAGGGAGGTTTTTTTTTTGTGTGTGTTTGTTTTTATTTTTGCTTTGTTTTTGTTTTGTTTTTTTGCAAGGCAAATAGAGTTAAGTGGCTTGCCCAAGGCCACACAGTTAGATAATTAAGTGTCTGAGGCTGGATTTGAACTCAGGTACTCCTGACCCCAGGGCTGGTGCTCTATCCACTGTGCCACTTAGCCACTCTGAAGTAGGGAGATTTTAAGGGGAGAGATAATGAGTTTCATTTTGGACATGTGAATTTATCTGCTGAACATCTATGAAATGTCTGAAGGGGGAGGTGGCTAGGTGGTGCAGTGGATAAAGCACCAACCCTGGAGTCAGGAGTACCTGGGTTCAAATCTGGTCTCAGATACTTAATAATGACCTAGCCCTGTGGCCTTGGGCAAGCCACTTAACCCCATTGCCTTGCAAAAAAAAAAAAAAAGAATTGCCTGAAAGACTGTTGGAGATTCAAGATTGGAGGTCGGTACAATGGTTTGGGCTTGATAAGCAGATCTGAGAATCATCAGCATAGATAAGGCAGTTAAATCTATGGGGGCTGAGGAGATCAAGTGAAATGGTATATAAAGAGTATACAAGAGGGCCCAGGACAGAGTCCTGTGGGAATCCAAGGTTAGAGGGCATGATAATACAGTAAAGGAACCTGAGAAGTATCATTCATGGATATATTGGACTCAAACCTCTTAATCATCCTGGTTGCCCTCCAGTTTTTCAATGTTCTTTTAGGTCAAGAACTGAACACAATATTCCAGATGAAGTCTGACAAGGGCCCAGTACACAATGATCACTTTCCTTAATAATACAGCCTCATATCTCATCAGTTTTTTTTACCTGCTATATCACACTGTAACTTACATTGAACTTCAATAAAAACTCCAATATTTTTCAGAAATCCTGTTGTCTTTCCATGTCTCCTCTATCAACTTGATCTTTTAAACCCAAATGTAAGGTTTCAAATTTATCCCTACTGAATTTCTTATCACATTTATTTCAATGCTTTAGACCAGAAAATAAAAAACTTTTTCTTTAAAGACACAGATAATAAATATTTTAGGTTTTGTGGACTAAGAAACAAATTGAGGATTTTACAAAGGTACTTATAACAAGAGTAATGAAATTTCAAATTTTTTATTGATGAAATTCAAAACAATAATAGGTACTTTTTTATAATACAGGTCCACTGATGAGAAGAATGGAATTGTTTTTTGGGGCAATAATATTTTCATTTTATCAGGATTCATAATATACCCTATCAAAATTGATTGCAAACACTTAAATTAATGCTATTCTGTAAATGAGAGTTTATGTATTTTATCTTTAAAAATGTCATTTTATTTACATAGGCATTACACAGATAGGAAAATACTGATATTAATCTATGAACATAAGATTTTCATTGCTAGGAAAAAACTTGCAGAATTCTTTTTAGATCCTTCTCTGATTTTTCTTTTAAGCAAGTCATTACATTGCAGATTAATCATTTTCATTTGAAGTCTGGGTGGAATCTCCTCAATTGTTTTGTACTTGTATTGAAGTCTGAAAAACATTTTTGAAATTGTTTGAACTTGAAAAATGAGTCCACTGAAAATTTGGGTGAAGAGATCTTATTTCTTGTTTTATCTTTTGATAGTATGGGAAGTGTATAAAACAGTTAGACATTATTTGTGATTCAAAGAAGTTGTCATTGAGTTTACCTGACTGCAGAATAAGTGTTGCATATAGGCATATAATTTTTGTTTGAATTAATTTAGAAGTATTATCAAGTTGGCAGCAAAAGCTAATTTCCAAGCTATTCAGTGGGCAATAAAAATGGTCCAGAAGGTTCTCATTCTGGGAAAAAAAAATGTCAGTCTTAGCTCTAAGATTAAAAAAAATCATATTACTTTTTTCTTTTCTTTTTCGTCATGAGCATTGATAATGGAAAAAAAAAGTCCTACCATGGTGATACTCATGGCATTCAAAAGGCCATACAGTTATAACTATTCACTAGACTGAGCAGCAGTTTGAAGTGATGAGAGCACCATATTTGGTATCTGTCACAATTCAGCTCTGCTTTTGTAGTGCAAAAGCAGCCCTAAACAAATAAATGAATGAGTATGCTTGTGTTCCTATAGGACTTTATTTGTGGAACTGAAATTTCAATTTAATATAATTTTCACATGTCCATTTAAAAATGTAAACAACATTCTTTGCTCCATGAACATACAAAAATAGGTAGTAGTTCAAATTTGAACCATCAGCCATAATCCCTGATCTAGATTGTCAAAATTCTTTTGGATTCTGACTGTTATCTAGCATATTAGCTTTCCCTCCTGGCTCTGTGTCATCTGCAAATTTGAACATAACATCTGTGTCTTTATCCAAGCCATTGGTAAAAATGTTAAACCTCATAGATTCTTAGGAAATCCACTGGTGATGTCATTCAAACTCACAATCTAGATGTTGAGACTTTCTCTTCTCTCTGCCTTCTTATCTTTCCATTTTTTTTAATACCTTTCTTCAAAGTATGCCTTACAAATCAGGGACGCTAGAAACCTTCCTCTTCAATCTTAATTCAGTGTATTTTCAGTGTGTATCTCCTGACTCCTGCATTTCATTCCCCAGACCTGCAATGCTCTCTTTTCAGTTTTTTTTCAAGTCTGAGCTAAAGTGCCATCTTCTGTAAGAAGCCTTTCCCTTTGGTTATAGTGCCTCCTCTTAGAGAATAGGCAGAATTTATTCTGAATATTATTTGTATATAGTTGTGTACATGTTGATTTACCCATAAGAGGCTGAGCTTCTTAAGAGCAGAGCTTGTTTGTGTTGTATTTCTTGTAGTGTCCTTAATTCTTAACAGTTGTCAAGTATATACAGTGGGCACTTAAGTGCTACTTTGTTTAACATCCTGTCACTATGATCTTGAAGCATTAACAATGACTTAGTCCTGCTCTCTGACTAATTTGGAATCCCTCTGATTGTATTACTCAATCCATTTTTTTCACAAAGTGGGAGATGCTTTGCTAATCTAGGTAAATATCTACAGCATTAGCTTCATCTCTTAGTTATCCTGTGCAAAATGGAAATGAGGCTGGTTTGGGGCATGATGGTTCTGGATGAAGCCAGAATGGATCTTTGTAATTGCTGCTTTCCTTTTAGCAGCTATTACAGAATCTCTTAAATAATCCATTCCAAAGTTTTCTCAGGAATTGAAGTCAAGCTCACTAGACTATAATTCACAGATTCATTCTTTTCTGTTATTTATATATATATATATATAATATATAAATATATTAACACTGGACAGTATTTCACTCTTTCAATGCCATTTTACTTCTTTTGTTTTCTTGTTTCCAAGAACCTCTGGGTTACATGCCCTTGGAGGTCCCTTCCAGCTCTAAATCTATCCATTAGCTGTAAAAATTTACCCAGTTATTGATAGTCTTCTTAAGGCAATTACCTTCTTGCTCAAATATTATTCCAGGGCCAGTAAGGAGGTGATGTAGATTATTGAGAGCAGTATCAGAACACCGAATCCTCTTGGATTCCTCTGGAATCCTGATTGATTTGGGATGCTCTCCTTCAACTAAAAAAAGAGATATTTCCTCCCTCCCCCACTTCTGGAAAGCAATTTAGTAAACATTGATTCTTTATCCAAAGGAAGACAATTAGTATCATCCTTAGAACAGTGTATCACTATTGCATAAAATTTTTAATAATTAAAATAAACAATAGGTGTTGGATACATAGTAGGTCCTTAATAAATACTTTATAAATAATTAAATTTTATTAAAATTTATTAAATATCTTCTCTTCACAACAAATGCACTGTGACAAAAGGGTCAGGTAGATTTTTTTCTCTCCAGGTGCCTCTAAGTAATTCATTCATAGTCTATTAAAGAAGACACTTGACACAGCTTGGGATCTTGATACCTTTTGGTTTAGTCATACAGTGCTAACTGGTGCATAGATATTTCTGAGCTAAGGGGCAGCAGCAATTAATATATAGATTGCTATACTGAGAGTAAGGAAGACCTGGGTTCCAATCCTGCTTTTGAAGATCACTAACTGCAATCACAGGCAAATCATTTAATCTTTTTTCACTTCATTCTCTTCACTGTGAAAAGAGTATTAGGCTAGATAGCTCTAAGGGCCATTCCAACCCTATGATCCTTGCAAGACTTAAGTAGCCTTTTGGAAGCTTCAAAGTAAACCTGTTTTCAGCTGAAGGAAGCTACCTCTTCAAGGATGTTCTTTAGTGTCACCCCAAATCAGCTGGTGGCATATTTGTGACTGTCACAAATCATATAGTAAGGTTGCCTGGTGTAATGGAAAGAGCTCTGGACTTACTGAATATGAGACCTGGATTGATCTTTGATCTGCTTCCAGCTGTGCTATGGGGTGACCCTTTATCCTTTGAAACTTCAGTTGTAAAAATGGTCACAAATAATTCTTATTACCTCACAGGGTCATTGAAAATTGAGATTATGTGGAGGAAAAGTTTTGTAAAACTAAAAAAATCAAAATTTAAAAGAGTTCTTTTCTTTTCCCAAAAAACTGCACCCAAGGTCAAGATGAGTGGAACACAACTGACTGAGTAACAAGCATTAGATCATGGGAGCCAGTTCAGATTCATTTCATTTTAATTACATTGAAACAAGATTCCCTAAGACAATTTCCTTATCTATAAAAAGTAAAAAGTAAAACTGTAAGGAGTAAAGATCCAGGCCCCACCCCACCTTACTCCACCCATTCCTCCCCTCACCTCAACTCAGGGTATTGATCTCCACCACTTAAAGGCTTTGAGCTCGAGATTGCATTCCTGCCCACATATAGACAAAGCATTTATTATGTATTGAGTGCTTATAAAGTTCCAGATCTTGAAGTAAGTGAAGGGGAAATAAAAACAAATGAGCAGGACAGTCTTTGCCCCAAAGAAGTTTATATCCCTTTTGTAGAAAATAAGCCTTAGCCAGAAATGGAGTGAAGTGGGCAGGGTGGGCAGCATGGGTTGGGGTAGATAGATATACTATGTGGAAATGTCTGGAAAGGCTGGGTAGGCCTTGATCTAGTCTAATTAAGGTGAAAACTCTTTTATCAGACCTCAAAGGGGTGAAGTTCAAGGTAGAGATAATGGCCAGAGTTGGAATAGAATGATATGATGTTTTGCAGTTTTGTTTTTGAGTCTTTTTTCCTCTCATGTTCATCTCTTCATGATCCCATTTGAGGTTTTCTCGACAAAGATAGTAGAGTGGTTTACCATTTTCTTCTCCAGATAGATGAGGAACTGAAGCAAACTTGTAAGTATATTTCTACTCAGAGTGCCACTATATCACCTAGTTGCTCAGACAGTAAATGCCATATGAAAAATTATCTAAGGTCAGGAGGACCTTGGGTTGAAAGTCCAGTTTTGCTACTTTCTGAGTGACCTTGAGCAAGTCATTTCACTTTTCTGCAAAATAAAAAATAGTTGGCATATGTATCTTATCTGTTTAAGTGTCCATCTGTTGTTTGTGTGTATATATAGTAAACAAAGCACTTCCAACTTGGCCAGTAGTGCTCAAGGGATTTTAGGATTTAAGGATGGGATGTGGAAATTTGGAACAGTGCCAGAAGGTAGACCCTTTCATAACTAAGAAACTTGCTATACCCAATTTGGGGAACTTTTCCCAACCTAAAAAAAGGAGACTCTTACACCCAACTTCTCACTCTTGGAAAGCAATAAATACTGATTGATTGATTCTTTTTTTTTTTATTTTTGTTTTATAGGTTTTTTGCAAGGCCATGGGGGTTAAGTGGCTTTCCCAAGGCCACCCAGCTAGGCAATTTTTAAGTGTTTTGAGTCGGGATTTGAACTCAGGTACTCCTGACTCCAAGACTGGTGCTCTATCCACTGTTCCATCTAGCTGGCCGTATTCTTTTTTTAAATATAAATGATTTTTCCAATTTATATGCAAAGATGGCTTTCAATATCCATTTTCTATGGTAAGACTTTGAGTTGCACATTCTTCCTCCCTCCTTCCCTTTGACAGCCAATAATCTGATATAGGTTATACCTGTATAAATTTGTTAAACATTTTCATATTAGTCATATTGTGAAAGAATGGTTGATTCTTGACCAAAAACAGGCAAGTAGTATTGTCTTTTTTAAAAAAATTATGCAATGGGGTTAAGTGGCTTGCCCAAGGCCACACAGCTAGGTAATTATTAAGTGTCTGAGGTCAGATTTGAACTCCACTGGGCCACCTAGCCACCCCAGTATTGTCTTTTTATTTTATTTATTTTTTAATTTTTTTTTTTTTTTTAGGTTTTTGCAAGGCAAATGGGGTTAAGTGGCTTGCCTAAGGCCACACGGCTAGACCAGATTTGGGCCGGTGCTTCATCCACTTCGCCACATAGCGGCCCCTTAGTATTATTGTCTTTTTTTTTTTAAATTTATTTAAGGCAATGGGGTTAAGTGACTTGCCCAAGGTCACGCAGCTAGTCAATTATTAAGTGTCTGAAGTTGGATTTGAACTCAGATCTTCCTGAATTCAGGACCAGTTTTCTATCCTCCCTGTCTTTAGCATGATGAGTGCGTCTAGTTCATGACTTTTTTTTTTAAAGTTTTTGCAAGGCTTGCCCGAGGCCACACAGCTAGGTAATTATTAAGTGCCTGATTTGAACTCAGGTACTCCAGGGCCGGTGCTCTGACCGCTGCTCCACCTAACCGCCCCAGTTCACAATGTTTTGAAGAATACAACAAGCCAGGTGTCGGCCTTCATCAAATCTGCACCGGGTGTCTGTGTAAACTATGCAGAAGCACCCAGGTGGGTCTGCAGTCAAGAATGGGAGTGCCGGGTCCCGCCCGCCTCCTCCCTCCCACCTGCCTCCTCCCCCACCTGCCTCCCCCCCCGCCGCCCCGCCTCCCCAGGTGGGCGCCAGGCTCTACGCCCTCCCACGTGGAGGCCTCCCGCAAAACCCGGAGGCGCGGAGCGGAGGCGGCGCCCGGACTGCCCGGGCCGCCACCGCGCAGGCTCAGAAGCCGGCTGGCGGGCGGGGGTTTGGGGCGCGAGTCGGAAGCGCCGGGACCGCCCGCCCCGGAGGAGGCCGCCGCCGCCGCCGCCGCCGCCCGCTCCCCGCCAGCCCGGCTGGTCCTCCCGGCCCGGGCCCAGCCCCGGCTGTGTAAGTGCACCCGCGGGGCCTGAGCCTTCGGCCGGAGAGGAGCAGCAGCAGCAGCAGCAGCAGCGCGCGGGGCTCCGCCGCGCCCCGGCCCCTTCCCCGGCCGCCGCCGCCTCAGCCCCGCGCGCCCCGAGGGGCCCAGCTGGCAGGGCCCGGCCCCTCCCCGCGGGCCCCACCTGGCTGCCGGGTCCCAGCCGCGCCGCGGAGCCGGAGGGGCCCCTCCTGGCCCACCTCGCTCCCCCCCGCCGGGGGCGCCCCAAGTCCAAGTCCGTCACTCAGTCAGTCCGTTGGAGCCCTCGGGTGCAGCGGGGCCGGGCCGAGCTCAGGCGCAGAGCCCCGAGACCCCCGGGCGCCCGGCAGGCGCAGGGCCGAGGCCGGGCAGCGCTGCCCCGGGGCTGGGAGCTCCGCAGACAGGTCCCGCCAAACGGCTCTGGCGAGGCGGATGGAGGAGCAGACGCCGGAGGCAGGGCCCCGAGCGGGGAGGGGGCGCCCCGGGCGGAGCCGCGAAGTGCGCCAGGGCCACGGGGAAGAGTGGGCGAAGCCGGCTCCCGCGAGCGCGGTGCTGCGCCAGTCCGGAGCCGGCCGAGCCATTCCCGCCGCCTCGCGGGCGCAGACCCTCCTCCTCCTCCTGCTGCCGCTGCTGCCCTCCTTGTCTGGGGCCTTCGGGCATGGCCTGTGTCCCACGTAGAAAACCTGCTTATCAGTGGCATCGCACACCCCTGTCTAAAAGGGAGCTGCTTCTTTCCAAGCCTAGCTCCCCCGCAGGATGGCTACCATTCTTGGTTAAAGGGCTTCCAGGTCAGGGAGGCTTTGGTGGAATAGCAAAAACCTGCGTAATTCCCATTCATAATATCACCGATTAGAGTTGGAAGGGGCTCTATCTTAACTACTTCATTTTACAAGGAGATGTCATTCCTCCAAGTTCACTCAGGTAGTATTAAATGGAGAGCTTAGCCTACGCCTTTTCAGTGCCTCGGTTCCCTAAACTGTAAAATGAATGGGTTGGATTAGATGGTTTCTAAGGGCCCTGCCCAATCTAATTTATATGATCTTGTGATCCTCTCTTTACAGGGCATGAAACTTTGGAGTTGGCAGAGACTTTAAGGATTATCTAATAGCTTTGTTGATGTTCAATCAATTCATTGACCCTGCTTGAGATTTTTTTTTTTGCAAAGACAGTGAAGTAGTTTTCTATTTCCTTCTCCAGATCGTTTTATCGGTGAGGAAACTGAGGCAAGCAGGATTGTGATTTCTTAAGTTCCACCTAGCTGCTCCCACAACATTAACAAAAAATATTTATATAGCAAAAAAAAATTGATAAAGCAAAAATATATATTTATATTTATTTACATATATATTTATATATGCAACAGTTGTTATTTTCCCATTCCATCAGGTACCAAGTCTTCATCACCCCATAGGGTGTTTTCTGGGCAAAGATTACAAAGTTTCCTTTTCCAGTTCATTTTACAGATGAGGAAACTGAGGAAAATATTTATTAAAAAATTTATATGGCATGTTTGCAACATGCTTTGGAGATATTCTCTCATTTGATCCTGTGGAATTGGTGCTAAGACATTAAGTGACTTGCCAATGACACTGCCATGTCTGAGGTAGTATTTGAATTCAGGCCTTCTTGACTCTTAGTCCAACACTTGGATTAGGCAGTCATCTAACTGCCTCATTTAGACTAATTCTCTAATTTTGCAGATAAGAAATTAAGATACAGAAGTGACTTGACTAATAAGATAAATGACAGATTTAAGATTTGAATCTGGGTTATTCAGTTCCAGTAACAGAATTTTTTTTGTTTGTTTTTTTGCCATTTTTATGACATTATTATGGTCATTACCTATGATTAAGAAAGGTAGCAGAGGGGGTGGCTAGGTGGCAGCTAGGTGGTGTAGTGGATAAAGCACCGGTCCTGGAGTACCTGGGTTCAAATCCAGTCTCAGACACTTAAGCAAAAACCTTAAAAAAAAAAAAAAAAGGTAGTAGGTTCAAGTTTTCAAAATCAAGTCTTATTTAAAATATAATTGTCTTTCCATTTTACCTTGTTATAGTCCAGATTTCTTATTTATTGTATAAAGGATATTCAGAGTCCATTTGGCTATTGAGTGGTACACCAAGGAATCAAATCTGGATTTTCTGTCTGGTTTACTTTGCAGTATTTCATATCCCTTAGGTCAAATTTCAGGTTCTTCCTTGTCTAAGATTACATTCTGTCTGTACCCTCTTCTCTACTTTTGATTCCATCTCTTTGGAAAAACAGTAAAAACTATACCCTTTTCAGCAAGTTTTGGTAACTTCATGATGAGATAGAAAATCTTTTGCTTATCAGTTGTATTTATTGTACACCCCTATCTAAAAGGGAGCTGGTTCTTTTCTCACTTCTTTCACAGTATACCTCCCCTGGAGGATGGCTAGCTACCATTCTTGGTTAAAGGGCTTCCAGTTTAGGGAGGCAGTCTACTTTGGTGGAAAGAGCCCTGGACTTGGAATCAGGAGTAACTGAGTCTAGAACCTTCCCTTTCATAGCTGTGTGACTTTGGGGGAAGTCACCAGCTATTTTTGAGACCAAATTTCATGTGGATAGTAATTTTTAATGCTACCTACCTCCCAAGGTGTTTGTGAGAATCATGTGTAGTACCTCCCTTTGTTGATTATTGCCAACTTATCCTGTATGTAGCTTGTTTGTATATAATTATTTGTATGTTTATTGATTGACAAGAAAGTATTTTGTAAGCCTGAAGTGTCCCTGTCAATCAACAAATATTTATTTTGTGTCTACTGTATTGCTAGGAATTGTGCTGGTATTGGCTATCAAAGACAAAAAACAGTTCTCAAGGAATTTACATTCTATCAGGGAAAACATGTTCACATAAAAGTAAATACAATATATCAAGTAACTTTTTGGTGTGTTGTATAGAAATATTTTGTTTTCCAATTCTATATATAATAGTAGCTTCCACCTATCATTTTTTTGTAATGTTTTGAATTTTACAATTTTTTTCCCACCCTCCCTTCCCTGCCCCCACCTCCCCCACAGAAGGCAGTCTGATAATCATCTTTACTTTGTTTCCATGTTATACATTGATTAAACTAGAATGTGTTGAGAGAAAAATCATATCCTTGAGAAAAAATAAAATATTAGGGATAGCAAATTTATGTAGTGCATAAGACAACTTTTTTTTTAAATTGAAGGTAATAGTTTTTGATCTTTGTTTAAACTTCACAGTTCTCTGGATACAGATAATATTCTCCGTCTCAGATACAATTGTTCCTGATTATTGTACTGATGGATTGAGCAAGTCCTTCAAGGTTGATCATCACCCCCATGTTGCTGTTACGATGTACAGTGTTCTTCTGGTTCTACCCCTCTTTCTCAGCATCAGTTCATGAAGTTCTTTCCAGGCTTTTCTGAAATCCCATCCCTCTTGGTTTCTAATAGAACAATAGTGTTCCATAACATACATATATCACAATTTGTTTAGCCATTCCTCAATTGATGGACATTCACTCAATTTCCAATTCTTTGCCACCACAAAGAGAATTGCTATAAATATTTTTGTACAAGTGATGTTTTTACCCCTTTTTCATGCTTTCTTCAGGATATAGATCCAATAATGGTATTGTTGGATCAAAAGGTATGCACATTTTTATTGCCTTTTGGGCATAATTCCAAATTGCTCTCCAGAAAGGTTGGATCAGTTCACAGCTCCACCAACAATGTATTGGTGTCCCAGATTTCCCACATCCCTTACAACATCGAGAGTTGTCCTTTCTGGTTATGTTGACCAGTCTGAGAGGTAGGAGGTGGTACCTAAGAGTTGCTTTAATTCTCTAATAATTAGTGATTTAGAACAATTTTTCATATGACCATGGATTGCTTTGATCTCATCTGTAAATTGCCTTTCCAAAAAAAAAGAGATTGAAGTCAGGGGACCATTTGGAGTTGATTGCAGACTTGAAGGTGTGAGAGTCTGAAGTAAAGTGGTTGTATGAGTGAAGAGAAGGGAATCAGAGTGAAATTGTAGAGACAAAAAGACAATATTTGACAACTGATTGGAAAAAAAGGGTGAGTGAAAGTGAATAATAGAAGATAACTAGGTTTGCCACCTTGAATGACTAGAAGGATAATCGTACCCTCAAGAAAAATAGGGAATTTAGCCAGAGGTAGATTTAGGGGAAAGATAATGATTTGTGTTTTGGACATACTAAATTTGAGATGTCAATGGTTCATCTAATTGGTTTTGTCCACCAGGCAGTTTCTGCTTTGGAATTGGAGTGCAGGATAGATTGATCTGATAACTGAACTTATAGAATCTGAACTGATCAACTAAAGAGAGAAGGGAAGAGATCCTAGGACAGATCCTTGGGTCATGGTTAGGGCTTGGCCATGGATAAACTAGCAAAAGATCCCAAGAAGGAATAGTCTGACAGAAAAGAATCAAGAGGCAATGTTATAGAAGCTAGAATATCCAAGAACAGGGAGTGATCAATACTTTCATAGTTTTTTTTTTTTAGGTTTTTTTTGCAAGGCAAATGGGGTTAAGTGACTTGCCCAAGGCCACACAGCTAGGTAATTATTAAGTGTCTGAGGCCAGATTTGAACTCAGGTACTCCTGACTCCATGGCTGGTGCTCTATCCACTTTGCCACCTAGCTGCCCCAGATCAATATTTTCAAATGATGCAGAGAAGTATAGAAAAATGAGGACAGAAAATGCCATTGAGTTGGAAATTCAGAGTTCGGTTACTAATGTTGGAGGTTCAGTGATGAGCTTACTCATTGGCATGAATGTGTGTTATTAATAGTCAAAAGCTAACAGATAACAATTGCTTTGGGATGACATTTTCTATGCTTTAAACTTTTATAAGTTTCCAGGAAGGGCTTTTAAATAAAAAAAAAATTACAACCAATCCTTCCTTAAACTTTTTTTTTTAATTAAATTGTATTTGGAGCCTTTTCTTGACCTAGTCTCTTAACAAATACTTTTAAATACATTGTAAATCTGGTCCTTTATTTTGTTTTTGTACTTTTTTAGAGAAGGGGTTTGAGATAGCATGGTATAATTAATCATTCAATCAATAAGCATTTGTTAAGCACCTACTAGGTGCTAGGCACTCTGCCTGGGACCGAATTACAGGAAAACAAAGGTAAAACCATCTTTGCCCTTAAGGAGTTTAGCATGACACTGAAAGAAACTTGGACTTAGAATCAATACCCTAGGTCAAATTCCTGGCTCTGTTGTTTCATGCCAGTGTGATCTTGGTGATTCACTTAATATTTCAGGGCCTCAATTTCCTTATTTGTAAAATGAGGGTAATGGACTTGATGATCTTTTAAAAGTTCATTTCAATTCTGACATTCTATGATTTTGTGAAATTCAAACTGATGAAGGTTCAAATGAAAGGAATCATGGTTACATTTTAAGACAGAAGAAAGTATGAGCAATTGTATTTTGAAGGTGCTGGTCCTAAGTATTAACTTTTAGAAAGCTATGGCAGACTGTTTTGATGTGATGAGGAAAGAAAAAATATAATTTATTATTAACTAGGGCTTAGACAACAATATTCTGTACTGATAGTGAATTCTGTTTCATCATAGTCTAAATAGGGAATCTGAAATCATCAGTTGCTTGGGTCATTATGGGAGAAGTGTTTCCTCCTGCTTGGGATATACTTTTAGGACTTAGGTCAGAAGTAAACTGATAGTTCTGTCAATACCTGAGCAACTCTGGGATTTTGTTGCTTGCTGAAATTCTGGCATGGACTTGGACTTTCTTTGTAACTTGAAATTCATTTACAATGTTGGAAAGGTTCCAGGAAAGTTTTCGTTTTGTCTTATTACCTCATCTCAGAAAAAACTCCCTACATAGTGCTTTTTAATAGGTTTTTGTTGTACTGAATATTAAATGTACTCAAAATATCCCAGAAATGTAGCTTAATATTTATTTGTGTGGATTTTAATGCCTTCACAGAATAAAGTCGTTGTAGTAAATAATAGTGTGAATTATAGGGTGATAGAATTTCAGGATAAGGAAGAGACCTTAGAAATCATTTATCCTATTTTTTTTTTAACAAAAGAAGTAATTGAAGCTCACAGAATTGTATCTAAGCCACACAGTTAAGGAATCAGGATACTAGTATTCTGACTCCAGTATCATCCTTTCTCTACCATACCATGTTGCCTTCCATTAAGTTAAGTAATTTCTTTGGGAGTTAAAGAGAACTGGCTCCTGCCTGTAGGCTACTTATTGTCTATAGGATCGAAATACATTTTTTTTTTTTTGTTCATTGTACAGAGTACATTGCCTTGCCTTCAATTCCACTAATGCAATTGGCATTTCTATCTTAGGCTGATGTTTGATGGATATGAGTTATCTAAGATCAATGGCAATAAGTAGTATGCTAATGATATGCTTCTATATGCCTCTAAATTTCTATTTTCCCACAATATAATTTGGAGTCTGGGACTCAAATCCTAAAATTTTCATTTTAGTGTTAGAAGAGACTTTAGAGGAATTAGACTTATGGTTTCATTAGTATAGAGAACTTCCAAGTGAGAAAACTCCTTCTACCATTATAGGTTGACAACTCCACTGTAACTGAAAATCTTAGAGAATTGCTTAGAGAAATTAAGTGCCTTTCTCCAGGTTCACATAGCCATTAGGTATCAGATTGGTTTTGAATCTAGGCTTTCCTGGCTTCAAGGTCAACTCTCTAGTCACTATAGTAACCTGTTTAGAGGTCCAATCTTATGCCTGTAGAGCTATGTTAAAGCCATAAAATGCTACTATTTAGGGTAAACTGGTGGGAAGACCATTCTTTTAAGACTCCGTAGAAACTTACTTCTAGAGTCAGGGCTGTTAACTTTGCATCTGTGTTGTCCTATTCATTTTCACTCTTACAGCTCTATTTGTATTATTTACTACAACCACTGCCTGGAGTAGATACCTGCCAATCAATCAATCAATTAATTTATTATTATTATTATTATTTTTTTTTTTTTTGCAAGGCAAAAGGGGTTAAGTGGCTTGCCCAAGGCCACACAGCTAGGTAATTATTAAGTGTCTGAGACCGGATTTGAGCTCAGGCACTCCTGACTCCAGGGTGCCACCTAGCCGCCCATGCCTGTTAATTTAAAAGATCACTCTGACACATTGCATATTCCTTACCAGTCTTCCATGTTGCTTAATGCTTTTTTTCATTTTATTTATCATTGTCCTTAAGGAGACATAAGCATTTTATTTATTTTATTTTTATTTTATTTGTATTTATTTTTTAATCAGTCTTTAATATTCTCATTTTGTACAAATAATTTTTTTTACATTAATAAAATATTCTTGTTTAAGAGTAAACAAAATACCCCCTCCCCCATAAATATAGACTTGCTTGAGCGATAAAGTAAAGGGGAGAGAAAAAAATTATAATTAAAAAAGTAATAGTAATAATTGTAGGTAAGGCCAAGTGGCGCAATGGATGGAGCATCAGCCCTGGAGCCACAAGCACCCGAGCCCACATCCATCCCTGTAGACCCAACAATCACCCAGCCGTATGACATGCAAGCCACCGGAACCCCACTGCCCTGCAAAAACCAAAAAAAATAAAAATAAAAAAAAGACCCAAAATAAAATAAAATAGTAATAATAGTAGGGGTGGCTGGGTGGTGGACAGAGCATTGGCCCTGGAGCCAGGAGCACCTGGGTCCAAATCCAGCCTCAGACAACCAATGATCACCCTGCTATGCGGCTCCAGGCAGGCCACCCAGCCCCATTTGCCCTGCACCCCCCCAAATAATAATAATAAAAAATGTGCTTCAGTCTTTGTTTCAACACCAACAACTCTGTCATGGGTGGGTCACATTCTTTATGGCAAGTCCATTGCAAAAGTTACTTCCATATTTTTCCACCTGGGGCTCAGGGCCTCTTGGCCCCAGGACATAAGCATTTTAATTGAATTATGTTGAAGGTGCTGTAGCACATATTCACTAAAACATAGGTTATCACCATCCATTGTCATGAGGCAGGGTCATGAGGCAAGGAACATAAGAAAGTTTAAGTTTTAGTGGGGTGAGATGGAGGTAAAGAAAAGTATAGACCATGGTAGGGAAGGTAAGCTTAGATACATATATGGTAAGTGGGCCTTGAAGGAACCAAAAGCTAAATGAAATTTGGTAGAGGGAAGAAGTCAGTGAAAGGGAGGGGCTAAAGAAAGACTGAAAGGAGAGGCAAGAGAACAGCAAAGATGAGTTCTAGGTCAACCCCACCTTATTGTACCATTTTGGTTCTGTGAAGATACATACAATCTTAGGCTACATGCTGTTATGGAATAGTTTTGTAAGCTCAATATCCTAAATGGGTGACTGGAGAGATAGTATAGAATAATGGATAGAGAGTTGACCTTGAGACCAGGAAAGACCTAGAAATTGCAGAGTAGGTGCTGTCTTGGAATGGTAGAAGGAATTCTTTATACTAGTGAAATTGCCTGGTTTAGGCTTTTTTTTCTTATCTTCCATTGTATGACTGGGTCATAGTTATTTAAGATCTGCCTTTATACTAAATAGTACAATTAGTGCAAACCAAAGGATTAGGACAAGCACTAGAAATAGTTTGAATTTCATATTCTCTTTATTATTATTTTAAAATTAAATTTTATTTTTTTTCAATTAACAAGCATTTGTTTTATTTCCCTCCCCTCCACTATTTCCCTCTCCTCCAAGAAAAAAATAAAAATACCCATATTGGCCATGTCTTTGTAACAAATCTCCATATTGGCCATGTCTAAAAAGTTTTCCATTCTGCCTTTTTAGCCTGTCATCTTACTTTCAGGAGGTGGGATGTAGGGTTTATCATGCATCTTTTGGAATCATAGTTAATTAGTTCTAAAAGTCTTTAAAATTATTTATATAATGTTATAATAATATAAATTGTTATTCTTATTCTGATCACATGATTATACATCATCAGTTCCTCTATGTTTTCCAGGTTTCTTTTAATGCATTCTTTCATCATTTCTCTTATAATGTGAAAGTATTGCATTATATTAATATGCTATAATTTGTCCTACCATTTTCCAGCTGAGGACTACCTCCTTAGTTTCCAGTTCTTTGCTATTACAAAGAGAACTGCTTTAAGTGTTTTTGTATACATAAAATCTTTTCCTCTTTTATCTCTTTGGGATGTAGACCTAGAAGTAATATCACTGGGTCAAAGAGTATGTACATATTAAGAGCTTTTTGGACATAGTTCAAAATTGTTTTCCAGAATGGATGGATCACTTTACAGCTCCACCAGAAGTGTGCCTATTTTCCTAAAACCCTTTCAACATTTGTTACTTTTATTTTTTTAGATCATTTTTACCCATCTGATAGTGTGAGGCAAAATTTTAGAAATGTTCTAGTTTGTATTTCTCTAATTATTAGTTATTTTCTGCATACATTTATATAGTTATAGTTTGGATTTCTTTCCTTTAAAATTTCCTGTTCATATCCTTTGACTGTTAGTTGACTCTTATAATTTGAACAGTTTATTACATATCTTGAAAATGAGATCTTTATCAGTTATTCTTTATTTTTGAATAGCACCCAGTGGCTCCACAATGAGTGTTCCTGATTACATGCAGTGTGCTGAAGACCACCAAACCCTGCTGGTTGTGGTACAGCCAGTAGGAATTGTCTCGGAGGAAAATTTCTTCAGAATCTACAAGAGAATTTCATCTGTGAGCCAGATAAACGTGAGAGATTCACAGCGAATATTGTACATCCGCTACAGGCATCACTATCCACCTGAGAACAATGAATGGGGAGATTTCCAAACCCATCGAAAAGTTGTGGGCCTCATCACAGTAACAGATTGTTTCTCTGCAAAGGATTGGCCACAAACCTTTGAGAAGTTCCATGTCCAGAAGGAAATTTATGGTTCTACACTTTATGATTCCAGATTGTTTGTTTTTGGGCTGCAGGGTGAGATTGCAGAGCAGCCTCGGACAGATGTGGCATTTTATCCTAATTATGATGAGTGTGAGTCAGTGGAGAAGAGAATTGAGGATTTCATTGAATCCCTTTTTATTGTGCTGGAATCCAAGCGTCTAGATAGAGCCACTGACAAGTCTGGAGATAAGATTCCTCTCCTGTGTGTACCATTTGAAAAAAAGGACTTTGTAGGATTGGACACAGATAGCAGGTAAGTAGCTATGTTTACCCAGAGGTAGGATGGGAGTGGTAGCCTTGAGGTATAATGGAACTCCCTCTCTTAAAAAAAGATAGTCACTGAGCCTGAGAGCTTGAAGGGTCATATATTGCTAGTATAGTCTAGCATTTCCAAAAATGATTTAACTTCAGAACACTTTGTACATAAAATTTATTGTAGGAATCTATAAATTCAGGTCCAGTGAAACTCAGGGTGTGAAATATTTGTGGGAATTAAAGATGAAACAGGAAGGTATTGGGGTAATTTTGGCACATAAGAATAGATTTAATTAGACCCTTCATAGCAAAAAAAAAAACCCCTAATCTTGCATAAGTGTTTTAAAATAAAATTTACTGTTTATCCCTCTTAAAATATGAAACCTAGATATTTTTCATGTAAACTTTGTTTGGATCACTGGAGCTTTATTGAGAAATGTTGATCAGATTCAGTTCCCTCATTTTATAGATGAGAAAACTGAGGCCCAGAGGCATTCAAAATACTTGCCCAAGACCACACTGTCAGTTACTGGCAGGACTAGAGTTGAAACTCTCGATTTTGTCTGCTGCTCTTTCCATTACAGTACCTTGCCTTTCCAAAGCTAATGTGCAGTGTCTTCGTCTTTCCCTGTACACTTGTAGGGAAGTTTGTGATACACAACAGAGATGTCAGTGCCTAAGACCTCAAAATGCTGTTCTATGCTAAGAATATTTTGTTTTCCATCTTTAAGTTTGCTATATGTTTCTATTTCCATTGTATAAAAAGGACTGTCTGATGGGTGGGAAAAGGGGGATTCAGACTTTCTGTTAGAGTGACAGCTTTGCTTCCTTCTTGAAGAAATTTCTTCCATCATCTGACTACTTTCATTCATTGAGTTTAGTCAATTCTTGACTTCATAATGAAAGGAGGGTGAGTTCATAAGTGAAAGAAAGTGGATGATCTTTTTTTTGTCTGGCTCAAATGAGGCCTTCTGGGTTGTAAAGAAATCGTGAACTGAAAATACAAATCAAAGTAAGAGAGACTGGCCTCCACCCAGTGTTGTGAGTCAGGTGCAAAGCCTCTCCTCTTGCTATATTTTATAGTTTTGTGAAGTCAGTGGAATGCAAGTTTCTTGAAACTAGGGACTGTTTTCACTTATGTCTTGCATCCCCAGGGCCTTGTATAGTGTCTGTGCTTTATGAATGCTTAATAAATGAGACTGGACTGAATTTTTATTTACTCACTTAGAAAATAAGAACTTTATTTTGACTTACTTTATGAAGTGTCTGTGAGGAACAAATCATAATAACCTTTTAAACCCCACAGATAGTTCTATGAATATTAAATTCACCAAGGTATCAAAAATAGCTCTTTGTTTAAAAAGCAGTTGTGTAGAAAGAGTCCTGCAGTTAGAGATAGAAGATCTGAATATAGAAGTCCAGGCACCACTGTGATCTTTCTTGGTGTCTGACTTTGGGCAAGTCACTGAACTTTGGTTTTCTGCTTTGCAAGAAGGGGTCATAGTGTTGGTACGACCAGTTTGCTTCCTGCCTCACAAGTTGTGGTGAGGATCGTGATACATGTAATACTTAGATGTCTTTGAAACCATGAAGTGCTATGGAAAGAGGAACTATTATTATTCCTTCTGAAGTAGTAGGGGGTGAGGTACTGATATCACTGTTTGCTTTCTAAGGGCTGATTGTATCAGTCCCTCTTCAACTTTCACCATCAAGCCTTCTACTTTAGGGAGGGGAAATGAAGTACCTTCATTATGCATAGAATCAATAAATTAATTCTGTTGTCATTTGGTACTTAATAAATTTTTCCTTCTTTCACTGTCCCATTTTCTTCACTACCAAGTTTTTGTTTTCATCTATTTATGTATTGATTGATTGATTGCTTGATTTGAAAACATGTTTTGAATGGAGACTTTTCTTTCTAGTTCTTGCTGGTATTCTCCTTAGCAGTGATACAGCATAGCTAGGTGGAAAGAATTGGTGGATGTGGAGTCAGAGGACAAATCCCTGACTTTCCTACTTGTGTGACCTTGGGCAAATCTCTTAACCTCCCTAGACCTCAGTTTTCTTATTTGTAAATCAGGGGTTGGACTAGATGATCTTCCAGATCTAAAGTTATATTATCGTTTGAACCACATATTCAGTCTGAGATGATCTGGCTCTTGTAACTTTGTCAGCTCTCATCAAGTTTTGCTTACAGTGACTGTCTCTTGGCCCGTTGTATTATAAATTTGATTGGTTGCCCTATTGGTGTACTTTACTTGGAACTAAACTTGCCCCTAAATACATACCACAAGCTGGTGGAAGATTCTTTGTGATTTGGGTTGTGTTGTAGCTAGTAAAATTTTTTTGTTCTTGTGTGTTTCTAATTTTTGCTTGTTCCTTTTTTCCTTTCTTTTTTTTCCTTTTCTTTCTATCATACTGCCCTGTGAGTATGTTGTTGGGTCTGAAAAGGTAGGCTGTAAATACAATGCATTTAAAACCTAGCTAGATTTCTTTATATGTTGCCTTCCCATGCTCTTCACTGCTTCTAAATATATATGTGTGTGTATATATATATATATATATAAAACCAAAACTTAATGCTGCCTAGACCCATATGTTAACTTAGTAAATTTTTCTTTTGGCCTTTCTGCCTTTAGCCACTGCTGATGCTTCATACATATTCAAATACTTGCTTTGGGGATCTTGCTTGGTCTTTAGAATTTGCTAGCTCCACGAATTTGTATTATTTTTTTTCTTTTTTAAAGGTGGGAAATGCTAATTCTTTCAGGTATAAAAATGTCTTAGTGGGTCATAATAACTTAGTAAGATCTAATATCACTGAGCTTGGCTTCATTTGAATCTTTTAATTTCATCTATTAGGCATGTGATTCATGGCTGTTGATATATTATATGCATGATGTGGCTTAATAAGTATACACTCGAGCATCATCAGTATGGTCCTAAGGGAATATTAGAAGTTAGTTGAGGCATAAGTTGTGTTCTGCATTTGCATTACCATCCCATAAGATCTTCATTTGCCTCAGTTTTTCTTGTTAAGATGGGACTGTAGAAGTTGCTTTGTGTTTATGGGTGGGTTACGAATGGGTTACGCGCATAGAATTTGAGATTCTAAAGTTGGAAGGGAGCCATGGAGGTGATAGTAGGTGGATTCATGGATGTGGAGTCAGGAAGATGTCTGGGTTTACTAATTCTGTGACCCCAGGAAAGTCATTCAGATGGTCAGTCTCATTTTAAATCCCTAATCTGTAAAATGGGGGACACTTTGGTAAAACACTTACCCCAAAGGATTGTTCTAAGGATCAGTATATGTAAAGCATTTTCAAGACACTAGAAGATTCTTTTAAAATAACATACAGAGGGGCAACTAGGTGGTGCAGTGGATAGAGCACTGGCCCTGGAGTCAGGAGTACCTGAGTTCAAATCTGGCCTCAGACACTTAAATAATTACCTAGCTATGTGGCCTGGAGCAAGCCACTTAACCCCATTTGCCTTTCAAAAATCCAAAAAAAAAAACCCCATACAGAATGTTGGAGGTCCTTTAGTCCAACTCTGGAAAGTTCTCCCTCTTTATTCAGATGAATAAAGTAAAACCCAGAGGTCATATGATTTGCCCAAGTTATATCATAAGTAAGTGGTAGAACCACAACTGTCTTTCGGCTCCTGGGCATGATGTTTATCTTTCTGTCCCTCCCTGGAGAAAACATTATTTTCATATACTACCCTCCTCTTCCCCCCCCCCCCCCCCCCCCCCATTGCCTTGTTTAAACATTCCTTTAGGCTGGGTGAAAAGGAAGAAATTCTTTTGGTAAGATGAGGGTTTGAGGGTTGGTTACCAGTATTTCTTTAGTTGAAAGCCTGGGAGCCTTCACACATCTCTCATCTCTTGTCTGGAGGGCTTGTGAATGAAAGTGGTAAAAGTTTTAATGAAACATTGAAACTTATGTTTAATGTTTCTGTGGGTTTATATATTTTGTACCTTTTAAGAATTTTCTTGAGTGTTCAGTTTCCAACTTTAAAAATTGAATGAAATACCTGATCTTGAATCCATGCAAAAGGAAAAAAAAAACCCAAATAATGCAACTCAAACAGCACTCTGGATTTCCTCAATTTGAGTTGAATTCCTTTGCCCATTCTTTGTGGCAGGACTAGCTAGGTATTTTATTTCCATTTTCTCAGTAAAATACTAGTTACTTTTAGCATGTCAGGACTGTGCCCAAACCATTAAGATAATCTTATTGTATCCATTGTTCATAAGAGCATAGATTTAGAGCTGGAAGAGACCTTAGATGTCATCTTGTCCTTTATCCAGGAGACCAGAGACTTGGATTATAGACCAGACTGTCAGATTGTGACTCTGTCACAATCAATACATAATCATGGCAATTATTTTTTTTCTTTTTGGGCTTCAGTTCTTAAGAGGTAAGTAAACTGAAGTCCAAGGCAACATAGATAATAACTTATAGAAAGGCTTCTTTATTGGACAGTTTTCTTGTGTGTGACTTGGGATAATTTCATATTATATGAGTTATTGATATTTCTGACTTAAGAAGTTAAACCTGGGAAAGGTCAATATTTTATAGATTGTAAATTAATTTTTGATTTAAATGAATCAGTTTTGTTTATTGAGGCTAATGCTTATAATCAGCAATAGTGGATTCACTTCAACCCAGAAGTGTGCCTATTTTTGTGAGTCCTCCTCTTCCTTCTTCCATTCTTTCTGTAGTATTAGAGATGAAAATTTACCCAGTTCTTAATTTTCACTGGAGAAGGTAGAGATGTTATTGTTATGGGTTTAGAAAAGGTTCAAAGTGCTCTAGGAAAATTTGATAAAGGAGTAACTATTGAGGTGTTAAAACTTCTGTTTTTTTAACCTAATGATTTGTTTGTTTAGTTACTGACTGTTCATCAAAATGACATTTGGTGATGCTGTCAGAATAGTAAATAAGACTTGTGTTTATTTTTTTTTTTTTTAGATTTTTTTGAAGGTAATGGGGTTAAGTGGCTTGCCCAAGGCCATACTGCTAGGTAATTATTAAGTGTCTGAGGTCAGATTTGAACCCAGCTATTCCTGACTCCAGGGCTGGTGCTCTGTCCACTGCACCACCTAGCCGCCCCTTGTGTTTATTCTTTAAAAATATTTTATTTTTTCTAAATGTATGTAAAATTAATTCTTAACATTTTAAAACAAATTTGAGTTCCAAATTCTCTCTCTCTCTGCTTCCCTTCCTTCTCCCCCTTCTTAAGAAGGAAAGCAAGTTGATAAAGGTTATATATGTTCAGCCATACAAAACTTTCCATATTAGTCATGTTGTAAAGGAAACACAAAGGGAGAAAAAAACCCAAGAAAACCCATAAAAATAAAGAAAATGACAGACAGAAACCTAAAAAAAAAGTTTAAAAAACTGTGCTTTGTTCTCCATCCTCCATCAGTTCTTTCTCTGGAGGTGAATAGATAGCATTTTTCATCATCAGAATTGTCTTGGATCATTGTATTGCTGAGATAACTAAGCCATTCACAGTTGATCATCATATTGTTACTGTTAAGTGTACAATGTTCTTTTGGTTCTCTGCTCACTTTACTTTGTATTGATTTACATAAGCCTTTTAAGATTATTCTGAAAGCTTTTTGTTATTTCCTATATATAGTAATAGCCTATCAGAATCATATACTACAATTTGTTCAGCTGTTCTCCAGTTCATGGGCATCCCCTCAATTTCCAGTTCTTTGCCACCATAAAAAGAGCTTTAATTTTTTGGTATATGTGGGTCTTGTCTCTCCTGCCCCTCCCCCCTTTAAAACAATCTTTTTGGGATGCAAAATTAGGAATAGGTCAAAGGATATGCAAGGTTTTATATCCCTTTGAGCGTAGTTCCAAATTGCTTTCCAAAATGGATCAGTTCACAACTCTACCAATAGCGTATTAGTGAATCAGTTTTCCTACATCCCCTTAAGCATTTGTTATTTTGCTTTTCTGTCATATTAACTAAACAGATAGATATGAGATGGTACCCTTAGAGTTGTTTTAATGTGCATTTCTCTAATCAGTAGTATTTTAGAACATTTTCTCATTTGACTATAGTTTTTCTTTGAAAGCTGCCTGTTCACAAATTTTTTCTTTTTGAAAAGCTTTTTGATATGCCAGTATAGATCATATTGACTTAAAAAATTTGTTATTGAAATATTTTGTTTTTATGTCATCTTTATTCTGAATAGGTTCTTTCCTCCCTCCCCTTTATAGGGACCCATCCCTTTTATCAAAGAACAAAAGAGAAAAAGAACAACAGGCTTTTTAACACAATTACCCAGGCATCATTGATGTCTGACAGTGAATGCAGTGTTTTATGACCATAGTCTCCTAATTCTGTAAAGAAGGGAGGGAGGTCTATTTTCTCATTTCTTCTTTGTGGACAGTCTTGGTCTTTATAATACCCATCATATAGTTTGCTTTTGTGTTCTTTCCATTTATATCCTCAGGCTACATGTTGACATTTAAATAAAGTATTATGCAGAGGAAAGAATTACAGGCAACCTCTGTAAAATTATTTTATATAACCTTTTTTTTTTTTTTTTTTTTTTTTTTTAGTTTTTGCAAAGCAAGTGGAGTTGCTTACCCAAGGCCACACAACTAGGTAATTATTAAGTGTCTGAGACCAGATTTGAATTCAGGTACTCCTGACTCCAGGGCTGGTGCTCTATCCACTTAGCCGTCCCAAATTATTTATCTTTTTTTTTTAAGTTTTTGCAAGGCAAATGGGGTTAAGTGGCTTGCTCAAGGCCACATAGCTAGGTAATTATTAAGTGTCTGAGACCGGATTTGAACCCGAGTACTCCTGACTCCAGGGCTGATGCTTTATCCACTGTGCCACTGAGCCGCCTCTAAATTATTTATCTTTAATGAACAAATGTCCTTTAGCCATGTTTTTGAGTCTGATTGAGGCTTTCAGCCCTGTTCCTTGTAACATCTCAATTGCTACAAGCATTGGGGCACTGACCCTTGGGGTGATGGATGAGGGAAAAAGAAGGGATCAGCTCAACAAGCTCCACTTCTATGAGATATACAGTGTTAATATAAATGAAGGTAAAGTGTGGGGCAGAGTTAAGAATAGGGTGTCCCAGTGAGGAGGTATGTTTAGGTTTTGTGTTATGTTGCTAGCAGATTTAGAAATTCTTATTTGAATCTTTTTCTTCTTTTAAAGAGGAACTTCATAGTCATAAGGATTTAAAACTTGGAAGGACCCTAGAAATCACTTAATCCTATCCTATCATTTTACTGTGATACTGAGTAAAATAGCTTATTCAACCAGCATTCCTCTTCAACTTATGGAATTGTAGAAACTCAGGATTGGAAGGGACCTTATAGATTGTCTAGGCTAACCAGTATCCAATTTGTTATTGAAATATTTTGTTTTTATGTCATCTTCATTCTGAATATGTTCTTTCCTCTCCCCCCTTTATAGGGACCCATCCCTTTTATCAAAGAATAAAAGAGAAAAAGAACAACAGGTTTTTTTAGCACAATTACCCTGGCATCATTGATGTCTCCTTTATGATACTTCTTATCAACTTTACTTCCCTTCACTCTACAATTAGTTTTTCCCCCCTCCACTTTCATACACTTCTTTGTGATAACTATATAGATGATTACTTGGATTGCTAACACTAAATATTGACCAATGGTTGATACCAGTATTCGAAGAGGATATTGTGAAATGTGTGAATGGAATACATTTCTTCAAATAGGTTATTGAATATAATCTGCTTTTTGGAAAAATAGTCAATTGCTTTCTTTAGACCTGGATTAAAAAATGGAGAAGTAGGGTATTTAGTAGGAAAATTCCCATTTAAATGTCAATAAGCATTTAATTTCAGGGATTGAAGCCTTCTTTGGTGGAGTTTATAGTTGCATGTAATAAGATTAATTTTATTTTAAGACATATTTTACTTCTGGCATTTATCCATTATATGCATATAGGTACCAGATGGTATATGCAAATATAATAGCAATGAGAAACTTCTGTGTGTGTGTGTGTGTGTGTGTGTGTGTGTGTATATATATATTTTAAAATAGAAATTCTATAATTTTTTTTGTTGTTGGCAATAAAATTTAGAATTACAAACTACATGTATACTATGTTTCTCAAATCTTTGCCCTCAGGGGGTTATGTTCTATTTATTTTTGTGAATTCTTCTTTTGTTGTTGTTTTTTGTTTGTTCTATTTATTTTGTATTTTTTTGCTATTCATTTGTGTATATCTGTCTTTCCAGACACGGAGTTCCCTTTGTGTAGGGAACTTCTGGAGAAGACTCCCTTTAAATATATAGTTTGGCAATTATTATTTACCAGCCAGTGTTTATGAGGTATCTTCTCAGCTGGAGATTTAAAGACAAATAGAAAACTGCCTCCTCTTCAAGGAGCTTGCATTTTAAAATCAATACTGACTGAGGCTAATCTGCTAGAGTCAGGGCCTAGGTCTTAGTTTTACTTTTAGAGAGTTCCATGGGGTATTAAATGATTGGTTATAAGACTTGCCCAGAGTCATCCAGTCTATATGAGAACTTGAGCCCAGGCCTTCTGACTCTGAAGCTAGTAGATTTGATAAAGTAATATCCAACTGTAGTTTAAAAAGGTCCAGAGAATGGTAGTCAAATTCAACTTTAATTTGAAACATTCTTCATTAAAGATGTTTATTATTTATTGCTTAAGTAATTAAAAGATATATAATTACTTGATCTTAGCACTGAGGCAGATAATAGCCATTTCATGTCTTGATAACAGTTTGTCAAATTGTTGTGGTCAAAATGTTCACTACTAGTTGGCTAATCTTTTTGGCCTCTTCTCATTTGGATAGATAGAGGCTATCAAAAGACCCTGTTTGAATTCTTTCAGATATGACAAATTTGATAATTATTTATGTTGGTTGATTAGTTGGTTCTTATCCTTTGTTACTGAAGAAGACTACAATGACACTACTATGTTTGAGACAAATCATGATGTGTTGGCATGTGGCTGATCATACCAAAACGACCTCAGAATGCCCTGCCACAGGTGGACACAAATGGTCCATGTGAACACCTGGGGTGGGTACTCTTAAGTTTACAGATGTCACATTTCCTTTGAGGTGCTTCAGTTCTGCCTTCCTCATAGAGTGCAGCACTCTCACTGATGAGGACATGCCATGCTGGGTGGCCCTGTGCCAGGGTCTCCCATCTGTACAATCATTTCTAAAGTTCTTAATTGAGACCTTCAGAGTGTCCTTGTGCCACTTTTTCCTGACCCTCTTGTGAGCACTTGCTCTGTGTGAGTTCTCCATAAAATAGTTTTTTTGGCAAGCACATGTTTGACATTTGAGGCAGTTTAGCTCAAGAAAGGACCTCAGTGTCTGGTATCTTATCTTCAGAACCTTCTTAAAACAATTTAAGCAATTCAGTTTCCTGGCATGGTGCTGGTAGACTGTCCAGGTTTCACAGGCAAATATCAATGAGGTCAGCACAAGGACTCTAGACCTTAAGTTTGGTGGTCAAATATGTCTTCTTTTGGGGTGGCTAGGTGTTGCAGTGGATAGAGCACTGGCTCTGGAGTCAGGAGTACCTGAGTTCAAATCCGGCCTCAGACACTTAATAAATTACCTAGCTGCGTGGCCAAGCCACTTAACCCCGTTTGCCTTGCAAAAACTACAAAAAAAAAAGTCTTCTTTCTCACATGTTCCTTAAATGTCTCCCAAATTATATGGAATGTGAAAGATTTATTTTATCCATAAGAAGGTATTCTGACTTTGATTTTATCATTTCACATAATTGGGTTTGCAATGATAGTTTTTATACTTTTATATAAATTATAAAGTACAAAGTTTGATGACTTATTTGTGCTGGTCAAGCATTATTTTATAAAAGATAGTAAAAATATTTTGTTTTGGAAGGAGACTTCTAAGAAAATATTTTTTATAGTTAATTATTTTTGCTTGTGAAAAATATTTACAAAGGTCATTCCATCCTGAGTACCTCTGAGCAAAACTAAGCTAGTATTAATTCTCCATCTTTGAAATCTATTTTACTTTCCTTCCTTAGTGATTGGTTTTGATCTTGAGATTGAGATTTGATATAGAGTATTCCTGGTGGGGAGGGCTCAACTCCCTTGCAGGGGATCTTAGACAATTCTGTATATGGAGGATATTATACAGAGGCTGCCAGAAACTGAACTAAACCAAGGCAGACCTGGGAAGCAGTTTCAGTGTACTTTTGTAGACTTTTCTGCTTTTCAGTTCCATGTACTCTAGAGAGCTAGTGCTCTTACATTATTCTTTCACTGCCAAGAGTCTCTTGTAACATGTCATTGAGATCTATAGGATTACTCTGGGCATTATTCTATGCCTGCTGCAAAGCAGAAATTAGATAGTTTCTGTTCTGAGGCACCTATGTAGCGTAGTAGATAGAACCTTGGTCTTGGACTTAAAAAGACTTAAATTTGAATCCTGCCATTGATACTTAAGTGTACTGTCTTGGGCAAGTCACTTACTTTCTCTGTCTCATTGTCATTTTCTCTAAAATAAGTATAAGAATGGTATCCACCTCTTCAAGCTGGTGTGAGAATCAAATTTCATTATATGTTTAAAGCACTTTCAAACCTTATAAGGCTACAAAAATGTTAACTATTATTACTCATGCTGGAATTGTAGGACTTGGGGACAAATTCTGGTGATATTACTCCTCATTTTCTTACCTGTAAAATGAAAAAGTTGAGCTAGCTACTGATTCCAAGTCTTGTGATTTCAGTCTAAGCTATAAAGAGCACCATTCTTGAAATATTCTTGAATAAAACAAAATATATTTGATTTCTTGGCTATCTTCACTGAAACAATGAACATGATTTTGTTTTTTCTCAACCAAAGGAGTGACTTTAATGGTGGAGTTGGAGAGGGTCATGTCAGAGCTATTTTGGGGTGTAGGTCACAGCACTTTCCTAACCTTGATGTGTAGGCAGCCGTTGATGCAAATGACTTTCCTTAAAGTCCAAAACTTTAGGATGAATTAAAGGGACCATGTAGGGGAATCTGGATGAAGCCAGATATGGTTTTATGGTTGGAATTATGATCTGGTCCATTTGTAACATCTGTTGGATTCCTGTCATGCAGGTCCCTCTACTCATCTCACTCATTTCAGTGTATTTGCTGTTGTGGTTGAAGTGACCTTGATGGCCAGCATCATTCCTATTTCACTGGAGCCTTGCTTGGATAGTTAGTCATAGCAGAAAAGGCCCCCCCCCACCATTTTGCTATCTCATTTTGCTATTTTTCATACCTCCCCTCTGTTTCTAGCATATCTCTAGTTGTCAAAAAGGCCTTGATTAGCTATCTAGTTCTTTGAAGTGGTAGTAGATAATATGACAATGAAATCCTAAAATATCTCCACCTACCTGCAGGATTTCTATTGAGGTTTTTATTATAAATCCAGCTTTTAAGAGAAAGTAGTTAATGAAAACACAAACAATCACACTGACATTAATCAAAATGTTTCTTAGGCCCCTTCACCATTCTATCTGATCAGTGTGGTTTTAGGTGCTATAAGGGATGCAAATGAAATAAGTTATAGTACCTGCCATTGACCAGTAAATATTCAGTGCTTTGTAACAGGCTAGCCCTGTGTAAATGTGAGCTATTGGAGGCAGTATGGTGCAAGTGAAAAACCACTGAATTATTAGATAGCAGTGTTTTGCAGAGGGGTCAAATTCTGCTACCCTGAAGAGTGCAGAACTAGATTAAAATGTAATTGGGAAATATTTAATAAAATAAATAAAATACAATAGGATATAATGTTACTGTATTATTTTCTAAGCCACTGCATTGTTGTCAGGAATTAGTTTTTGTTTGAGTTTAACATGTTGGTGTCCCTGTGGACCAGGAGTCAGGAAGCCTGGGGTTTCCAATACTGCCTTAGACCCCTGCTAGGTGATGCTGGGTGAATCACTTAACTTTTCTGTGTCTCATCTATGAAATAAGGGGATTGGACTTGAGGGCTTTTAAGATTCCTTTTAGCTCTAAATCTCTTTTTTCTATGACTTAGATTTGAATTCTGTCTCAGCCATATATATATTATCTGTGTCACCATGGGTGAGTTACTTAGATTCTTTTGGCTTCATTTTCCTCATTTGTGAAATGAGAGGGTTTGACTATCTCTGAAGTCCCTCTCCATTATGATCAATAATCATAAATCATAATAACCTATTACATTTTATATGCCTAGATTTTCTTACAATGAGACTTCCTCCTAATAATTTCATAACAAAACAATTTGTGTGTGTCATCTCATTTGATCCCAATAATCCTATGAAGAAGTTAACATGCATATTAATATAATCATTTTACAATTGAGCAAACTGAGGCTTAGATATTCCTTATCCAGGACCCACAGAGGGGCAGATCTGAGATGAGAACCCAGGTTCTTGGATTTCAGGTCTAGATCTCATTTCATTATGTTGTTGCCTTTGTTCAGAATAAATCACATGTACAACAAGAGGTTGAATCATCATAATTTTTGGCCAAGAAACATCTACTTGTGTTTAGCCTGACACTTAGCAAACTTATCAAGAAGTATATTTATTGTTTTAGAAAGAATATCTCTAGAAACAGAGGCAGGATGCTATAGTAGATGAGAGATGTCCTTGGAACCTGGAAAGTTGGGATTGAGTCCTGCCTCTTTTTGTGTCCCTCTTAACCTCTCCGTGCTTGAGGCAGCCTTCTGAGGTGATAAGTTGCACTGAAGATGTCAACCTGTATCAGTTAGAGGAAGTTTCCTTACCTGGGAGTTCCCCATGCCAATGAAAGTTCAGTTTCTATTTCTATCCTTGGTAAAGAATATCAATTATGACTGAAACCAAGGCATTCTAGGTTAATTCATGGTTAATGAACCCCTGAACCCTGAATATTGTTGTTCACAGCTGCTTTACGATATTGAAAAAACTGAACCCTTAGGGAGTACCCTTATGTTCTGTACCTTCACAAGTTGTCTCCAAACATCCTTGTTTCCAGAAAGGGAGTCAAATAGGGAGGAAAATGCTGAGAAGCCTGAGTAAAGACAGGTATGAATCCACAGGCTCTGTGGATGCAGCCTTTGACAAGTGAGTGACATTGAATGACAGGCTGAAGCAAGCTTGCATAGGATGGTCCTTCTAGTCTTGTGATCTTGACCTGCATGAATTTCTCCAATTCCTTAGACATCAGAAAGCATTTTTAAAACTATCTGCTTGGACATGTTACCTTGCATAAGTAAGGCATTGATGATTGTAGGAACTCCCATTCTAAAGAGTCTTTTGAGAAAAGGAGTTTGGGAGACTGGGAGACTGGCACGAGAGCCCTGACAAACATCCTAGAAAGTTCACGTTTATTTAAACTGCCTTTCTAGTTATTTAGTAAATGTTTTTACCCCTGGAGAAGAGAGGTCCCCAGGAAACTATTAAATCAGTGCCCAAGTAGTCTTTTGGGAAGTCTGCATGGGTGGTAAGGGAGCCATTGTCTGTCTTGGTCAGATTTTCCTGTCTTCAATGAGATTGTAGGTTTGGGGGTCAAAGTGAGAAGGGACATGAGTAGAGAGATGACAGACAGAGAGAAAAAGGCATCAGCAGAAGGAAAATGAAAGGCAGAGCTAATTTGAGTAGGTATTGAAGTGTTAGTGAATTATTCTTATATTTTTCACTTGAAACCCTAATATTTATGTAGTGCTTTAAGGTTTGTAAAGCATTTTATATATGTAAAGGATCTTACTTCATCTGCAGAAGAATGCTGGGAGGTAGGTGTTATTATCCCCATTTTACAGGAGAGGAGACTGAAGTTGAGGGAGCTTAAATTATTTCCTTGTAGTGACACAGCTTCAAGAGTTTTCTCATAACTGTGCTTTGAAATAATTAGCCTCTTAGCCACTTTTCCAACTCTTTACCTGTTCTTAAGGCCCAGTTCTGAATGTAGTAATTAAGGAATAAAGTAGGAGTACTACAAGTAATATTGCTTCATGGTTGGGATGAGATAAAATAAAATTAAGGATCTTAAGTTTCCCTGTACCTTTAATTCCTTAGCTAGTAGATATTCTTAAAAAAACAAAATTTTTCTTTTTTATTATAACACACTAAAAAAACTTTCAAGAAAGTTACAAAAGAATTTATTGTTCATTTCAATAAAAGTTACAGAATCAGATCTTAAGAGGAACTTGAAGGCATCACCTGACCTAAGCTTTTATATTCATCCTCTTTGCAAATGAACTGAAGGGATTTGGTTAAGCAGTGTAAATTAGTCATTTGCAAGGGATGAAATGAAAAGTAAAACTGAATTCTCTTAACTTTTAGTATGGTACCCTTTTCACTAACTACCACTATTTTTTTTTCAAAATTATATATTGAATTTATTACACGTTTTAAAAAAGCTCTACAGAATCAATCCAAAATTTCACATCTGTTAACTCTCCTTCTGTTTGACATTGTATATGAAAATGTTATATGGAAATTATGTATATGTATATGTTATATGTATATGGAAATTAAGAATTTAAGAAAAAAAAGAGGCTATCGTCCTGTATAACCACTTCATTCTGCAGGCCCAGAAGTGTTAACTGACTTATCTCTTCTACTAGACTATAAAAACCCTAAAGGGAGTTATTATGTAGTCAGTTAGTTGGGTCCCATTCTTTGTGACCCCATTTGGGGTTTTCTTGGAAAAGATACTAGAGCAATTTGTTATTTTCTTTTCCAGCTCATTTTACAGATGAGGAAATTTAGGCAAACAGGTTTAGGTGATCTGCCCTGGATGATACAGCTTGTGTCATGTGTCTGAGGCTGAATTTGAACTCAGGTTCTCCTATCTCTAAGCCAGAGCTCTAAACATGACTTAATTCATATTGTGACTTGTACAATATATAATAATGTTTTTTGAGTTACACAGGATTCAATAAACCTAGTCAGGCAGCCTCTGCTCAGGGATGATGAAAATCATCAATTACTGTACATGATGATGAAAAGTTCTATCGTTAAAGAAAAGGAACCAAACCTAGTCACAGTATAGACATTTTCTGAAACAATCAAATACTAAATTTTCAAAAAGATTTAAACAAAGTTGTAATGAAGATACAATGTACTAAAACATCAATTTCTTCTCTGCTTTTTTTTTTGTGATCGTAAGGTTTATAGGCAATTAAGATGGAGAGAGAAGCAGTCCCAAAGAGGAATGTTTGCAGGAACCATAGCAGTTGAGCCCAACCATTTGTGATACCTTTTTTATTATACAGTATCAAAGCATATATGGCTTCTCCCACATGAATCAACCAGGCAGCCCAGTACCCCATAGTACATGAGTCCAAGATGTTTATCCACCAAGTACTGAGTAAAGAGTCTGAGAGAGCCAAGTTTCTGATAGGGTATGCTCTGAGGCCAGAAGACTGCCAACGTGTAGTAGCCAAAGCTCCCCAGGATGAGGCTGCACCAGCAGAGTCGGCTTCTCCTGAAGTAGGCTGCCCCCCCACTGCCTCCATGACAGTGTTCCCTGGGCGGGATGGTGCCAGACCCTGCCGGACCCTGAAAGAAGTGGATGTGGGGGCCTGGACTAACTACCATTATTTTAAAAGACTTTGCTTTATTCAGTCAAGATTCTTAACAGCTTTTAAAGAGTTATAGATGTCTCATTCAACCCACCCTCTCAAAGCACCATTAAGACCCTGTTGTAAAATGATATTGTGCAATGGTCTCATGGCAGAGACCAGACGATAGATATGTAATGAAGCTAAAGGAGAAATTTCTTGCCCCATAAAAGACAAATACTATCTAGCTATCATTTTAAGTGAATTTAAGTTTCTGGCTAACGTAGTCAATTAAAAAAAAAAGAAAAAATACACAGATTTTCTTGAGCTTATGCTGTTGTCAGAAGAGATTAAAAAAAATTAGCCTCCCTCCCTTCCTGAAGATAATTCACCTTTCCCCAAAATAATTCTTAATAGTTGTTGCGACTTTGCTAGGTAAGGAATCATGGGTTAGGGGGGATAGAGTGGATAGAGTTTTGGACCAGGAATTAGGAAGTCCTGGGTTTGAATTCCATCCTAGAAGCTTTCTAGCTGTGAGACATAAACTAAGTCTCTTAATCTCTTCAGGCCTTAGTTTTCTTGTTGGTAAAATGTAGGGGTTGGACTCAATAACCTCTAAGGGCTCTTCCAGCTCTAAATCTAATGATTCTCCAATAAGATGAAATTTTTTTTTTAGCCTTTTTTTCAGGAATGAGTCAGGGAAAAATTGTTTAAGTAGTTTGCTTGTGAGATGAGATGTCCTGGATGAGTAATTATCCACTTGAATTGTACTTTCTCTTCTAGACACTATAAGAAGCGGTGTCAAGGGCGGATGAGGAAACATGTTGGTGACTTGTGCCTTCAGGCAGGGATGCTACAAGATTCCTTGGTTCATTACCACATGTCTGTGGAGCTTCTTCGGTCTGTGAATGACTTTTTATGGCTTGGAGGTAAGATTATTTGATAAAGATCTAGGCACCTTTGTTATTTGGAATTCTTTTGATTTTAGCAATACTTACTAATATCTACTATGAAAAAAGACCTGTCTTAGGTTCTATGGGAGAATGAAGAACAAACAATACATTCAACAAACCTCATGCCTCCTATGTACTGAATACAGTGTTGGGCCTTCATAGATATAAGATTAGATGAGAAAATTCTTGATGTGTAGAGTTTCTGCTTTGTTTGAGGACAGAACACATAGATACTTATAAGGTATAATGAATTAAGAACCTATGATTTAATTAATTAGTACTAATTCCATCAGTGTTGATCATAATGCTACCACTGCTGAGTCCTGGCCAATTCATTACCCTCTGACCAAGTTATTGATAAGCTTCCCTAAACTTAGTCCTTCTGGTTTTGGAAAGGAGATATAAAATTCATCTCTAGACCTTTTTTTTTTAATAATCTTCATGACCTGCCAAGTCTTGCGTCTTGCTTGCATAGCCTTTGGAAATTGAGTCATTTCCGTATCACAGTGAGGTATAAATGCAGTGGAGAAATGGAAGGCAAAAATGTATCTTAAAGTCTGAGATAGGGCAGGAGTAGTAGGTAGAATGGGAAAGTTTATTACTGATTTGGGGCAGGACTGTCAAAGCTTACTTTTAAAAATTTTTATTGAAACAATAGACAATATATTTTGATTTTCCATTTTAGTGAGAGCAATGAGTTAGCTCACTTTGTTTACTAAAGTATTTAATGAACCCACAGGTGCTCCATAAAAATCACTGTGCAGGCCCACCACTAGGTGGCATTTTGGACAGCCCTGACAGGGAATAAGATTCAGAGAGATTTAAGGATGAATAAAACATAGGTCCTACCCTGAAGGAGCTTAACCTCTGGTGGAGTAGATGCATTATTTTTTTTTATTTTATTTTTTTGGTTTATTTATTTTATATTATTACAACAATCTTGTTGTGAGAGTAAACAGAAACCCCCCTCCCCCGCAGAAAGACGAGAAACCTCAAGAATAGTGAGAGAGAAAAAAAAAGTGCACTTAGTTTGTGTCCAGATTCCAATGGCTCTGTTTCTTGGATGAGTTGCCTTCTTTATCATAAGTCCACCAGAGAAGTTTTTTCAATATTTTCCCCACAGTTGCTATTACTAGCTGTATTTCCTTCTACTGTATTCTTCCCTACTCTCATTTATTCTATTTTCTCCTGTCATACTGTCCCTTCAGAAGTGTGTTGTATCTGAGTACCCTCTCCCACAATCTTCCCTCTCTTCTATCACCTACTCCCCCCCTTCCCTCACCCCATCCCCCCTTATCCCATCCCTTTCCTCTCATTTTTCTCAAGGTAAGATAGATTTCTATACCCTATTAAGTGTGTGTGTGTGTGTGTGTGTGTGTGTGTGTGTGTGTGTGTGTGTGTGTTTCCTCTCTGAGCCATTTTTGATGAGAATGAAGACTCTCTCATTACCTCTTGCCTTTCCCCATTTCACTCCATTGTAAAAGCTTTTTCTTGACTCTTCTGTGAAATATCTTAGCCCCTTCTTCTACTACTTTCTTTTTGTCCCTGTACTTTCCTTTATCACCCATTGATTCCATCTTTTTACTATATTATACCATTATATTTAGCTCCTTCCTGTGCCTTGTCCATATATGCTCTTTCTAACTGCTTGTACAAATGAGAAAGCTCATATGTGTTGTCAGTATCTTCTTCCCATGAAGTTCAATATAGTTCAACATCAGTAAGTTCCTCATAATTAATCCTTCTCGTTTTCCCTCTCTATGGTTCACCAGAGTCCTGTACTTGGAGATCAAACTTTCTGTTCAGCTCTGGTTTCAGTAGGAAAATTTGAAAGCCCCCTGTTTCATTGAAAGTTCATCTTTTCCCCTGAAAGAGGATGCTCAGTTTTGCTGGGTAGTTGATTCTTGGTTGTAAACCAAGATCTTTTGCCTTCCAGAATATCATATTCCAAGCTCTATGAGCCCTTAATGTAGGCACTGCCAGATCCTGTGTAATCCTGACTAAAGAGCCAGGGTAGTTGCATTGTTTGTTTCTGGAAGCTTTTAGTATTTTCTCTTTGACTTGGGAGTTTTGGAATTTGTCTATAATATTCCTGGAAGTTTTTCTTTTGGCATCTTTTTCAGGAGGTGATTGGTGAATTTCCTCACTTTCTATTTACCCTCTGCTTCTAGGATCTTAGGGCAGTTTTACTGTATTATTTCTTGGAAAATGAAGTCTAGGCTCTTTTCCTGGTCATGACTTGACTTTCAGGTATCCCAATAATTTTTAAAATATCTCTCCTGTATCTGTTTTCGAGGTCAGTTGTTTTTCCAGTGAGATATTTCACATTTTCTTCTAATTTGGGGGGTTTTTTGGGTATAGTTTTATTTTTTCCTGTTTTCTTGCAAAGTCATCGGCTTCCATTCATTCCATTCTGCATTTGAAGAAGTTATTTTCTTCAGAGAGCTTTTTTAACTCCTTTTCCAGCTGACCAGTTCTGCCTTTTAAGGCATTCTTCTCCTCATTTGCCTTTTGTGTTGTTTTTTCATTTGGCCTAAACTGGTTTTTCACATATAATAATTATTATTATTATTATTTTTTAGTTTCTGCAAGGCAATGGGGTTAAAGTGGCTTGCCCAAGGCCACACAGCTAGGTAATTATTAAATGTCTGAGTCCGGATTTGAACTCAGGTACTCCTGACTCCAGGGCCGGTGCTCTATCCACTGCGCCACCTAGCTGCCCCTTCACATATTATTTTCTTCAGTATTTTTTTGTATTTCTTTCACCAAGCTACTGACTTGATTTTCATGATTTATGTACATAGCTTTCATTTTTCCTCCAAATTTTTCCTCTATTTCCCTTAATTGCTTTTCGAAGTCTTTTTTTGAGTTCATCCATAGTCTGAGACCATTTTCTATTTCTGCTGGAAGTTTTGGATACAGAGGTTTCAACTTTATCATCTTCTGAGTATGTATTTTTGATTCTCCATGGGTCCAGAGTAACTTTTTTTTTTTTTTTTTTTTTAGTTTTTGCAAGGCAAATGGGGTTAAGTGGCTTGCCCAAGGCCACACAGCTAGGTAATTATTAAGTGTCTGAGACCAGATTTGAACCCAGGTACTCCTGACTCCAGGGCTGGTGCTTTATCTACTATACCACTACGCCACCCCCAGAGTAACTTTCTATGGTCAGATTCTTCTTTTTCTGTTGTTTGTTCATTTCCTCAGCTTATGACTGATTTATTTCACTTTCAAGGCTTTGGGGAGGTTTGGGGGCAACCCATAGAGATCTTAATTACTCTAAGGTCTTATGAGAGACTCTGACTACTCTCTTGCCTGTGCTATGGTCTGTGGATGACCACAGGCCCTCCCCTCTGCCCTGGAGCTGTCAGGAGGGTCCCTGCTCGACTGTGGTAGTATGGGGGGCCCAGATTGGACCCTGGATCTGAGTGTAGGCAAATAGCAAAGTCCTACCTTAGGGAGAGCAGAGAGACCTCTGCAGTCTCCCCTGATCCCCTTACCATCTATGGGCTGGGAGCTCTGGTTGTGCTGGGTGGCTCTGCTGATTCCCACTGCAGGTTCTCACTGCAGGGCTGCTCTGAGACTGGTGTTCCATTCTGGTGTGGCAGAGTTCTCTCACCACCCCTTCCAGCTGTCCTCAGTGATCCCTGGGTCAAGAGGTCTCGAAACTGCCCCCTCTGCCATGGATCTAGGTGCCTGGCCCTACTGCAGCTGCTTGCTGTGGCTGTGCTGCAGCTCTTTCCGACCCCTTGCCCTGGTGAAGCAGACCTTTTCTGTGGAACTTCTAAGTTGCCTTGGACTGGGGAAATTGTATCACTGTCTTTTTGTGGGTTCTGCCTCTTTAAATTTTGCCTTGAGTCATATTTTGATGGCTTTTGAAGGTTTTTGGGGAACGAGTTTCCAGTAATTTCTGCCTTTACATTGCCATCTTGGCTCCATCCTAGAGATATATTATATTTTATACAAAATATGAGATACTAGCTTCTATTTATGAGATGCTTAGAACTTAACACTTTCTGACTAGGGTTGAGTACAAAGAGTCTGTCACTTCCTTTTTCCAAGAAACTGTTTCTCTTAATGTTACATTAACTTTTTTACATCGTTGTTCCTACAAACACAATTCATAATGTTTGTAGTCACCAAATATCTATTCCCCCAATTTTGCACTTGTGAAATTTATTTTCTAAAAATTTAAGACATTATTTTTTATTCCTAATGTTTCATTTTATTAAATTCAACCCAATGCTCTAATCTGCCAAGATCTTTTTGGATTTAGTTTTTTCATGCGGTATGTTAATCTTCAACCTAGTCATTGGAAAAATGTTAAATAGCATTAACCATTAGCCAAAGCCAAGATACCTGAGGCACCTCACTGGAGACTTCCTGCCATATTTACAATTAACAGTTTATCATTTCTTTTTAATCTGACCAGTCATTTAGTTCTGAATCCATTTAATTGTAATTTCTATTTCATATTTGGCCATTTTTTTACAAGAATAGTGTGAGATACTTTATCTAGATTTTGGCAAACTTTAGATAAAGTATATTTATAACACATATTTCTCTTATCTATTAGTTTAGTAACTTTTTTTTTTGCAAGGCAGTGGGGTTAAGTGACTTGCCCAAGATCACACAGTGAAATATTACATATCTGAGGCCCTGACTTGTCAGTGCTCTATCTACTATGCCACCTAGCTGCCCCTGTGACATTTTTTTTTCTTTTTTTTTTTTAGGTTTTTGCAAGGCAATGGGGTTCAGTGGCTTGAGTTAGGTAATTATTAAGTGTCTGAGGCTGTATTTGAACTCAGGTACTCCTGACTCCAGGACTCTATCCACTGCGCCACCTAGCCACCCCATCTGTGACCTATTCTTTTTTTTTTTTCAAGGCAAACGGGGTTAAGTGGCTTGCCCAAGGCCACACAGCTAGGTAATTATTAAGTGTCTGAGACTGGATTTGAACCCAGGTACTCCTGACTCCAGGGCCGGTGCTTTATCCACTATGCCACCTAGCTGCCCTCTGTGACCTATTCTTAATAAAGCCATTCTGAATTTTGGCAAGCATTGTTTCCTCTAGATATTCAACAATTTTTGTGGTTCTAGAGGTTTTTGGGGATTTGAAGTCAAGTTCACTGGCCTATAGTTGCATTTGTCATTTTTTTTTACAAGGCAGTGGGGTTAAGTGACTTGATGTCTGAGGTCGGATTTGAAGTCAGGTCCTCCTGACTCCAGGACCAGTGCTCTATCCACTGAGCCACCTAGCTGCCCCCCTAAAATAATCTTTACACAAACAAAGACATATATAAATAGTTTTAGAAGTAATAACTGCTGGTGAGTAGGTTAAATAAATATAATAATAACAATAGCACTTTCTTGGTACCATGCCAACCAGATTGCTAAACGACTTCTTTATAGAATTAGAAAAGAATTCATCTAAGAATCTCAGGGCAGTTAATAGAATAAGTGAAAAGGAAGGAGACCTAGCAGAACTAAAATTTCAATTACATCACAAAGCTATATTGGTTAAGAAATAGAGAAGTTGGTGAGTGAAACAGCAGATTTTCTTTATTATCTCTCAGATTTATTCCCTGGTTTTCTTTGCTTATTCAAATCCTTCTAGATCACATGCACATATTCTTTCTCCATATTTGCTTGAAGTTTCTCTCATCTTGCTCCTTCTCTCATGGAAGCCAGAAGGTTATCTTACCTACCTTAAAATTTATCCAAAGAGTACTAATGTCAAAGAAATTTGCATTTTATGAATTTCTACTTCTTGACTATTTGACTGCTGACATAAGAACTAATAAAAGTATTTTCACAGTTGACAAACATTTGCTGATGATATGTGGAGGCACTGTGTGTGTGTTTACAATTGTAATTAACAATAATTTGAAGACCTCACAGTTAAGGTTAAGTTTGGGACACAGTAGCCTTTAGATTAAACTTTGTCAATTACTGCTTTGATAACTTCATTCCTCTTCTTAAAATCTCTAGTACTTCCTCAATAGCTCTAGAATGAATTTTATATTCTTGTATATGTTTAGTATGTAAGATCCCTCTATTATGTGACCCCTAAAGTTTTTTTACTCATCCACGACTATTCCCCTAAATGAATCTATCTCTAGACAAACTGTTCTATTCAGTGTTTCCCAGATATGACTTGTACTTTCTCACTTCTTTGTTTTCGATCATGTCATCATCTCATCTTATCTCTCTTTTAAGATCCATTTCAAATCCAACATCCTTTAAGAAGTATTCCCAGGTCCACTGGAGGCAGCCAGACTGGCTCCTCCACAGACCTCCTGTGGCACTAGTCTGTATCCCCCCAATCACTCCCACTCCCACTATTAGAGCTAATATTTACATAGCACTTATTATGACCTAGACACTGTGCTTAAGCACTTTAAAATTATCTTATTTGAGTCTTAAAACAGCCCTATGAAGTAGGTGCTGCTATTACCCCATTTTACAGATGGGGAAATTGAGGCAAACTGAGGTTAGATGATATGCCCATAGTCACATAATTACTAAGTATCTGAGCCTGGATTTGAATCAGGTCTTTTAGGCTCCAGGGCTCTATCCACCTTACTCTGCTTGTGTTGTAGTTATGTGTCCATATGTTTTATTTTTACTGAAAGATGATAAACTCCTGGAGGGTCAAGAGTTTTTTACCCATTTATGATCTCTTTCCTCTTTTTTTCTCTAGTTTTGTTATAATTTATCCCCATACTCTATAGTTCAGACACTGAACTTGTTGCTCAAGCAAGAGACTCCATCTCCCAACTTGGGGCATTTTCCCTGACTGTCTTTAATGCTTGGAATGTTCTCCTTTGCCATTTCTGTGTCTTGGCTCCCTCAGGTCCCACCTTCTGCAGCAATCCTTTCCTAATACTATTTCCTTCATCTGAGATTACATAATTGTCAAATGAATGAATATGCAAATTGCATATATTGTTTTTTGAATAATAATAAGGAAAATAAAGAATTCTGTGAAGCCTAATTAAAATGAATTTAATCAACTCTAGAAAGGATCTAGATAATATCATAGTAGTAGTACCAACAACAGGAGACATCCATCCATCCATCCATCCATCCATCCCTCTAGCTATCTGTGTATCGCTGTATTTATCTTTGTATCATCCATAGTCCCTAGCATAATGAATTGTACATAGTAGGTGCTCAAGAAATAGTGATTTTATTATTTTTTTTTTATGGGGAATCTCCGTTTTGGGAGTGTTACTTGCCAACTTGAAAAAGCAAAATCAGTGTTAAGAGTGAACATAAGCAGTTGTTTGGAATTTACATCCTCATTTTCCACTTACCAAATGAGAAGGGAAGGGATCATGTGTGCATTCAAGAACTGAACTGTATTATCTTAATGATTTTTATCTATGGTTTTATTCTTTGTCATTGAGAGGAGTGCTTAGATTTTTGAAATTATATGAAGATGCTATGTATTATATTGGGTTAACCATTCATTGTTGATGGTACAAGGCACAGGGAATATAAAGATATGTTAATAAAAAAAGAATGTACAATAATATATTTATTTTAGCTATTTTATAAGGCAGAATTAGAGGGAACATCCAGTTCAGACAGGAGAAAATGTCTCTAATAAATGGCATCCAGCCTTTGCTTTGACATATCCAGTGATGTAGAAAATAATGATAAACAAGGTTTCAAAGCATTCTGCTTGCATTGTCTTACTTGAGTACCTTGTCTCTCAAGGTGGTCCATTTTATCCTGTAAGCTGCTTAAACTTGAAGTAAAATGGTCCTGCTTCAGATTATTAGGGAATAATAGCAATTGACAAGACAAACGAGTGGGTGAATCGATCAGAGATGGAATTTGACAGCTCTTTTAAGAGGTGGAGCCATCCTTGAGGTGAAGAAGCCAGGCTTCAAACAGCTTGGCAGCTGTTGCTACAAGATAAACCATCGTTTTTAAGGGGAAGTGTTGTGGAAAGGTCTTTGCCCCTCTAGTGGTCTCTCAAGCCACCTGCTGTACAATGAGAAGGGATACTATCCATTCTAAGGAGGCAATCCTTCCCACTACATATACGTATATGTATGTTTGTGTGTCTGACTTTACATGCATTTTTTAAAAAAGAATTTATTGAAACAACTTTATTTGTGGGGAGGGAATAAGTTGTAGAAAGAAAAGAACAAGGAAGAATCTTTATCTTCAGAGGTAAGAAAACTTCCTGACCTAGTTGAGCGAGATCATATGCCTGTACATTATATGTATTTGTACACATACACTCAGATTGTATATGTAAAAACACATACATATGAATTTATGCGTATACATAAACATATAAACATAGTTATGATATAACAAGATGCTTCTGCCTTCAGCTATCACAGGAAAATGGCATTTGTGAGTAATTGAACTTTGAAAATCATTGTTCACTTCAGCAGCTTTGTCCTGGGTGGCCAATTCAGGAGGTCCATTTCAAGCACAGTTCAAATTATTGAATGTACCACTCCACTGATTGCATTTTCTTTCCTTTTTTTGCTGGCCAGCTGCCCTTGAAGGCTTGTGTTCTGCATCCGTTATCTTTCACTATCCGGGTGGCACAGGGGGCAAAGGCGGAGCTCGACGGCCACCGGGTAGCTCGCTCCCTGCTGAGACAGGCATACGACACCGGCCAGGTAGGTCTGGCACTTGTCCTTGATTATTGTCATTCTTAGACTTGGAGAGAGGTGGGACAGTGTTTCATTTCCTTTTTGAGTTGGACAGGACTCTGCTGAATTCACAATTTGTTGAGTTAGCAGTCTGCATGCAAGACAGAGTTTCTTCCAGCTCCACTTCAGTGCCCTGTTCAGGCTGATTAGAATGCCTGGTTGAGTTCTAGAACATTTGCATAAAATTTTATGGCAGGTGTGTCCTGACCAAAGGTTTTGATACCAGTTCTTTTTCATCATTTCTAATTAGTAGATTAAAGTAAGCACAGAAAACCATGAATCTAGAGTCATTGATAGTGACATTTAATTTACAGCATGTTGGTTTTGTTTCCTCTCTGGTTGATCAAGTTCTAATTGACTTGGAAAGTTTGAGTGAATTATTTTTGAATGCTGCAGAAGAGTTAAAAAAAATTTTATGTTGCTATGAAGTATCAGATTTGTAAATTCTTAGTTTCCTTTCCAAGAAGGAAACTGCTCCTAATGAGTAGTTCAGTTATACAGTTATATTGAGAGAATAGAACAGTTCTGTCTCATATACATCTTATTCTTTTGGATGAGGTCAAGGCTTTTATATACATTAGATTTTACATAGGTTTGACAGTATTATGTACAAATACTTCCCCCCTCTCTCTTTTATTCTCACTTTCAAAAAAAAAATGAATACTGTATAGGGAGGAGAAGACATGACCTCTCTTGTTCTGGATTTATCCTTAGTTGTCTGAGTGACCTTGGTCAAGTCACTTCTCTCTGGCCTCTGGTCTCTTCCATTGTAAAAGAAGAGTGTTCAACTAAGGCCCCTTCTAGTTCAAGCATTCTTTGAATCTAAACTTGGGTAATTCATGTAAATCCAGTGATTAGAATACCCTAAATTTCTCATTCCCCTTTTTCAACTTTGTCCCCCTGCATCTAGCAAAGAATGTAGATAGAGTACTTTTGATCTTTTGTGAACTAACTAGTGTTATTTTATAGTCAGGACATACCTTTTTATTTTAAAGATAATTTGCATTTTATAGTTCTGTTAAATCTTCTTGAACTTGTTTAGAATTCAACAGTGGTTTCTTAGTGATCTTGGTTGTGTGTCATTTTCTTGTACTGAAGGACAAGTTGACTCATTAAAAGATGCATGTTTCAAATGTGAATGACATCAGTCATCTTTTTTTATTTTAATCTGCAATGCATTTTGTCCAGGTGTTCAATATAATTCATTTTAGCTTACTATTTAATTGCTAATTTTAGTATGAAATGATGGCATTGTAAGTTTTGTTGTCATCTCAAGTTAAGTTCTAAAAGCAAAATCCACAAGAACTCAGAAAAATGAAAGTACTTCTTTAAAAGTAAGTTTTTATTTTTCTTCTGCTCCATTTCCAAAAAATGCCTTTCCTTTGGAAGGATTTTGCTGGTCCTTTTGTCTGTTGATATGATTTGAAGAATTATCTTGTAAAAGCATGATCCTATTCTAATTTGATTTTTAGTTTCTCTAGAGAGGCTCATTAGAAAGTAGTGTCTCTCTCTCTCCTTGTCAAATGTGGGGAAAGATTTAAAAACTGCCTTGTTTGCAGAAATGTATTTCAGTAGCTTTGCCTAGTGTGAAGAATCCAAAGAACTTTTTGCTATTATCTCTGGAAAAGCACATCCTTGAGAGTCCAAGGGAGAACTTAGAAAGCAAGCCTTGTCTCCTTCAGAGGTTACATCATGATTGTAGTAACTTTTGAAGTTGCTTATCTTCCATACCCATTTTACAGCTTTATAATATGATATCTTACCTTGGGTATTAATTTTAAGATCAGATATTTTGCAGAAATTCCAGTTATACTTCTTTATTTTTTTTTCTATTAACTCTAGAGTTGAGAGCAGTCAGAAAATCAGTTTAGCTTACTACTTTGTATGTGAGCAAAGGAACTTTTGAAATTACTAGGGTTAGCAATACAGTTGAAGACAGTATCTTAAATTTTTACCATGGTAAGGTGACCTATATGATGGAATTCATGAATGCTTTTAACAATATTATCCATCCCAAATCCAAAATATACCTATTCTAATAGAAGATTCTTCTGAGATATTGCAATCTTGTTTTGGTTAAGATTGGGATGCTTATGTAAATGTTTTAAAATTTTGTAGTCTGTTTCTTCTTTGTACTATTATGTAACCTTCTTTGATAGTGAAGTTAACTGAGCTTTCACTAGACTCTAGAGTCAATTTTTACTTAATCTATACTTTTAAATTGTTTCCTGATGCATAAACTTTTCAATGATCAGGGAATAAAACTATTTCATGTTAAATTTGATTTTGCACAGTCATATTTTTATATTTTTACATTCTTAATTTGTTATTTATTTTATTTTACTTCTGAAGAAAAATGAGTCGTTGACATTCAGTAATGTCTCATATGCATTTTTCACTTGTTTTCTTCATTTTAACTAGTTTTTACTAGGTTAATAGTTCTTTACTGGAAATTTACTGGAAATAGCAGGTATTTTAGATATTTGTATTTAAGTCAAATTTAGTCAATTCTTTGGAGGAGATATCAATGAAGGTATCACTGTGTTTTACACAGTGTTGTGTATTTATGTTAACAACAGCAAAAACCAACTACTTTTAATTTTGTTCTGTTGCACTGCTATACTCCTTTTAAGAAGTGCATTTTAAGAAAATTCTGACTATAAATAATGAGTTTGATTTTTATGTTTTTTCCTAATGATGTTTATTAATAAGAGAAATCCTAAAGACTCTTAATTGTTTTTGTGTGTTCTTTTAATGTATGTGTGTGGGAAGATTTGTTAAATTAATGACTTCCCTCTTGAGAGAGAGCCAAAATCTATAATGTGTTTTTTTAATTGAAAATGAATTTTAAACTTTTTTTTCTTTGGTTTGACTTTGGTTTTCTTCATTCTAGAAAGGACAAATAGGCTTTCATTGGTCTATTTGGCCATCCCTTGCATAGACTGTGATTAATAAGGAGCTTCATCTCAGAATGCAGTAAAGAAATGGTGATATACATAAACATGTGCATGTTTACATATATACTTATTTAAGAAATTAAATCACACACTTTGGTTAAATTTGGTTAAAATCTTGATGAAATCACTTGTTTTGTCTTTCTGAATTATAAGAGTGCTTGTATTGTAGGATACATGAGAATTACTTTTGGATGATTCAATAACCTTTTCCCAGTGAGGGAAATGTTGTGCGATTCAAAATCCAGTGTCCTGACAGTGTTCTTGAAGTATTTTGAACTTTTAGTACATTGAAAAGTGCCCTTTAATCTCCTACCTTTAGTCATATGTTAGCTATTTTCCAGGAGAATTAGATCTTTTGTCATTTTAAGGAGGTTTATTTTTTCTCTTTGTATATGTTTTATATTTTGCTAAAGAAGTAAATTAAGAATGCATATTTTATATTACATAGATCAATTTTCCTTCCTTGTTAAAATAGAACGATATTGGTGAAGAAGCTGCTGTTATAAGGAAAGTAATTTTTTTTACATGCTTTTTTGTTATACTTTGCTAAATATTTGTAAAATACAATCTTAGAATCCTTGCTTTGGAAGAGGTGATCTAGTCTAACCCCTTCCCTTTTTAAAAAAATCCTTACAGCAAAGATGGAAATCACAGAATATACTCTGCAAATATAGGGTTATTTTAGAGTCCCATAGTGCATTTTTTTTTTTTTTTTTTTTTTTAGTTTAGTGGAAAGAGATCTTGATTTTAGGAAGTCTAACCTAGGTTCTAGTCTTGCACTTTTTCTTCTAGGTTTCCCATTCCTTTATCAGTACAAGGTAAAAAGATTCTCGACTATATATGTGTGTGTGTGTGTGTGTGCGTGCACACACACACACACACACACACATAAAGATTCTAGACTAAATCTATAAAGAAACTTCTGGTTCCAACACTGGTTCCAAGAAGCTGCATCTTTTAGTATTTTTAGTTTTAGGACTGAAAAACCAAAGGTTAATAATTACGATACTTGGTTTGCTAACTTTCTTCCTTCCCTCCCCCCCCCCCAATCTTATCTTATTTTTTAGACTCCTTGTTGATCTTTCTCAATAACAAAAATTCAGTTTTATTGTATAGTTGCTTTCTAATTTTCAGCCATAGATGGTGCTGTTGCATCTAATTCTTTACCTTCTTTCTTAATATTTTGAATACTACTTTTCTCATCACTGGAAGCATTTTGTTTCTAAACAAATTGTAGATTTGAAAAATGAGGAAAATATATAAGAAAAGTAACTTCCACATGATCTGTTTATTCTCTGCTTCTAAATCTCATGTTTGCCCACCACATCTGGAGGTCAAGAAAATACTATTATAGCTATCTTATATAAGAAGTAACCACTTTGTTGTAGAAAGATATGGGAGGCTTGTAATCTATGCTGGGCCCTGTTATGAACTAACTGAGTGATCATAGTCTGACCACTTTGCCTTTTAGGGCTTCAGTTTTCTCTTTTGTAAAGCAGATAGTAGAGAACTGGACCACATGATTGCTAAGGCCCTTTGTGAACCTAATAAGTAGTCTTTAATTCTACAACTACTATTAATCTGTGTGAAATAATTCAGATGTCATACCTTAAGAATAGAAGTAATAGAACTTACCCTCTTCTATTGGAAACTGGATTTCATTGCTGCATTATCTAGCATTTTGATAGCTATTTCCTTACTTTACATTCATATCTTTAGACTGCCTCTGAAATTTGAAAAGCTTATTTGATTCCTTTCCATTGCAAAACCTATTACTAGTCTATTTTTGATTTCAGATATTGGAGTCATTGACTAATATATAGAATTTCAAGGGAAAATAGTTTTATAACACAATTCAGTTAGGTAAGGTATGAACTAGGTATTTGCAGTGAAATGAACATTATTATGTCCAAGATTTAGAAGGAATATCAAGTTTTTCAAACTACTAAATTTCTCGGTGATTAAGCAGTGCAAGTAAGAGGCAATATTTCAAAGAAGTATATTGGTCCATGACCCTTCAATACTTATGGCACTGGAGTGACAGAATTAATTGAATCTTCCGAAGACAAAAGAATTGGGGAACTTTATTCCTTGTCTTGGCCTTGTAGAGTCAATGGAGTTTGGAGTGGTGTCTAAGAATAGTTTAAGTGATCTCAGAAGGAAAACTCCCTTTTAGATCAATTATACAAATCCACATGGATTTTTGAATGTACCAGGAGAGGATTTGATATTGTTCTTTATGTGCCTAATTTATGTGCCTAATTGCTAGTCTGCTGACATTTATGACATTTATGACATTTCCTTGAGACTTTTATTTTTTTTGACATTTAGTCACCTTTATATATTCCTTCCTCCAAAAAATAATTTCATATATATATATCTTTGATCATGTAGCATAAATTCTTGTGAAGTTTGTACTACATTCCCATTAAGATTTTCCATCTACTTTGCATGTTCACCAAGTTTATTAGAATTGAATAAAACCTGCTTGATTTCAGGACATGTATCACAGCATTGTTTTGGATGGAAGCTTTGCTTATACTTTTGTGGCACCTCTGTAAATGACTCTTCTTTATGTTGAAGTTGAATTTAGTATTTACATAGGAGCTTCACACCTACCAATTTCCAAATTTCAGGTGTATTACTTAAATTTTGAACCCACATATTAAAGAAAAGAGGCAAATTTCCCCCAAACATTAATTAACAGATACATACCAGAAGCAATTTTGGATCCCTCCAGGTATGATGTCTGCATGCATTATTAAGATGCTGTACATGTGTGTGTTAGAGTCTGCTTCTGTGCTGCATTATTAAGTTCTGGTTGCCCTCCTTGATCTTTTCCTCCTATGCAGAGGCATGTTACTGCAAGCTCAAACCCTTTTAAATCTAATTGATTAAATGTTCATATTTGTGAATGTGCCTAATAGTTTACTTACTTACTTATACTTAGTTATCAGACAACTTTTGGAGAATATATTTTAAAGACCTTGAAAAAAAAAGCAAAAAAAAAACCCTTTGAAAAGCAAAAATGATGTTAAGAAATCCATAGTTTAATAAGTGCTAGCGCACTTCACTTATAACTTGTTTACTCTGACTTTGCACAGTTTTATTGAGTTGGGTGATTTGCTTTTCAAAGCTATGGTAGATTAAAAGCAGTCAGTAAGAAGGGCAAGTTTTATTAGCAATAGTAAGAAGTGATTTCTGACAGACAGTGGTGGGGGGGGAAAGCAAATTCCAGAATCAAAAACTTAAAAATCCCTGTTTTCTAGGATTATTTAATATTGGGCAAATGGCCTTATTAATAGCTTTCTGAGGCATCACTTTATTGTGGCCCAGCATGATAGCTTATGGGAAGCATCACTGCATAGCAAACAATCAGTTGGCCTTGGAATTAGGAAGACCTGGCTTCAGTTTTTCACTTTTTTTTTTCTTAGCAAGGCAAATGGGGTTAAGTGGCTTGCCCAAGGCCACACAGCTAGGTAATTATTAAGTGTCTGTCTGAGACCGGATTTGAACCCAGGTACTCCTGACTCCAAGGCTGGTGCTTTATCCACTACGCCACCTAGCCGCCCCAGTTTTCACTTCTGATGCATATTTAGTAGAATGACCCTAGGTAAGTCATTTAACCTTATTATACCAGGCAACTAAGTAAGACTGTAAGTAGCAGAGCAGGTGCCACTCTGTATTAGCAGAAATTTCCTTAGCTAGAATACTTGTCACTGATTATATAGTTATTCGTTTAATGGCCAAGATGATCAAGAAAATATAATTAGATTCCATCTACTTTTCATTAAAAGGGAAGAGGCAATACATTTTATAATGCAATAAAATTTATAATACCAGAGGATAAAACTTAAAAAAAGTTTTAATGCTTGAAGTGATGAGGCCTTCAGTCATATGGAAAAATTTGATAATATGGAGCATTTCATTTTCTCAAGATTCTATATAGCTAAAATTTTCCTGTATAGAAAGGATAGTATTTTTAGAGTAGAACTTTAGAAGACATATCCCAGTTGACATCTTGATTTTAGTTTTGTAAATTGAAAAATGCAAGATACATCATAAAATGAACATGAGATTAAGTAAAAGCAGCAGTCATACTGAAAATACGACATAGAGACAATTGATCTATTCTGTTTTAGATAACACATAGGAATTAAACATATCATTTTGCAGCTTATTAGCTTGTTTACCTTTTTTGTAATTGGTAATGAAATTGAATCTTAAAAATAGAGCCTTTTGCCTTTGTGTTTTTTATTATGGTGGAGAAATTAATTTCTGCAGCATGCATGGTCTCAGTAGATATCTATATTTGGACTGTTTAAAGAAGGATTAATATTTAAAAAAACTGTTGATAATGAACTGAAGGGGTCTTTTTATTGCATCTTAATTGTTTTTCTAGGGGTTTTCTCTGAAACTGAAAAGTCTTTAGCATGAGTTAAATATATTGTAACTCATTCTATTACCTGCTATTTATGAATTGCTATTTTAATGGAAGAATTTTCAATTTTAAAAGATAAACTTAACTGTGCTACAGTAATTTATTTCACAGTAGTTTTCTTTTCAAAATGAAAGGTCATGATCTGTTCTTTCTTCCAGGAGCACAAGAAGTTCTCATTGATCCAGGTACACACTATCTCTATGCTTAGTTTCTTTTGTTGTTTAAATTTTATAAAGTGCTTGTTTTATGGTGTTGTGAATTGTTAATGTTTCTGGGTTGTGAGTTATTGTGATCTTTGAAAGGGGTTAATGTCAGCCTTTTTAAAATGGGAAAATTAAAAATCAGATTTTTCTTTCTTTTATTTTGGAGAGGCATCATGGTGGTTTCCTGTTTATTAAAGAAGAAAGATCTCTTCTATAGATGGGTTAAATGAATGATTTGATACTCATTAATTTGATACCAATTAATTGTATTTTTTGCATGAAGCATGCTGATTGGACCATTTTTTTTTCTTTAAAAATTTTATAGAAAACTTAATATCATACCACACACAACTAATAAAACTTGTTTGGTAGCTATTAATATCAATTTTAGCATATAAAGTGATTTTTGACAATTTTCAGTTGCTCTAATTCTCCTTTAACTTTCTTCATTTGTCTGTTCATTCTCATTCGCTTTTCCTCTTACGTGATCTTAGCATGCATTCTCTTTGGATTATTAGGCTGATTCATTTACATTTCACTCACAGGAAATATTTTATTGTGAGTTAGGGAAGGGAAAGGAAAAAGTATTGATTAAATGCCTCTTTGTGCCAAGAACTTTGCAAATATTATCTCATTTGATCCTCACAGCAACCCTAGGAGGGAGGTTGTAATACTATCCCCATTTTACATTATCTCCATTTTCATTAAAACTGAGGGTGATAGAGATTAAATGACTTGCCCAAGGTCACAAATTCTAGTGAGTATGAAGTCCAATTTGAACTTAGGTTTTCCTGACTCCAATACTGTAATATTGAACTTTAACACAAGAAATATATTCTACTTGGCCACTTGATAGCTTTGTGGTCAGGACAGTTCATTTTATTTTATTTTAAAAGCAATTTATCATAGACTTAATATTAAGGATCAGTATAATCATGTTTGCTTTGCAGCATTTGCATTTAGATGAATAAATTTCAAAGGGTAAAATGTCACATTTGCACTTCCTCTAAGTCTCCTTCAGGTTTCTGTGTCCATTTATTGCCATCTATTATTAATTTTGACCTCTCTTTCATTAGTTTCCTTATCTGTAAAATAAAGTGGTATCTTTAGGGTTGTATGAGTATCAAGTTAATTAGATAATGTATATTAAGTGCTGTACTATTTTATTATTTAATTTAATTTTTTTTAAATGCCATTTTTAACTCAAAAAAGTGATTTGAGCTGGTGATTTCTTCCTTGGAATTTTGGAGATTATGTGTTGTTTCTGGCATTTTATAAATCAGTATTTTTAGTGTAAAATTGTTCTTCTGGTTATGTTCATTTTTCTTTGCATCACTTCATCCCAATCTTCCTAGGTCTCTCTGAAACTGTTCTCTTTGTTTTTTCCTATGGTACAGTAGCATTCTATTCCATTTAAACACCACAAATAATTTTGTGTATATAAGACCTTTTCCTTTTTCTTTAATCTCTTTGTAGGTTTGTGGCCAAGTAGTGGCATCACTATATTTATCTGTGTTTAAATAGATGGAAAGCTTATTGATTAAGTAAATTAGCAAGTTCCTACTATGTATCTGGCAAGTAGAGTGCCCAGGATTTAGACCAAGAATGAAAGAAAGAGAGAATATCTACTCGCAAGTAGTTTACATTTTACTGGGGGAGACAGCAATGAATGTGTCTGTGTGTGTGTGTAATATGTACATATAAAAATAAAGACAAAGTAATTTTTTTGAGGGGGAATATTAGCACTTGGGAAGATTAGGAAGAGCTCTATATTCCATTGATGTCTCTTAAATTAATCTTTAGGGAAATGAGGAATTCTCAGAGGAAGATGTGAGGAGATAGTCTGTTCTAGGTATGGTGGACAGCTAGTGCAAATATGTAGAAATGAGATAAAATGTCTGTATTATGTATGAGGAATCACAAAAAAAGTCAGTTTGATGGAACTTTAGTATGAATGAAGGAAAGGAAATGGAGTATAATATATTTTAAAAGGTATTGTAGGCTTTAAAAGTCAAATGCAGGAATTTCTAGAGAAATAACAAATAATAGGAAGTCACTGGAATTTGAATAAAAAAGTGACAGTTATATTTATTTCTTAGAAAAATCACTTTAGCATATTTGCGAGGGATTAATTATAGAGGGGAGAGGTTTTGGGGGCAGGGAGACAAGTTAGAAGACTCTTAAAAAGTCTACTTAAGACATGATGAGGACTGGACCTAAGATGAAGCTTGTATAAGTAGGGAGAAGAGGATGGATGTGAGAAAGATTATGTAGGTAGAAGCAACACTTTGACAATTGGATTGTCTTTGTGGGTGGGAGGGATATTTAGGAGTTAGGGGTGATGACAGACTTACGAATGTGGATGATGAGAAAGTGATTGTGGTGTTCTCAAAAGAAATAGAGAAGATCAGAAGCTAGGTGGGATTTTATTTAGAGAATAGTTCTTCTTTGGCACATTGAACTTAGAAAAGCTAAGGATCATCCAGATGCGAAACTGGAGTTCAGGAGAGAGGCTATAGCTAGATATAGAGATTTGGGAATCATTTGCAGTGATGTGATGGTTTGACTATGGGAACTGATGAAGTCACCAAGTGAAAGAAGATGGCCCGGGACAGAGTTTTGAGTTGCTTCCTTAGTTAAATGATTATATATGAATTGGCAAAAGAGAATAAAGAATACTCTAACATGTAGGTGGAATAACCAAGAGAAAGCAGTGTCAAGAAAACACAGAGAATGTTTCAGAGGTTTCAGAAAGTTTAGAAAAATCTGCCAGATCTGGCAATTAATGGATCATTGTTAACTTTGGAAAGAACAGTTTTAGTTGAATAATGAGGTGCAAAGGGTTGAGAAATAAGTGAGGGAAAAGGAAGTGGTAGCAATGACAGACAGTAGTTTTTAGGAATTTTCTTGTTAAAGGGAAGGGGAGATGCAGGACAATTACATTGATGGCAAGATCTAGTGAGAGTTTTTCCAAGTTTTGAGAGATGAGTATATTTAAAGATGGCAGAGAAAGGAACCTTTTGTAAGATTGTTTGAGGCACATATTAATATAGTGACCAAAATAATAAACTGAAAACATATATGACTTTGATTTGAAATTAATATCTTTTGGTTATGAAAGACTGGTCACAGGTGATATCTTCATTTTAGACAAGTTTAATTGGATAATGCTTAGATTTTGATGGCATGATCTATGGTTCAGGGATTTTGCTGGAGTTTATAAAAGTAGTCACCTAGGGAAACCTTTTCTATCAATATTTGCAGCAAATTAGTCAAATGAAATACATTTCTGTTAGTGTTTTACATTTAATGAAGTGATTTTCCCTTCCCCCAAACACATCTTATTCCCTTTTCACAGCTAAACAAAAACATATCTTTGTAGTTGAAGTTTTCTAAAGTACTTTGAGTAAGGAATTACAAGTGTAGCTCTCCCTAGAAAGGAAATTTAGACTCAGAGAGATGAAACAGTTTACACAAAGTCACACAACTCCTTTTAACTGGAAGACCTGCATCCTTTTCTCTATATCTTATAAACTGGGAGAGATGTCATGGGACTTGGGGAACTTGATTGACTAATTTAAAGAAAGCAGTCAGGGGGTGGCTAGGAGGCGTAGTGGATAAAGCACTGGCCTTGGAGTCAGGAGTACATGGGTTCAAATCTGGTCTCAGACCCTTAATAATTACCTAGCTGTGTGGCCTTGGGCAAGCCACTTAACCCCATTTGCCTTGCAAAAAAAAAACAACAAACCTAAAAGAAACCAGTCAATTTAGGACTTCCTTTGGTTTGCCAATACAAAAATACTGAACCAGTATTTGAAGTTATCTGCCCATCTCCCCCTTCTGTCTCTTTCTCTGCCTTTCCTCTCCTTCTCTCTCTCCTAATTTCTTTTTTGTCTTTTAATCTCATTATTTTATTGTTGTCAATGACCTGTTTGCAGCAACACAGTCAATTTTTTCCCATTTATTTATTCTTATTTTGTACAAATAATGTTTTTATACATTACTAAAATATTCTTGTTTAAGAGTAAACATAATACTCCCTCCCCCCCAAAAATATAGACCTGCATGAGTGATAAAGGGGAGAGAAAAAATTAAAATTAAAATAAAAAATAATAATAATTGTAGGTATGGCCAGGTGGCATAGTGGATGGAGCTCCGGCCCTGGAGCCAGGAGCACCCAAGCTCAAATCTGGCCCCATACACCGAACTATCACCTAGCTGTGTGACCCCATGCAAGCCACCCCAATCCCAGTGCTTTGCAAAAACCAGAAAAAAAAATACCCCAAATAAAATAAAACAGTAATAATAATAAGTAGGAGTGGCTGGGTGGTGGACAGAGCACCGGCCCTGGGACCAAGAGGCCCTGAGCCCACATACCATCCCTTAGGGCCAGCATCCCTCTGGCCCTATGGTCCCAGACAGGCTATCCAATCCTAGGCCCTTGCAAGAAATAAAAAAGAAAATGTGTTATATCTGACCACTCTCCCCTCATGGTTCATTTTCTCCTTCATCATTCACATCCCTCCCCCCCCTCACCTTCCCCTGTCCCCCTTCTCTCCTTCTTACTCCAGGTGTCTGTACTCCATTGAGTATATATGCTGTTTCCTCTCCTAGCCACCTCTGATGAGAGTGAAGAGTTCCTCATTCCCCCTTGCCTTCCCCCCTTCCATATCATTGCAATAGCTCACTGTAATAAAGAAAAATCTTATTATATGAAATATCTTAGCCTATTCCTCCTCTTTTTTCTTTCTCCCATTACATTTCCCTTTTATCTATTGACTCCATTTTTACACCACTTTATATCTTCAAATTCAGTTTTCTCCTGTGCTTCATCTATAAAAGCTCCTTCTACCTACTCTATTAAATGAGAAGGTTCATATGAGTATTATCAGTGTCATTTTTCTATACAGGAATACATGTAGTTCATCATCATTAGGTCCCTCATATTTTACCCTTCTCCTCCACTCTGTATGCTTCACCTGAGTCCTATATTTGGAGATCAAACCTTCTGTTCAGCTCTGGCCATTTCAACAGGAACATTTGAAATTCCCCTGGTTCATTGAAAGTCCATCTTTTTTCCCTGGATGAGGACATTCATTTTTTCTGGGTAGTTGATTCTCGGTTGCATTCTAAGCCCTTTTGCCTTCTGGAATATTATATTCCAAGCCCTAAGAACTTTTAATGTAGTTGCTGCTAAGTCCTGCATGCTGCAGCTCTACAATATTTGAATTATGTCCTTCTGGCTGCTTGTAATATTTTTTATTTGACTTGGGAGTTCTGGAATTTGACTGTAATATTTCTGAGGGTTGTTTTTTTTGGGGGGGTTTCTTTCTCGGGGAGATCGATGGATTCTCTCCATTTCTATTTTGCCCTCTGCTTCTAGAATATCAGGGCAATTTTCCTGTAATAATTCTTTGAAAATGATGTCAAAGCTCTTTTCCTGGTCATGACTTTCAGGTATTCCAATAATTTCTAAATTATCTTTTCTAAATCTGTTTTCCCTATCAGTTGCTTTTTCAATGTGATGTTTCACATTTTCTTCTAGTTTTTCATTCTTTTGGTTTTGAAGTATTGTGTCCTGATTTCTCATAAAATCAGCAATCTCCCTCAGTTCTATTCTTTGTTTGAAGGATTTGTTTTCCTCAGAGATCTTTCTTTATCTCTTTTTCCATCTGGCCAATTCTGCTTTTTAAAGCATTCTTCTCCTCAATAACTTTTTGAACTATTTTATCCATTTGATCTATGCTTGTTTTTAACATGTTATTTTCTTCAGCATTTTTTTAGGATCTCCTTGATTAAGCTGCTGGCTTCATTTTCATGTTTTTCCTGCATCTCTCTCATTTCTTTTCCCAATTTTTTTTCTATCTCCCTCACTTGATTTTCAAAGTCTATCATAGCCTGAGCCCAATTTATGTTTTTCTTGGAGTCTTTTGACGCAGGAGTTTATACTTCCTCATCTTCAGATTGAGTGTTTTGATCTTTCTTAGGCTCACAGGCAAAGTATTTCTCAATAGTGTTCCTCTTTTTTTCTCTGCTTACTCATTTCCCAGACTGAGCCTGGTTTTGAGGTGCTTCCTGAGCTTTTGAGTATTAGTGGGACACTCCCACAAGGATCTCCATGTGTGAGGCTCTGTCTTCCCTCCTGGTCTGTGAATGACCACAAGCACACCCCTCTGCCACAGGGCTGAGGTGGGGGGGGGGCTGCTGTTCTATGGGAGTCCTAGACTGCGATCAGGGTCTGAATATGGTCAGAACCCCAGAGTCCTGTTCCAGGGACAGGGGACAGACCTCGGAAGTCTTTCTCTGCTCCCCTCCCTAGGCTCAGTACTCATGCCCTGGGGGCTCCTGCTTACTGGCTCTGCCTGCTTCCGGTTCCTGGATCTGGGCTGCCAGGACCTAGCTGCTTACTGTGTGCCCTGAGGGCTGGGCTTCCCATGCTCGCTCTGGCAGAGGTGCCCCCACTGATCCCCCAAGTTGTACTTGGTGTTCCTCAGGGTGTAGGTCAGGAAACTCCCCTGCTGCTGTGAGCTGGGGCTGCCAGTGCCCTGGGGCTGCCAGTGCCCTGGGGCTGCCAGTCTGCCTGCGGGATGCTGAAGTTCCTTTGCTTTGGTGGGCTACCCTTCCAACGGGGGTGGGGTGGGGGGGTGGTGCGGTGCAGAGCCTTTCTGCTATTTTCCAAGTTACCTTGGGTTGGAGAACTGCCTCACTGAATCCCTTTGTGGGTTCTGTCTCTTGAAATTGTAGTTAGAGTTCTTAGTTTATAAGTTTTAAGAGAGAGCATCTAAGAGACGATCCTTTCTTGTTGCCATCTTGACTCCATCCCTAAAGTCAATTTTTTTTATAGTGATTGGTACTGAGAGCTGAAAATATTCAGTGTGACTGTAGGTCATTTTAATTGCTAGCAATAGTTACAAAATAAAAACATTTCTGCAGAATAATTTTATGAGTTTTTTTTTCAGGGCAAACTTGATTTGATTGTCCTCATCTAAACCTTTCATGAGGAACATTAAATTCAACACTCATAGGTCTATTATTTTCTTGGTTGGAGCTTAAAGTTAGATTAAAGTTCAACTATACTTGAGATCATCTTTGTGGACTGTTGTGCCTGAAAAATTTCATCATCTAGGGACCAGCTTTGGTGAGGAGCTGCTCCTGTTTTTTCAGATTCATTGATACCAGCCAGGAGCTGCTAAAGTTTGTGCCTTGGGGGCATAGCTTTTGAGGACATGGGTAATGCTGTGGTATGGCAGGAGACTTAGTAATAATAATAATAATAATAATAGTAATATAATAATAGTGATAATGATAATGATGATGATGATGATAATAATAATAATGATAACTGACATTTCCAAAGCACTTAATTGTTTACCTAGCACTGTGGTGAGTGCTTTACAATTATTTTCTCCTTTGATTCTCATAACAGATGCTGTCAAATTAAAAGTTGAGGAAACTGAATCAAATATATATAACACAGCTAACATGTCGAGCTAAATTTGATACAGGCCTGGTAGTTTATCCACTGTGCTGCCTACCTGCTCTATTACCTGTGAAATACTTGATTGCATAATGGATAAAAAAAAAGTGAAATAGTGAAATCAAGAGACTAATTTTGGTTCATGTTTCTTACAATTAGAGCTGTCCAAAAGTGAAATAGACTGCTTCCCTTAGTAGCAGCTTTCTGTGCTGTGGTAGTCTTTACATTACCACCTCAATTGTCAGGTGCTCTGGATATATGTGTGTGTGTGTGTGTGTGTGTGTGTGTGTGTGTGTGTTTGTGTGTGATATAAATTTAGGTACATAATAAATGATTTTTGAGGTCCTCTTCAGCTATGAGATTCTGTAAACTATATAGACACTATGTAGTTCAACCAGAGTTCAGCTTTGTAGAAAATTCACTCATGTGTAACCATTAATGAAAAGTATACTCTTTTAAAACTTTATAATAACCTTTCCTTCTTAATTTTCCATAACTCTTAAGTCTGCACTTAATAATAGCTAACATTTTCATACACCTGTAATGTTTATAAAGTACTTTGTGCCTTTTACTTATCCCTGTGAGTTAAGTATTACAGGTAATATTTCTGTGTTGCGGATGAAGAAACTGAGGAACGGTTAAATGACTTACCTATGGTTTCACAGTTGGTGTGAGAGGTAGAATTTAATCAAGGTGTCTTGATTAAAACAATTAATACCCTAACTAAATAAACATGTGTTAATATTCCCATTAAATTCCCAAATGAATTTCTGTGGATTTATTTCAGACCTTTCAATTCTTTTGGATGGGTCCCTGAAATAGAGGTTGGGAGAAAAAAAGAAAAGTAGTATGTATTTCATGGGAGAAAGAACTCATTTCCTTTCCCCTTTTATATAGCATTTTCTGCTTTTCCACCATCTGTTAATTTTAGAATTCTATTAAAAAAACACTATCACTTCTGTCTAGCACAATTTGGACTGAATTCCATCTGTTTTATGCCCAGAATTCCAGTGTCTTTGAGGTATAGATTTTTCTCTCATTATATTGAGTTAGTGTCAGACTTAGATGACTGTGATTTCTAGATCTAGATTTCCTCCTCCTTTTATATCTGGAGTTAGCTGTAGTTGTTTCTTTTCCCCTATTTTTAGAGTTTATTTACTGAGATTGTTAAAGTAGATTTCAGATTTTCAAAATGTTGTAGAACAGTGTAACTGAAAGAAAATAGTTAGAAGATCCATATTCTATTTGTACCTATATATTTTTTATTGGTTGTATGACCCTAACCAAGTCTTGTTAACCTTGTGGTCCTTACTGTGCCCTTCAGTAAAATGGGGATAATTCCACCCTTTTTGTGAAACTTCAGTGAGATAATAGATGTAAAAGTACTTTGTAAGCCATAAAGAGCTATACAAGTATTAGTTAATATATTTGTATCACCTTCTTTAGAAACTTGGCATTGCTATTTTTCTTTTCACTTTATAACAAGCTTTAATGTTTAAATGCTAGGGTTTTTTTTTTTTTTTTACAAAATTAATATTTGTCTGTTAATTATTTCACTAATTCTTTCTTGTATGGCTAGATCCCACCCAAAGTCATTTGTTGATTCTATTGCATCCTTGTAACATGATGTTAATTAGACTTTACTCAGTAAGCATTTATTAAGCACCTTATATTTTCCAGATACTGATTTTAGAACTGAGAACACAAAACTGAAGTAAAAGATAGTCCCCACCTTAAGGAGCTCACAGTCTAATGAATTATTGTTAGAGGACAGTCCCATGGAAACGTTATTAGAAAGAGTAGGTATGGAAGGGGAGAATAACATATTGGGGGAGAGTTAGCAAGAAAGGGGCAATTATTCTATTGCTTGATTAGAGGAATAATAGCATGGACATGGATTCCAGCAATGATTTGATAAAATCTCCCGTAACATTATTTGTGGATTATAATAGAATTAGGTATATTGAGAATCAGTTACATAACCACACCAAAAATGTGTTATGGATCGGAAGGTCCCAGAGATCTTAGGAATCTCTCCTTATTCTAGTTAACATTCTCATTCATTCATTCACCAAATATTTATGAAGTGATTGCTAGTTGCTAGATAAAAGCTCAGATAGCATATTTTTCAAGTTTGTTGTTCCCAGGAAACTGGTTGATAAGCTATTGGATGACAGATTGAAATCTAAAAAAGATCTGAACAGATTGGAATGATAGAATTAGTTTAATAATATAAAATAAAATAGAGGTGAATTTACAGTTAGGCACTTTAGTTAAAAATTAATTTGCGGGTGGCTAGGTGGTGCAGTGGATAGAGCACTGGCCCTTGAGTCAGGTGAACCTGAGTTCAAACCCGGCCTCAGATGCTTAATAATTACCTAACTGTGTGGCCTTGGGCAAACCACTTTACCCCATTTGCCTTGCAAAAAACTAAAAATAAAAAAAATAATTTGCACATTGAAGTGCTGGGTAGAGGTGCCTAGATGTTTTTTCATATAAAAAGACAGTTTTAGGGTACTCAATAAAGCTTAGTAATATTGTATAGAAACCAATGGTTTTCTGAGTTGATCTTAGGTTGCATTTGTTGCAGTCTGGTATTTTGAAAACAGAGGTAGTTAGTCTCATTATACTCTGCTTTGGACAGACCACATATGGGATAAATTTTCCAGTTTGATTACTACATTTTATAAAAGACCAGAAAAAGCTGGAGATTAAGTCAAATTGGGTAACTAATTGTTAAAGGACCAGAAGTTGTTTGTGGATCAATTGAAAGTATTGACTTTATCTTGGTGAGAAGGGGACAGGTTCTTTCTTTTCAAATATTTAAAGAGTCATAATATAGAAAAGGAATTAGTTGTTCTCCTTGAAGTCTTTTCCAGTCTTCCCAGCTGCTAGTGCCTTTTCCCACAGTTCTCTTTTGCCCATTTTTAGATATAACATTTTGATATGTACATACTATTTTCTGATAGAATATAAACTCTTTGAGGGCAGATTTTTTCTCACTTGACTTTGTATACTAGTGCCTAGCACAGAATCTGGGTTTGATAAATGCTTATTGATTGATTGTTTGGATTAGCAAATGACCAATACTTAAAAGCTATAGGATTTTATCTTTAAGTAAGAATGTCCTAATTGTAGTCGAAGAAGAGAATGAACTGCCCTAGAAATTTGTATGTTTACTAAGGGCCCTTTTGAGGTATAGGTTTTTGATTCTAAGGGGGGTGGGGTTGAGTGTGAGAAGGATAATGAGCTACCATTCAGAGTAATATTGCAGTGGGTTTAGTTTTAGTGTCTTAATGAAGATAATATTTATATATAATGTGTCATATGTCATAGGAATATGCTCATAAATCTTTTTATCTTATCTTTTCCTTCTGTGCCTACATGTATTTAAAATAGTGTATTATACTAGTTTGATTCTTTTTTATTGAGCATTTCCTCAGGACCTAATATTTGGGGATAGAGATTAGATCCTATGTGATTTCATTGGCACAGATAGAATTTTTTGGGGAAAATCTTTTCCACCAGTGTAAACTAGCCCATATTCTCCAGTTTATAATCTTAGAGAACACTGGATCACTGAGAGGTTTGATGATTTTACCTGGGGTCCCATAGCTAATGTGTCAGAGATGGGATTTGAACTTTTCCTGTCCTCTAGGCTAATTCTCTGTCCACTATGCTTGGCTGCCTCTGTCTGATAGTTATTCCTGATAAAATCCTTCGTAAAACTTTATGAGGCTTTGCTTTTATCTTATTCCTGTAGGATTTAGCTGGTACTATATTTTGTCATTCCCTTCCATTTTCTACTCTAAACAACCACAGTTCATTTAATTTTTTCTCTAGGACTAATATTTTTCTTGCTCTAATAATTTTTGTGCTTCTCTACACTTTAGAATTTTTGAATCTTAAAAAAAACAAAACAAAAAATATTCAACACCAACACTGAGTATATTTAGTCAGTGTTGAGAGATACTACCTTATAGGTTGTGTTGAGGTTTGGTAATCAGTATTTATCTGTACACCAGGTATAGGATATTTAGTGAACTAGACCAGAAGTTAGGAAACCAAATTCTGTCAATATTGGGCATTGCCTCAAACAAACTGAACCCTGGGAAAGACCTTAGTTTAAAAAGACCAAGTTTTCTCACTGCATCTGGGTCTATTTGGCAGTTGTCTTGCCACAGGAGTCTGATAACTGGAAGACCGAGTGAGGCATATCTCTGCCCCACTTAAATTCAATTCAATTGTAAGTCAAGACCATCACCCTGTTGATGTCATTGGTTCTTTTTCAGAATGAAGGACCAACAATAACTATAGATTATAGAGACCTTGGTTTCTTTCTCTGTAAAGTAAATGGAGGTGGATTAGATCAAAGACATTCATCTTGAAGCTAACCTGCTGCCTTGAGGCAAAATAAGACACAAACCCTATTGAAATGTAATTGGGAAATATTTATGAAAATTTAAAAAATTACAACAACATTAATAATGTTAATATGTGATTTTTTTATATGGTTAATATTTGGCAGCAGGGGTCCTCATGTAGGAATTAGTGACACCTGTTTCTATTTGTTTGCCAATACTGGGCTAAGATGATCTTGAAAGTCCCTTTAGTGCTAAAATCCTTTTCTTTCTCCTGTATTTCAGGGTATTCTTCTTAGTGTTATCTATACATAGTCTTAGCATTTCAGCCAGTTGACCCACCAGGGGAACCATATGAATGAATGATTCCCTTAGATGGTACTATTTTTCTGCTCACCATCCCAGAGATAGGCATACCATTTTCATGGTTCTTTCTCTTTCTCTGTTCGTTATCTTTTATCTCTATTTTAGTGACTGTCATTTTATCTCAGCTTCTACTTTGTTTCATCTCTGTCCTTGGTGTTCTCCTACCTGATTCTTTTCTCTTTCCTTTCCCTTCACCTATGCTTTTGGCCATCCCTGATTTAGCCCTTTAAAGTCAGCTCTCAGGACTAAATAGGTACTTGCCCTTGAGTATGCTATTGAATGACATTGGAAGCCATATACGTTGAGACAGATTTTCTTTATTGCTTATACAATGACCTATCACTGTATTACTGAATGAAACTAAATTGACCTGTCATGATTTTGTTTATTTTGGTTATTATCCTTCCATAGATTGAACTGTTCTAGGTAATTTTCTCAGGGCTTTTTTGTAGTATCTGCCTAGATATTGAAGTTAAAATAATCATTGACTGATTTTTAATTTACCAGTCTCTCTCTATTTAAAAAAGAGGCACTCCATTTTGTTCTTTGATAGTATTAAGTAACTCCTGTCTTTATAGAATTCTCTAGAATACAGTTGTTTGTTTAACTTTGTTTGACTTATGGACCATTTGGAATAGGCAAAAGACTCTATGGAACATTTCTTTCATCATTCTTGAAGAAAAACCTTCAGTTGCTCTTCAATAAAAACTTCTTGTCCACTACTTCCAAAGTCCTGGACATAACAATTACACATCCTAGGCCACGCTTGAAAATTGCACTCCCTAAATTTCTGTCCACCGTTGATTTGACATAACAAAATAAATACCAAGGTGCCTTGGAGAGTAGGATTTTATTTTGGCAATAAAAATATAAGTATTTATTAAAAGGAATATTAAAATATTCCCCATCAAGCTTATCTACCCTTGTGTTCGCGTTAGGCTATTGCTGGTGTTCACATCATAAAAGTTGATAGGAGGAATTGAGTTGCTTTGAGACATTTGTAGGACAGTGCCTGTATTTTATTCAATATTGTTAATTTGTGCTAAAAAGAAAAGTTCTGTTTGTCATATAAGAGACATGAATAATTTAAAATAAGACCTGCTGTTGTGGATCATCAAAGTTCCTAGGACAGTAGAGAAATACTACTTCAAAAGATTAGCTAATGACCTTCCAAGTAGCATTTTAAAATTTAAGTACCAGAAGAGCATGCCATTGTTGTCTCTGTCAAGTTTTTTAAAAAAAGCTAAGAAACCTACCCTTTCCTTCTCCACTGTCAACTCTTCTCTTTTTCCCTCCCTCCATTTTTCAGAATTTTCCAATAAGGTCATTTGTCAGGATCCAAAGAATTTGGGAACAGGAAGATAAGATTATAATTAGAATAAACTAGAGTTCCTACTAAGTTGGACCAGATTACCTGGGTACCACAGCCAAAGGGTGAAATGGGAAATGGCATGTGTGGGAATGATTTAGAAGCTGGAAAAAGGCATTCTAGGATAAAAACACTTCAAAGAGGTTTTCTTATGGCTTCCCTGCCCATGACAACATTCTTTTATGGTGGAGATAGGCTAGTCATGAATACCTCTTCCATTGAACTTGCCATGGGGTCCAGTAATCTTCCCTAATGTAGAATGGCATTTCATCCTCTTACCATCAGTGGATCTTTTCATGCTTAAACCTGAAATACCAAATTTATAAAATCACAAAGGAAAAAAATTGCAATGAATAAATAGCCTTTTTTGTTTCATTGTCACGTGTGATTGTGACCTTTCCTTCCTCAATGAAGTGGTATGTGCATGTGTGCTAAAATTTTCTTTGATCCTCTTTTATTTTATATGACTGAAAAATTTAAATATTTTGCTGTTAATCTTCTGTTAAATGTTTATATGAAGTTGGCAAAATTGTGAGGAAACTTCTGTAAAATTCGGCCACTGACTGCATGTCTTTGGTATTGAGAACTACAAAAATAGGATAAAGCACATTGATTTTGTCATTATTTTAAGGGCATTTAAGTTAATTATTGTAAATTTCTTACCTCCATTAATGAATTTCATGTATATCAATAGGGATGAAAACCTTTTCTGAATTACTGTTAATTCATTTGGTCTGATGATAAAGCATTATTTTAAAGCCACTAAAATTTGTAAAAGATTTTAAAATTTCTGACAGATATGATTAAAGTTAGTGATATTTGTGAATCTGCTTTTAATAATAATGCTGATGGTAAACAAAAAAAGTATAAATCTGCTAATTCTTTTCCTTCCTTTTTACAGGTGCTCTTACTACTAATGGCATAAATGCAGATACCAGTACAGAAATAGGACGTGCCAAGAACTGTCTTAGCCCTGAAGACATCATTGATAAATATAAAGAAGCAATTTCTTATTATAGCAAGGTGAATTCATGTAATACAAAATTTTTCATTTAATCATACTATTTCAGTCAGAAACTTTGACTTAACATGGTATGATAGTATATTCCTACTTTAAAAAAGTTGTCTTAACTTTGGTTTTATATTATATTTGTGTATCAGTCACTTGAATTTAAACATTTATTAATTTTCAGATCACAGTTTACTTCATTCAGTGTCTTATTTCACACTTAGAATCTTTGCAAATTAGGCAACAGTTGGTATTATCTATATTGCAAGTTTCTTGAGAGCATGTCTTATCTATACTTTGTATTCCTTAGTATCTAGCTTACACTGGTGATTAATAAACATTTGCTGGTGCTGTTAAATATATTTCGCAGATGAGGAAACTTCAACAGATAACTTAGGCTACTTTTCAAAGTGTGAGAGAACTGGGATTGGAATCCATGTCTCTCAATGTTTAGTACTGTATTCTTAATAATATATTAGGGCAATATGTGGAAAAACCAAAATAAAATAAGATACCTGCTATTAAATAATAAGACTGCTGTCAAGAAGTATTTGAAAACTGTATTTTGAATGACCCTGGGGTTCCATATAGTTTGACTAGGGTTTCTATGGAAATTTCAATTATTAAAAATTTTTTCCTAACATTTCAGAAGTTTCATGATTTTTTTGGTGCATATGTTCCTTTAAAAACTTTCCCTTTACTGATGTACATTATAGACCCTTCCTTACCTACTTAGATAGTAGTCAACCTACTGACTTTATTTGCACTTAACTTGACTGGTCCTTGGACAACAGATTTGCCATTTAGACCTTTCCAGTGTCATTGGAGGACTTGAGTGAGTTTCAGCTTCATTGATATAGTCCTGAAAAATCAATGTCATCTCTATGTTATAATTTGCTTCAGAGGAAGCATTTAGCAGAAGTCTCTTCTACCTGTGAGATTCTTTGATTTTCTAATATTACTCAAATGAGTTGTAGCTTTTAGTTTCAAAAGTAATTTGACCTTGGCCTCTAATCCTGGGTTCTTCTAGATTGCAATTTTCTGATATCTTGACCTAGTTTTGACAAATGTCTTTTTGTCTTTGCTTGTATAATTTTTATGTGATCAGTTGATAACAAGAAAGGGGTGGTGAGGAGGAAAGGAAGCACAACTGACTTATATTCTCACTTTCATAGAAGCCATCTTATGCGCTTTGAAGGAAAATTACATCCATTAATATTTGTGATATTATTCTAACCAAGCATTTTGAAATTGAATTATTAAATTACCACATAATAATTGATAGACTTTTGGTTTGTATGTTGTTAGCCATTTAACTGTAAATAGTAAGATTTTTTTATGATACTTTTTAATAAGTTGTATAAAAATACAAATTATATACATATTAAATATATTGAAGAAGGTGGGATTTTGTGCAGACTTAACCTTTATAGGACTCATCACAAAAATTTTCTGGGTTTTATACATTATTTAAGCAATTGAATAGGAAAGGCGACCTAATTCTATCTTTACTTTATAACTTGTGAATGGCTTAGCTACATTTTAAAATAGCCCTGTCTTGCAGACTTATTCATTGATAGGTATATAGTTTTTATTTATTTATTTGGATCCATACCTGTGATTTCTTCATTGTAAAAAATGCCTAATGAGGAAACACTCTCCACCAATGAAGTCCAAAATTGTTCTGTAGTTGATAATCTTAGAAAGTTTGCCCAGGGCACTGTAACATTGTAATTTGCAAATTATCAGAATCTTGAACCCAAATCTACCCAATCGAAGACTTACCCTCCACCCATTCATCACACAGCTAAGCAAGTATTAAGTTTCTGTCTGAGGCTAGATTTGAACTCAGGTCCTCCTGACTCCGGGGCTGGTGCTCTGTTCACTGTGCCACCTTGCTGCCCTGTTAAGTACTTGTTTTTAATAAGTTACCTTGGACAAGTTGCTACATGTTTCTGAACCTCATTTTCCTTGTAGGGAAAATGCAGGTGATACTTGCTATAAGACAGAGCCAGGATAGGAGTCCAGACTTCTGACTGGTGTTCTCTTCTCTTCTGCCTTATTTATGGAAACAATACTGAAATCAGGAGATTTGATGTGTCAGGAGAATCTGGGGGTGAATTCTACCTTTGACACTTCCTAGCAGGGTAACTGAACAAGAGAACTTTTGAGTCTTAGTTTTCTTACTTATAATGGGTTGTGAAATCTCTACCCTTCTCTTAGGGTAGGAGGAAGGTACTTTTCACACCTCCAAGTGCAGTGAAAATGTGAGTGATGATGATAATGATATTTTGAACAGTTGATTAATCTTCCATTCTTCAAGTGTAATAACTCAGTTTAGGCTGATCAAAGAGAATTGGCATGTCTTATTGAGCAGAACTGGTGATTTTAAAGTCTAAAAGGTCAGAAGCTTCTTTTACTTATTAGAATTTTCTTAAGTTTCTCTCTCATATCCTTCAGTATAAGAATGCTGGTGTAATTGAGCTGGAAGCTTGTGTCAAAGCAGTTAGAGTTCTTGCAATTCAGAAAAGGAGCATGGAAGCATCAGAATTTCTTCAGAATGCTGTTTATATCAACCTTCGCCAGGTAAGGATGTAATGGTATCTGTGATCTTTAATTGCTAATAAACTGTTTACAAATAAAATGATTTCAAGGCTAAGTGAATGGACTCGGACAAAAATGGAGTGGTATTGATACTCTAACCATACTGCAAATACTGATGCACTTTGGGTTCATTGTTGTCTATCAGGATTTGATTTGACCTAATTAAATTAAAGTGATAATAAAAAAATGAAGCCATCAATTGTTTGACAAAATTTAAAATGTTTAATTCAGCATGACTTGAAATTTACAATATTTAAAAAAAATTTTTCTTTACTGTTGCTTTTTTATACCAGAACTATTTCCTTTTTATTCTCCTTCACCTAATTTTAATCAGTCCTTGTAAGAAAGAAAAAAAAACAATTGAGCAAAACTGAATTGATTGAATCTGACAGCATGTATGGCATCCTTTTCCTGTATTCCCTTACTTCCTTCCAAGAAGAGTATGCTGTGTTTCATCATAATGTCATTGACCAAAATTGATGATTGAAATAAATCTGAGTTTGGTTGCCTTTTAGTGTTGTTTACCTTTTTATTATATTAATCATTACACATATGGTTATCTTTATTTTCTTACTTTAATTTTAATCAGCTATATATATTTTTGTGAATAGGGATATTATAGTGCATCATATTCCTTTACCATGTTTTTTAGCCTTTCCCCAATCAATTGATGCCTACTTTGTTTTAAAATCCCTTTTAAGCTAAAAAAAATCTTTATGAAAATTTGTGTTTCATTTCTATTTCTATGTTTCCATTTCTGTTCAGTTGTTTTCATTTGTGCCTAACTCCACAATCTCATTTTCAGTTTTCTTGACAAAGGTATTGGAGTAGTTTCCCATTTCATTCTCCAACTCACATTCCAGAATCAGGCAAAAAGGGTTAAGTGACTTGTCCACAATCACTCAACTAGTAAATTTGAGGCCTGATTTGCATTCTGGATAATGAGTTTTCCTGATACCAGGGCAGCCACTTTATCCGCTGTGCCACTTAGCTGCCCTCTTTCTATAAGATACCTTTTTTCTCTTTTTGACCTCTTTGCTTCATAAGTTCAGTTAGAGGAATTGCCATAGAATAGGAATTCTTCAGTGGTTTTTTTTTTCATGCTTAATTCCAAGGTTTCTTCCAGAGAGGTTAGAAATGATGCAAAATACAAATAATACAGTGATGAGTGGGTCTATTATGTTTTTAGTACTTAATTTCTAGAATTCAAAATTTTATTCATTCTTTCAAAGTGCAGTTTGAGTAGTTGAAGGAAAAATAGGGTCTTGTTTAATGAAATTTTCTGTAGTTGATTGATAATCATCTTAACTTCAGAATAAAAAGACACTGAACTTGTTTATAGATTAAAAAAAGAAGAGAGGTTCAGTGGTTAGCTCAATCATAACTAGAATGCAAATTTCCTTCCTGTTGGAGCATTTGAGATTGTCAGCAAAGATAAAGTCTGATATTTAAACTCTGATATAAAGTATCATGATTACTTTCAAGAAAGCATTTTGATTTTGTTTCTGATATTGGAAAGTTAGGGTACTACACTGGAAAGAGCTTGGAACTTGACTTTAAAAAACTTTGGCTTATCTTATTTCCAACATTTAATTCAGATATAATTTAATAAGGATTATAGTCTTATATACGAGTTAAAAAATCAGCTGTTCAAATAGAGGTTGAGGTAGACATGACTAGATAATGGTTAATATTAAGAATACTGGGAAATTGATTATGGTTTAGACAAAGGCAAGATTGGTCAACAAAGTGAAGAGTAGCAGCCAAAAATCTGGTTTGATTTAATTTTAGCAATCATAGAGGCATAGTAAGTGTCCAGAATAAGGTCAGTGGTAAACCCATTGTTCTCTGCTCTAGTCAGATCTCATGGAATTAATTCAATGTTGGGTAGTGGATTTTAGAAAGGATATTGTGAGCTGGAGCACATTGAGAAAAGGGCAAGATGGTGAGGAGGTTAGAGGTTAACCCCATAGAAGGATACAATATTCATTTGAAAAATTTGTGATAGGAACTAGGGATGTTTAGTTTAGAGGAGGAAAGACTTTGGGCAAACATGCTGTGTCTATTAAAATATTTGAAAAATAATTAGACTTGCTTTGTTTGAAGCAAGATGGCAGTACCAGGAACAGTTTGTAGAAGTTGCAGATGGGCAGATTTTGAGTAACAAGAGTAATGACTTCCTGACAATTAGTATTATACAAAATTAGTATTAGCTACAGCAGTAATAATAACTTCTCACATGTATTTATTTATTTATTTTTATTTATTTAAGGCAATGGGGTTAAGTGACTTGCCAAAGGTCACACAGCTAGGCAAGTAAGTATCTGAGGCCAGATTTGAACTCAGGTCCTCCTGACTCCAGGATTGGTGTTCTTTCCACTGCACCATGTAAACTGCTCCCAACTTTTCACATTTATATAGCCCTTTATTTAAAGTTTTGCTAAGGAGTTCCCATCACTCAAGGTCTTCCAACAGAGCTTTGAGATGTTGAATAGATACCTCCTTAGACAGTGCTTTGACTGGATGATCTCTGAAGTCCTTTCTGTCTCTGAGCATCTGTGATTCTATAATTCATTCTTCTTTTAAGGCCCCCATGGGGTAAAACTGAATTTACCAATGACTTGTCAACAATCATTTCTTTTTTTTTTTTCTTTTTGCAAGGCATTGGGATTCAGTGACTTCCTCAAGGTCACAGAGCTAGGTAATTATTAAGTGTCTGAGGACAGATTTGAATTCAGGTACTCCTGAGTACTCCAGGGCTAGTACTCTATCCACTATGCCACCTAGCTGCCCCTCAACAATCAATTCTTAAGTGTACTGTATCATGTTAAGATCAGCGGATCAAAAGGAGAATAGAAACAGCCTCTGCCATTGAAGAACTTAGAGTGTTACTGGATTGTAGAGTGTGTGGGGCTTGTTGACTCGGGATAGAACACCAGCCCTGAAGTCAGTAAGATTAGAGTTCAAATAAGATCTCAGAGAGTTACTAGATATATGACCTTGGGCAAGTCACTTAACCTTGATTGCCACCTCACATCTAGGGCCTGATTCATATTTGACTGGAGGAGAAAGACTGGTGACTTATTACAGCCCCTCCTCAATGAAATCCCCTCCATGAACTCTGATGATGCCATGTCATGGCATCATCTCCCTGATGTTCTTTGAAAATTAAGGATAAACATCATTAGAGTTAATGGAGGGAGGAAAACATAATAGCATTGGAAAGCTAGAAAGGTCCCAGATTGTGCAGAGATTTAAATGTTAAAGTATTTTATATTCCATCCTGTAAGATAACACACACCTGGAATCATTGGAATGTATTATGTAAGGGCATGACAGAGTCAGATCTCAACTTTTGCAGCTGTCTGTGGGATGGGTTGAGATGAAATGGGAAGACCAGTCCAAAGGTTGTTACAATTCTCCAGGTGAGAGGCAATGAGGATCTGAACTTGAGTGGTATTTTTGTGAATGGAATGAAGGGGATTGAGGTGAGAGATGGAAATTGTAAGATTTAGCACCAGATTAGATACATAGGGTGAGTGATAGGGAGAATGGAGGGTGGTGTTGAGGTTGTGACCTTGGATAATTGGATGATGCCAGCACAGCTTGACCTGGGCAAGTTCAGGAAGGAGGAGGTCATGGATGAAAGAGACAGGAATTGAAGAGTGATTGCTCTTAGGGAATATTTTAACTTATTTTGAGTGTTAGTCAAGCCATCATCTTGGGCCTTGACCTTTATTTGGAATATTAGTTCACTGCTTAATCACTATGTTCAGAGGTCTTTATACTAGTGGTATCACACTGCTTTTCAAGTTTTCCTTTATAGCAGCTAGAACATCTTCATTTCTCCAGTTTAGAGATAATATTTGGAAGATATTCTAAGGTTTTCCAGGAATGACACACCACAAAAGCACCAAAATTATTAGTGTTTCTTTGGCAGATGAATGTCGTCTGTCTGTGAAAACAGAAGCGTGGAAGAGTAAATAAAGTGTTCACACATTGTGACAAATGTAGTACCACCTTTTCCTGTTGAATTCAGCACTCTATACAGTTAAATAATATTTACTTATTTTAAAAAATCATTTACTTAAGTGTGGGATCAAGCCCTTTTTGGCCTACTGAAATAGCAAGACTGCAGGTAGAGAAAGCCAGCTTGATCTGGTTTTCTCTGAGTCAGCCAAGTCGGTAAAGTGCATGTTAAACTTAATGTTAGGGAAGTTATACACATTTGATGAGGACCAGGTTATGAGAAAGCAACTTTGGTTTAACTAGTCTTGGCATCTCGATTTTTAGTAATAACTTCTTTTGCTCTCTGCATACTTGTTTCCATTTCAGAACCAATTGAGTGACACTAGGCTAGTATGAATTGGGTTGCTATCCAAAGAGACAAGCTTCCAGAAACAGTGGACTTGATGTTATTTTGTAGTAAACTCTGCCACTGGAAGGAAGCATATCTAGTTTTGTCGGCTTTAATAATGGAGATACTATTTGATCTCTTGTTTTCATGTATTACATTAGAGAGGTATTTAAACAAAGTGTTTAAATAAAGCAAAAGGTATAGAGGATGTTGGCAAGGGTAGGAGGGGTTTGAAGATGGACCTGCTTTACTCTCAAAACTGTTTTGTAGGAAAAGGTATCCAGGTAGAGTTTTGACACAGAACCAAATTTATTTGGCTTCCTTTCTTTCCTTTCTTTTCTTTTCAAAAGATCAAGACTTTTATATTCATAATTCAAGACTTTTAGATTAATAATAATCTGATATTTTTCCCCAAGAGAATTGTACATTAACAACTAATTTATTTGATTTTTTATTTGGCAAACTCAACTTTCAACATATATATTAAACACCTACAATGTGTCTCACACTGTGCTAAGTGCTCAAGATAGAAAAAGAGACAAAAGAGAGTCCTTGTCTTCAAAGAGTTTCCAGTCTAGCAAGGGAAATGTCATTCAAATAGACAAAGCAATCAGTATGCAGGATTAGTTGGAAGTGATAAACAATGTGAATATATTGGAATTAAGAGATCTGGTTGGTAAGGGGAAAGGCTTCCCGCAGAAGGTGGTATTTCAGTTGAGACTTAAAACTTCAGTTGAGACGATGTCAGTTGTTGGAGAGGAGGAAGAGCATCCGGGCCTGATGGACTGACTGCCCAGGGAGAAGACTGGGAGCTGAGAGACTGAGCATACTGTTCATGGCACAGCCAAGAGACTGGGACTGAAGAGCACATGCTAGGTCTGGAAGTGGAGGAGGGGGCTAAGTTATGAAGGACTCTGGAGGGCAAACAGGACATTGTATTTGACTTTGAGATGATAGGAGCCATTGGAGTTTACTGAGTGATGTGATTAGGCCTATGCTTTAGGAAAACCACCTTAGTGGCAGAATGGAGGAGGGTAAGTGTGGAGAGTGACTTATGGCAGTACTTAAGATGGGGGCAATGAAAGCCTGTACTAGGAGTGATGACAACGTCAGAGGAGAGAAAGAGTCATATTCAAAAGATGTCACAAAGGTAAAATCACAATTCTTGGCAGCAGCTTCCTTGGATATGGAGCAAGAGATAGTGAGGAATTGAGCTTGATCCCGGGGTTGTGAGCCTGGGGGGGCTGGGAAGGTGGATATCCCTTTGACAGTCATAGTAATACACAATGCAGTTGTTGAGCCAGGAAGGAAGAAGTTCCTTTGTGTATGCAAAACATTTTGTGGAATTTAGAATTTTAAGGGACTCTAGAAGTCTTCTGACCCAATATCCTCCTTTTACAAAAGAAACTGAGATTCAGAGAAAAAAAAAATCTAATAGTTTATATTTACAATGATATCTCAGAGTTATCTAGGAAAAAATGTATTAATTTAAAATTTTTTTTTTCTTGAGAAACTGCATAGTAAGTATATAGATAGAGTTTGTCTAGAAGCCAGGAAAATTTGATGCTGTGGGCTTTTATACTCTTTATCCATTCTTCTGCCCCTCCTCCTCCCCAAGTCACTTAGCTTCTGATTTCTCCTGGGCAACTTTCTAGTAAGTCATTCAGTTGGCAAGTATTTATTAAATGCTTACTCTGTGCTAAACCCTGAGGATACCAAGAAAGGCCAACAGTCCCTTCCCTCAAAGGAACTCACAATATTATGTTCAAGACAATATGCAAAAAACTGTATATGAAGAAGATATGTATAGGATAAGTTGGAGATGATCTCTTGTAGAAGAAGCTAGTTGAGGGGGAGCCGAGAGAGATTTTTCCAGAAGACAGGATTTTAACTGAGACATGAAGGAAAACAGATAGATGAAGGAAGAGAGCATTATAGGCATGGGGGATCATTAGGTAAAATGCCAGGAGTTGGAGATGGGTTGTCTTGTTTGAGCAACAATGAAAAGGCCAGGGTCACTTTATTATAGAATACATGTTAAAAAAAACTCAAAAAACAAACCCAAATTCCAAACTCCAAAACTGGAAAGGTAGGAAGGGCCATGTTATAAAGGATTTTGAAAGCTAAAAAAGACTTTTAAAATTTTATTCTGTTGCTTATAGAGAACCATTGGAGTTTCTTGAGCAGGTGAAGGTGACATGGTCAGATGTGCACCCTAGGAAGATCATTTTGACAGTTGAATGGATCAAAGACTAGAGTGGGAGAGAGATTTGGGGCAAGCAAGCCCACTGGGAACTTATTTCAGTCATCCTGAGATGAGACAGTGAGGGTCTTCGTTAGGTGACAGTATCAGAAGGAGAAAAATATGAGAGGAGTTGTGAAACTAGAATTGATAATAATTGATAATAAAATGCAGAGAAGGTGACAGTCTACATGAGAGGGGGAGTTTTCTCATCAGGAAGTTGTCTAATTCAATGAAATTACAGAGTCTGTTCCTAATCCTACTCCCTACCCCCTATCTTAGAAGATAGAGAAATATGTAAGATAATTTACAATGTTTTCTAACTAGACTAAATTAAAAGGAAAAAAACTGCCGCTTAAAAGCATAAGCCTTAATCACTTAGAAAGTTCATTTCTTAACAATAATTCTGGAGACAGAGATGCCTGTTTCTTTTGAAAACTTTAAAACGCTATATAAGTGATGCCAGAAGTCTTGGTTAAATTTTAATCCATTAATGATTTTTGAGATGCTTTGTATAAATGTTAGCTGTTATTATTTTTATGCTCAAAATATTGCTTACATTTGTAAGATTCTTAACCATTGCAAAAGATTTTCTCTATGGTATGTTATTTCAGTCTGAATTCTCACTGTAACTCCTTGAATTAAGTAGTACAAGTGTTATGTTTCAAACTTCGCTCAGGGTCAGGAGACCTGGGACTAGAACTGGTATCCTGACTCTAATATTAGTTACACAAGATTTCTAAACCTTTTTGTATTTTAAAAGAGTAAATATAAAGACAAACAATGAAAAGCTAACAGCATCCCATGTGGTATCTGTTTTGGGGGCGATAGTTTATGACAGATGCACCTTCTCTGTGGGCCCCTCGAATCATTACCCTAAGTGACTGCTACACATGTCTGATCTTAGAGGGTGGCCTTACTTAAGAATTGGAATTGCTGTTTGGAATTAACATGAAAACTCTTGGCATGCTGTGAAGTTGTTTTCATGTGGGGGTGTAAAACTGCATTTATTGTATAAAAATAATGTTTCCATTTGCACTATGTGGGTTTTTCTGTTGCTATTTTCTGATGTGTTTCTTCTGTTACATTTTTTCAACACTAGATGTCAGGAGTGAAATGCTAACTCCACTATCATTGATTTCTATACTGTATCTGATTGTGAAACTGAAATTCAGCTTAACAGTGTTTCAGTTTCCCCATCAAAATGCTTTTTTCTAGTTGGCTTTTTTTTACTGTAGGCTTGCCAGGTAAACAGGCAGGAAAATAATGAGTTCTGATGGGACTGAATAATAAAAAAGAAAAGGGGGAAGTGAATTTCTGAAATAGAACATGCTTTAGCTTCTTGATCATCTTTTCCTTTGTAGAAATGAATTCTTTTTATTTGAGAGCAAAATTTTGACTTTTTTTTTTATTCCAGAGATGACTTGATTAATAGACTAGAAATTTGGACAAGAAATGTAATATGATTAAGCATTACTGGTTTCCTTGCTTTAGGTCTTTGCGTGCAAAATTTTGAACTTAGAAAATGATAGCAACATCTTAATTTACTTGTGTTTCAAAATAATTCTTCTCTTTATAGAAGAATTCACTGCAGGTGTTCTTTAAATAACAAGCTCCCCTAGAGCTTTGAATACATTTAATAGACTCATAGAATTTTAGTGTATTAATAGTCTTTTATGCCACTTCTTGCAGATAAGTTATTGTTGGTAACATGCTATACCAGCATACACCTGTTATGTGTATTTCTATCATTCTTTAGGTTATTTGTAATTTTAATTATCCCGAGAGTTAATTGTGGAATTCCATGATTCATAAACATCTGGCATCCCCATAAGTATATTGTGGGGATTAAGGACAAGCACTTTGAAATTATTTGAAATCCTTGTAATTCTTCAAGCATGATTTGTTTCCATTTCTTCTTATCAGTTCTGGGACGAATTCCTTGCATCATTTGTCTAAGAAATATATATTGATAAAGTAATTTACTCAGCTGCCTTTATAGCTCCTTCTTATGGTCTAGACTATATGTGTTTTTCACCCATTTTGTTTTATCCATTTGAATGGTAAGATTGATTTCATTCTCATTGTTACAAATTTTACTGAGTTAGTGAATTTATCATTGCTACGAATTTCTCTGAGTTGGAATTTCACAATTAGTATTCTGGGACTTACTGGAATTAGTATAGTGTTAACTGCAAATGAAGATATTTTTGAGAGTCTCAGTATTGATGAAAATACTTCTCTTGTTGGAACTTTCCATAGCACGTTACCCATCAAGTGAGCAATCACTGTAGACAAACATAGGTGTCACCATTATTGATATAAGTATTTATCAAGTTTTAATATCCTGGTAGGACATCTTGTCTGAGTCTCCATTTTATTTTACTTTTTGAGCTATCAAATGCTTTTTAAAAAAATATGTAAACAATAAATAGAATAGAATCCTTTATTTTCTATAGCCATCAGTAGTTCTGTGAGTGTCAATCACACTATTAAGATTATCTGTGCAAACATACATTTTTCCCTTCTCAGTTTTTCAACAAGGCTATGCTTTTTGTGAATAGTCCATTTTCATATGCCTGAAACTTAGTTGACTCAAGAAATTCTTATTGAATACATTTTGTAGAGATTAAAAAAGTAAAAGTAAGGTTATGTATCTAATTGTATTTTTTTGGTAACTTTGGTCCTGGTAGTAAAAGGCTGATTTTTTTTTCAAGAATCAGTGCTTAAAATGAGAATTGCACAGAAAGTGGAGTGAAGAATTTATGATCTGCATTGGTGGAGGGAATATTTAAGTTAGAAGGAATCTGACAGGTTATCTAGTTCAACTCCAGGTTATTATATGAGATCCTTCAGAATGTCCTTGATAGCTCTGCTAAAAGACATCTAGTGATGGTGAAATCACAATCATTTGATATAGGGCTTTACAGGAAAATGTTGATTGAGTAAAGATATTTATCTGTAGAAATATTTATCACTTTTGCTTAGGTGGTAAGTAGGTATAATTATATTAGGAGAAGAGGAACTAGGTAATTTAAGACAATAATATTTCTTATACTACAGGAATTTAAAAAATTCACTGTGGGACCTTGGTTCTATCACTTGTCTCTCTCTTTCTCTCTCTCTCTCTCTCTCTCTCTCTCTCTCTCTCTCTCTCTGTCTGTCTCTGATTTTTCATCTGGCAAAAAGAGTTAGAGTTGATGATTTCTTAGTTATCTTCTATTTCAGAAACTTCTATAAATAAAACATTCTATGAGAAACTTTTAAAATAAAAAATAAAAAATGACATGTGTCTTAAAGCTAGAAAGTTTCTTAGGGTAGTTAACAGAATCATTTGGTATTTTTTGGCTTCTGGGGAAAAATATGCCTGGTTCCTTGCCTCTTGGTTCTCACAATAGGAGTAACTGTTGGATAGGAGGCAATGGAGCTCTTGCCTAGAGAGAGGAAAAGAAAGATAGAGAACAAAGAAACTGCTAGCTGAGTAAGAAAGCTAGGGATAGGGACATGACTTCTTACTGGGGAAGAGAAGTTTAAAGGGAAGCAGTCATAGAAAGGACTTTCCCTTCCAAAAAAAAAAATCAAAGCTACTGGCAGCTTATAGATAAGCAAACGTGGAGGGACTTTAATGTCAGCCTAGGCTTTGAAGACAAGTTAGAAAGAGCCAGGCACAAGCCCCAGGAGGGTTTTGACACAAAATTAAGTAGGTAAATGAAAGGAGCCTAGTCTCCCTTTTGCAGCTGAGTACAGGGATAAGAGGGAAAAAAATCTAGAATTAAAGAAAAATTTAAGCATTGGTAAATAAGATACACTAACATATCTTAGGCATTTATGACTTTAAGTTTATTCTGAAAATGTTATTTGATTTATTATTTATCTAAGTTAAGCAAATAAAAATTAGTTATCTTTATAAAAGTCTCTGCATACATCTATTTATTATTATGTTTTACTGCTCAGATCTTGTGACCATTTAACCCTTTAGGTAATACTCTGACACAAGTTACAGAGGAGTTGCTGACCAATATCAGTGAAAGGAATTTATTAAGGCTGAGTCTTCCCTATAAGAATGAAATAGGAAATCACATGCTGTTCTGAGCTGATTTGATGAAAACCAAGAAATAAAGTAATAGCTGAAGTCAAAAGAAAATGAACTAATATATTCTCTGAAATGTTTTTAGCATCTACTGAAATATGTTTTTCTGCTTAGCCCTTCAGTTAACTAGAAACTTTATTGAACCAGAATCCCCTATTTTCTAAATATTTTGATTAATCAAGACTTTTGTGGCACAACCAGAGAATTATTTTAAACAAATTATATTTTTCATTTTGTAACAGCTGAAACAATTTTGCTATTCCATGTAGAATATTTCCCAGCAAACCAATTTAGAGGCTACTAGGTATAGGTAACGACCAAAATCTGTTTTTGAAAGATAAGTGGCAACCAGTGGACTGAATTATTGTTTTATTATTAAGCAGAATTAGAGATGGTGCTTGAAATCACTTTGCAGTCTTTTTCCTACTGTAGCTGAAATTTAAATGAAGCACCATTGAATGTATTGAGTATAAGGAATTTTAGAACATAAAGTTAGAGCTGGAAGGACCTTAGAGAACATATAATCCAGTCCCATTATACAGATAAGAGTGCTAAGGAAGACCATGATTTGCTTTACATCAGATTGAAAACTATTGACTGAATTGGGACTGGAACCCAAATCCCCATATTCTAAGTTCAGAATTCTTTCTAGTATATCATAATAATATATTTTATCTTGAGGAATCTAGACTTCTCTCTGTTTACTTAAAATTAGTTAATTTTACTATGTATATTATTAAATTTCTTAGGAAAATGACAAATGCTGGAGGGGATGTGGAAAAATAGGTACACTAATGAACTGTTGGGGTAGTGAATTGGTCCTATTTTTCTGGAATTATGTCCAAAGGGCTATAAAAATCTGCATACCTTTTGATCTAGCAAAACCACTACTAGGTTTGTATCCCAAAGAGATCCCCCCCCAAAAAGGAAAAGAGTTTTTATGTACAAAAATATTTATAGCAGCTCTTTTTTGTGGTGACTAGGAATTGAAAATGGAGGGGATGCCTATCACTTGGGAAATGACTGAACAACTTGTGGTATATGAATGTGATGGAATACTATTCTGGTATAAGAAATAATGAAGGGGAGATGGTTTTAGGAAAACCTGGGAAAATTTATATAAGTTGATTTAAAATGAGCAGAACTAGGAAAATATTACATACAATAACAATAATATTATGATAGTCACCTGGGAAAACTTAGGTACTCTGATCCTTGACAGTTCCAATCCATTCTCAATGAAAAATAACTCTCCACCTCCAGAGAGAGAACTGATGAACTCTAAGTACAGATTGAAGCATCTTTTTTTTCCACTTTGTTTTTCTTGCTTTTTTTCTTGCAACATAGCTAATTTGATAATGTTTGACATGACTTCATATGTTTAATGGTGTCATATTTCCTGCCTTTTCAGTGTAGAGAGGGTGGAGGGAGGGAGGGAATTTGGAACTTGAAAATAAAAATAATAAAAAAGATTAACATTCTTTGAAAAAAGTTTGTTTTTGGAAGAGAATAAATCTTTTCTATTTTTTTGAGGGTCTATAAAACACATAATGTGGCCCACACTAATGCATAGATGTCTACAACATCAGTGGTCACATTTATATAGTAGAGAAAGTATCATCTTGACATCTGAGATGGTTTCATTTTTGATTTTGTATCTCTAGTACTTTTTCTTGGTACATGTTAGAAGTATAAATAGTGCTTGTTTAATTGGATTAGATACATTTGCCAGTTTACAAAGGGCATGTCCTAGCACAATTCTTTGAGTGAGCTAGTACCAAAAGTGATATCTCCAGTTTACAAATACACACATTGAGATTTAGAGATTTAAGTGACTTCCATGATCCCACTGAGCATAAATGGCAGAATTGGGATTGAAACGTAGTTCTATGGATTTTGAAGCAATGTTCTTTCTTCTTTTTTTTTCCGTTTTTGCAAGGCAATGAGGTTAAGTGCCTTGCCCAAGGCCACACAACTAGGTAATTATTAAGTGTCTGAGGCTGGATTTGAACTCAGGTACTCCTGATTCCAGGGCTGGTGCTCTATCTACTGCGCCACCTAGCCGCCCCAGCAATGTTCTTTCAACCACAGTACTTCAAGTTTTTCTGATATAACTTTATGATGACTTTAGACTTTGCCTGCTTTAATAATTTACTTTGTATTCCCCAAATCTGGCCTCCTGTTATCCTAAGCTGTGTGACCCTGGACAAGTCCCTTGTTACTTGGAGGCCCATCAAATAGAAACTTCTCTATCTTGAATAGCATCTATCTTGAATATTTAATTTATTAGTTAGTAGAGTTGGGAATGAGAGCCCAAGTTTTCTGAATCTCAGTCTAGTCATCTTGCTGTAAAGATTCGGAGGTAGCATGATTAACTTTGAAGCTGTATATAGAGTCTGATCTTCAAATTTACCTGCTTTAAAGGATGATTATTTTCTTTATCACATCTTCCTTCCTATTCTCCCAAACTTTTGTCGTTTCCCCTTTTTTTTTGTCTAATTCTTTAGAATTCTGAAGAGAATTGGAGATCTGTGTTTTAGTTCTAGTTGTGATATTCAATCACTCTGTGACCTTGGACAAATTGCCTCACTACTCTGTGCCTCTATTAACTCATCTACAAAAAGAGTAGAAGCCTTTGGATTCCTGAGAGCAAAGATGGGAATGGAGATGATTGGTTCTTGAAGATGTTAAAAAATCCAAAATAATTTTCTAACTTTATAATTTTTCTTAAATTACTTAAAATTTGCAAAACTTTTATTTATTTTGAGAGGTAGTTAGCATTATAAATTACTTATCCAGGGTCATGCAGCTAGTAAGTCTCTAAGGCTTGATTTGAACTTAGGTTCTCAAGTCCAGGGCCAGTGATCTATCCACTAAGCTATCTACCTGTCCCCACACTTAAACAAACTTATAATTGTACTTAAAATTCTTAAGGCATTATTTACCTTTGAATGTGGATATGTTTCTCTTAAGAAAATTCCTGACTTAAGAACATTGGACTTTGTCCCTGGGCTATGTTTTGATTATTGCGGCCAGTTATCATCCTGTATTTTTCTTTTCCTCAACTAAACTCATGAGTTATTACTACTACTATTCCATCTACTGTATTTATATCTTCCCACTTTCTTCTATTGTCTAAATTCTCTTCCTTTTTGTTTCTGATCTTATAATTTATGTGAAATTACTCGTTGACTTGAACAGTGGTCACTCAATTGACAGATCTTGCTTTTCTTTTCTTTTATATTTATTTTCTAATTTTTTATTCTCATTTTGTACAAATGTTTTTTTTACATTAATAAAATATACTTGTTTACAAGTAAACAAAATACCCCTCCCCCCATGAATATAGATAGACTTGCTTGGGCGAAAAAGTAAAGGGGAGAGAAAAAAAATTAAAATTGAAAAAAAATAATAGTAATAATTGTAGGTATGGCCAGGTTGCGCAATGGACGAAGCACCAGCCCTGGAGCCACGAGCACCTGAGTCCATATCCAGCCTCATCAACCCAGTAATCACCCAGCCATGTGACATGCAAGCCACCTGATCCCCACTGCCCTGCAAAAACCAAAAAAGAAGAAAGAAAAAAAAAAGACCCAAAATAAAATAAAATAGTAATAATAGTAGGGGTGGCTGGGTGGCAGACAGAGCATTGGCCCTTGAGCCAGGAGCACCTGGGTCTGAATCTGGCCTCAGACTCCCAAAGATCATTCTGCTATGTGGCTCCAGGCAGGCCACTCAGCCCCACTTGCCCTGCACCCTCCCCCAAATAATAATAACAAAAAATGTGCTTCAGTCTTTGTTCCAACACCATCAACTCTGTCATGAGTGGATCACATTCTTTATGATAAGTCCATCACAAAAGTTACTTCCATATTTTTCCACCGTTGCCATTGCTGATCGCAACTCCCTCCTTTTGTATTTCTCCACTACCGTGTACTATATTTTCTCTCTCACTCTGACTCTGCTGTAGGGTCGCTGAGTGGCGCAGCAGACAGATCCCTGGTCCTGGGGCCAAGAAGCCCTGAGCCCCCATACCACCCCTTAGGCCCAGAATCCACCTGGCCCCATGGTCCTGGGCAGGCCATCCAATCCCAGCTCCTTGCAAGAAGTAAAAAAGAAAATGAGTTATATCTGGTCACTCTCCCCCCATGGTCCATCCTCTGCTCCTTTATTCACATCCCCACCCCTTCCCTCTGCTCCCCCCTCCTTCTTACTGCAGATGTCTATACCCCATTGAGTATATTTGCTGTTTCCTCTCCTAGCCATCTCTGATGACAGCAAAGGTTCCCTCATTCCCCCTTTCCTCCCCCCTTCCATATCATTGCAATAGCTCATTGTAATAAAAAAAATCTTATTATGTGAAATATCTTGGACTATTCCCCCTCTCCTTTTTCTTTCTCCCTTTCCATTTCCCTTTTTTCCTATTGACTCCATTTTTACACCATATTTTATCTTCAAATTCAGCTTTCTCCTGTGCTTCAACTATAAAAGCTCCCTCTACCTGCTCTATTAACTGAGATAGTTCATATGAATATTATCAGTATCATTTTTTCTATACATGCAGTTCATCCTCATTAAGTCCCTCATATTTTCCCCCTCTCCTCCAATCTCCATGCTTCACCTGAGTCCTGTATCTGAAGATCAAACCTTCTGTTCAGCTCTGGCCATTCCAAAAGGAACCTTTGAAATTCCCCTGGTTCATTGAAAGTCCATCTTTTTCCCTGGAAGAGGACATTCAGCCTTGCTGGGTAGTTCATTCTTGGCTGCATTCTAAGCTCTTTTGCCTTCCGGTATATTGTATTCCAAGCCCTACGAGCTTCCAGTGTAGCTGCTGCTAAGTCCTGAGTGATCCTGACTGCAGCTCCACGATATTTGAACTGTATCCTTCTGGCTGCTTGTAATATTTTCTCTTTGACTTGGGAATTCTGGAACTTGGCTATAATATTCCTAGGGGTTGGTTTTTTGGGATCTCTTTCTCGGGGGATCGGTGGATTCTCTCCATTTCTATTTTGCCCTCTGCTTCTGGAATATCAGGGCAATTTTCCTGGAGTAATTCTTTGAAAATGATGTCAAGGCTCTTTTCCTGATCGTGACTTTCAGGTATTCCAATAATTTTCAAATTATCTTTCCTAAGTCTGTTTTCCATATCAGTTGTTTTTTCAATGAGATATTTCACATTTTCTTCTAATTTTTCATTTTTTTTGTTTTGAAGTATTGATTCCTGATTTCTGTTAAATTCATCAATCTCCCTGAATTCTATTCTTTGTCTGAAGGATTTGTTCTCCTCAGAGAGTTTTCTTATCTCTTTTTCCATCTGTCCAATTTTGCTTTTTAAAGCATTCTTCTCCTCAATAACTTTTTGAACTGTTTTATCCATTTGACCTGAGCTGGTTTTTAGCATGCTATTTTCTTCAGCATTTTTTTGGATTTCCTTGACTAAGCTGCTGAATTCATTTTCATGTTTTTCCTGCATCTCTCTCCTTTCTTTTCCCAGTTTTTCTTCCAACTCCCTCATTTGATTTTCAAAGTCTTTTTTGAGCTCTATCATAGCCTGAGCCCAATTTCTGTTTTTCTTGGAGTCTTTAGATGTAGGAGCATGTGCTTCTTCATCTTCAGACTGAGTATTTTGATCCTTCTTGGGCTCATTTGCAAAATATTTCTCAATGATCTTCCTCTTATTTCTTTGCTTGTTCATTTTCCCAGCCTAAGCCTGTTTTTTTGGGGTGCTTCATGAGCTTTTGGGACACTCCCACAAGGGTCTCAGTGTGTGAGGTTCTGTCCTCCCTCCTGGTCTGTGAATGACCATAAGCGCTCCCCTCTGCCACGGGGCCGAGGTGGGGGGCCCTGTTGTTCTATGCGGGGGCCTAGACTGGGATCAGGATCTGAATATGGTCAGAGCTCCAGAGTCCTGTTCCAGGGGCAGAGGACAGAGCTCAGCAGTCTCTCTCTCTCTTCACTCCCCTCCCTCAGCTCAATGGGCTCATGCCCTGGGGGTCCTGCTTACTTGCCCGCCTGCTTCTGTTTCCTGGATCAGGGCTGGGGAAGGACCCTGCTGCTGGCTGTGTGCCCTGAGGGCTGGGCTCCACGTGCTCACTCTGGTAGAAGTCCCCCTGCTCTTCCCCCACTCTGTGCCCGGTGTTCCTCGGGGTGCAGCTCAGGAGACTCCCCCGCTGCTGTGAGCTGAGACTCCCAGCGCCCTGGGGCTGCCTCCGGGAGGCTGAAGTTCTTTGGCTCTGGTGGGCCACCCCTCTGGCAGGCTGCCTCTCCGATCCCGGGAAGCAGAGCCTTTCTGCTCTTTTCCAGGTTACCTTGAGTAGGAGAACTGCCTCACTGGGTCCCTTTGTGGGTTCTGTCTCTCAAAAGTTTAGTTAGAGTCCTTAGTTTATTAGTTTTTATCAGAGAGCTCCTAAGACTTGATCCATTCATGTGGCCATCTTGGCTCCCTCTTGCTTTTCTTAATCTTTACCCTTCATGATGACCTTTCTGTGGGTGTTCAAAGACCTTACTCCCTAATACTTATTCTGTGTCAGTGACCTCCTGGCTGTTTCATATGATTAATATATAGCTCTATTTTCTTCATTTGAAAACTGTCCTTCTTATCCTTTGACTGTTTTTCAATTTGGGGTTGACTTGTCATCTTACAAATTTGATTCAATTCTCTTTATATTTTAGAAATGAGACCTTTATTAGAACTTCTGGTTGTGAAAATTGCTTCCCAGCTTTCTGTTTTCTTTCTAATCTTGGCTACATAGTTTTATTAGTACAAAAGCTTTTTAATTTAATATGGTAAAAATCATCTATTTAGTAATTTATAATGTACTCTAATTCTTGTTTGGTCATAAATTTCTCCCCTTTTCATAAATCTGACAGAATATTTCTTGATCTATTAATCGGTTTATCACCCTAAAGACATCAAGTCTAAATCCTGTATCCATTTTGACCTTATTTTAGTATATGGTGTCAGATGTGTATCGAGAGTATTTTGCCATATTATTTTCCAGTTTTCCCAGCAGTTTTTGTCACATAGTGGGTTCTTATATGAGAAACTAATGGTCTTTGGGAGATTACTATAATCATTTACTGTGGCATCTTTTGTACCTATCCTAATCAGTACCAGGCAGTTTTGATGATTTGCCACTATATAGTATAATTTTTGATCTGGTACAGCTAGGCCACCTACGTTTGCATTTTTTTCATCAGTTCCCTTGATATTTTTGACCTTTTGTTGCTCCAGATGAATTTTGTTGCTATTTTTTCTAGCTCTGTAAAATAGGTTTTTGGTAGTTTGATTGGTATGACACTGAATAAATAATGTAATTTATGTAGAGTTGTCATTTTTATTATATTAGCTTGGTCTAAGCATGAGCATTTGATGTTTTTCTGAGTGTTTTGATCTGACTTTATTTGTATGAAAAGTTTTTTGTAATGTTGTTTATACAGTTTCTGGATTTGAACTGAGGAGCTAATTCCCAAGTATTTTATGTTGCCTACAGTTAATTTAAATGGAATTTAGCTTTCTATCTCTCTTGCCCTTGAGTTTTGTTGTTAGCATATAGAAATACTGATGATTTGTGTGGGTTTATTTTATATTCTGCTACTTTGCTGAAGTTGTTATTGTTTCAAGTAGTTTTTAATATGATTTTCTAGGGTTCTCTAAGCATACCATCATATCATCTGCAAATAGTGATAGTTTTGCTTCCTCATTGCCAATTCTAATTCCTTCAAATTCTTTTCCCTCTCTTATTGGTAAAGGTAACACTTCTGATACTATATTGAATAGTAGTAGTAACAATGGACATTCTTGTTTCACCTCTGAACAAATTATTTATTGAAGTCCTTCCTGTTTAAGTGTTAATTTTAGACAGCTACCCTCTATAAAATATATTTTGGAAAACATAGTAAACCCTAATATTCAACAACTTTTTGTATGAAGGTGAATTAGAATCAGTAATCATCTTTCCAGAAGTTATAGACATTTGAGTCTGTCTAGTTAGTATATATCAAGGGTTTGTTTTCTTCTCCCCCACCCTCCACAAGATGTCTTTATAAAATAAGTAGAATTGGCTGATATTACTAGATGTAGTATTGCACTTTAAATCTAATTTATTGATTTAGGGAAAAGATTTGGAGGTTAATAATCTTATAGGTAGCATTTCTATAGTACCTACTAAATGTCAGATACTACAGTAAGTGCTTTAAAAATATCTCATTTTAGCCTTGCAAGAACCCAGGGATCTAGAAGCTATTATTATCCCCACTGTAGAGTTGAATCACCAGAGGTGAACAGATTAAGTTACTTGTTCAAGTCACATAGCTAGTAAGTGGCTGAAGCCACATTTGAATGCAGGTCTTCTTTATTTCAGACCTAGGACTCTATCCCCTGTATCACCTTGCATTTGAGTAACTATAGGTAAATAACTTTTAGTTTAAAGAGAGAAATATAACCAGAAATTATAAAAAGACTACTTTAGTTTCAGAAGTGTTGTTTTCCTGTGATAGAGAACATTAGGTGTGTTTTCTGAAGTGCCACTTAACATTTTACTGTGTTTAGAGTGACCTGAGAAAATGAGTTTGTTCAATACCTTCTCAGTGACCTGTTAGGAAGAAAGCTTCCCATGTGGATCTAAGGAATCTTTGGATAATAGAGTATGTAGTCCTTATTTTGCTTTCCCTTCATTTTCATGATTCCCTGTATCTTATAAATGACCTGCTCTTTTCTCATGCTTCTTCAATGCAGATGATAACTAAATTGTTCTAAAGAAGACTGAGATTATTTGTATAATTTGTATAAAGTGATGAAGGCTTTTTGTCTGTACAGCATGACTTTGTAATCTAACTTGAAAGAGTTGGACCGATTATTTCTAATGTCTCTTACAGCCCTGTGAGTGGGGTTGGGATGGGGAGGTGTAGTTACTTTTTACTAATAAACTTGTCAATTTAGACTTCCCATCAAGAGTAGGTATTTATGTTTTATCTGAAGTAGTGATATTTTAAGGCAAGACACAGCTCATATAAACTGCTTACCAGGGCAAGGACTAACTTATGGGGCTTGGTTCTAGGGCTGCTTGCTCCAAAAATGAATTCAAGAAATTCACTTCAACAAACATTTATTATCTATTGTATATGGAGCAATTTTCTGAGTAGTGTTGAAAAATATAAATTTTTGGTAGGACTCATTGTCTGCTTTTATGGAGTTTTTACCACCTTCCTTAGAGTTGTAATGAAGAAATTGCTTTGTTAACTGTAAAGCACTATATAGTTATGGATTAATAATAGTATATTATAAATATTTTTATATTTTCTGTTGGCTCTGAATCCTTCTCCTTTTGAATTTTACCAGTTACTCTATTGGTAAATGTAGGAGATAAGTCTGAGGCCAGGTTTCATTTGACTTCAAGCCCATAACTTTTTCATCACACTCCTTTTCATGCATGGTGCCCATATTTCTTTAGTCTTTTTTTTGAGGGGGGATATCTTTTGATATATACATAAATTGGATTTAAGTGAGGAAGTGTTGTATAAATTCATTGACCTCATTCTTCTGGAGTCATCTCAAGATGCCTGATGATGGCTTGGGTTGCAGTGGTGAACTCAGTGTCCAACCAAACTGTTAAGTATTCCACAAGGACTGCTTCAGCTTCCTTCATGACTGTTAGAACAATTTGTTCTCATCATCTGCCCATTCCACCAGGGGAAGTCTCTACGTGCTTGGGGTAGACATCCCCCAACTCACCAGAAGGGTTTGAGATCCTTTGGTTACCTTCAACATGGTTTAACCCTTGTGCTGAAACATTTACCAGAGTTTGGCTGCTGTGCCTGCTGCAGTTTCTTGGAGCTACACTTGAGAGTTAGGTGAATCACCTTACTTTTCATGCATGCTATTTTTTTTTTTAGTATCAATAGAATGAAAGTATTATGTTAGAGTAATTTATATGTGTTATCTGCTACTAATTATGAGCTCTTCATACCTAGGAACACTATCTTATTAAATTTTTCACTCCTGATGCATAGCAAAGCATTTTATACTTAATAGGTACTTAATAAAGATTTTTGGAAGATGTAATAAGTGGTAGCACAATTTTAGACTAGAAATGAAATGGTGAATTTCTAATTAGATTCCCTAGATAATCCATCTTGTGAAGAAAATTACTTATCTTAAGTGATCTTTGAATCACTGCCTTTTTGTAAGCATCTGGGCCTTGGACTCATACTTCGTGACTTTGCAGCCTCTTGAAAAATTAGAACAAAGGAGTGGTGATTAATATTCCTTAAAAGAACAGTAGATTGGAAATGAGTTGTGGGATTAAATACTCCTTCAAAACATTTTCTTCTTGAAATTCTTGACTTGATATATCATCTGAGATCACATTATGATCTCCATATTTTTCATGTGTTGAGTGTCCATAAGGACCTAAAAACCTAACCTTTCAGATATACACGTTTCATAGGGGAAGCAACGTGGCATGGAAAAAACACTTGATTTTGGGTCTTGAGAGACCTATGTTTTAGTCCTGGTATGCCCTAATGAGCCTTGTGGCCTTGAGTCTTAGTTTCTTCTGTCAGATGTTACCAGAACTATTCTTTCCATTTCTACTTTCTTTAAATTAATTCACTTCTCAAACTCTTCTAATATTACTACTTGATTACAATGTCTTTTTCTTGAGGGTTGGGGTGGTGGATACATTTCTTCCCTGCTACCAAAGAGAAAACAGATTGATCTTTTGAATTCTGAACTATAAAAAGCTAAGCCCACTAAGTTGGTCTAGTACCACTATGGTGATTTTGGAGTGGAGGATCCCCAGACTGACTGAGGAAAGATGAACTGTCTTAGGTTGGAAACAGAACTTCAAAATTTAGTTCTGTTTTCTCTTTTTCATCTTGCTCCCCTGAACCCCATTCCTTTTCAAAAGAAAAAAGGAAAGCCCTTGTGACAAATAGGCAGAGGCAAAATAAATTTGTACATTGGCCAACTCCAAAAAAAAAAAAAAGATTTAAATTTGCACCTTGAGTCCATACCTATCTTTTAGGAAGTTTGTAGCTTGCTTCATTATATAGGGCCTTTGAAATCAGTTATTGTATTGATCAGAGTTCTAAGTTTGTCAGAATTGTCTTTAAAGTATCATTCATCTATAAATTGTTCTCCTTGTTACTTGTTACTTGACTCTGTATTATTTCATTGTAGACTTCCCAGGTTTCTCTGAGATGGGCATTTTCATAATTTCTTAAAATAATATTCCAATATATTCATAGCTCCTAATTTGTTAACCATTCCACAGTTAATGGACACCCTTGTAGTTTTCAGTTTTTTGTCATCACAGGAAGCAGCTATAGTAAATATTTTTGTGAAGATGGTTCATTTTCCTCTTTCATTCATTCCTTTGAGGTATATAGGCCATTGGGTGGTATTCCTGAACCTCACTTTTGAGGTTTTGTTTCCTAGAATTGTTTTCTCTTCCACCTGTGCACTAATCTGCCTTTTTTTTGCCCTGAAGCTCCTCTAATATTTGTTCTTTTTTTTCTATATTTGCCAATCTGATATGTAGTAAGGTAGAATCTCAGAGTGGTTTTAATTTGCATTTGTCTAACTAGTGATTTGGAGTACTTTTTCTTATGACTGTGCTTGGATTTCTTCTCCTGAGAATCTACTGTTCATATACTTTGACCATTTAGCCATTGGGAAATTTCTCTTATTCTTAAAAATTTGAATCAGTTCCTTATGTCTTGGGTAAGAGACTTATGTTGTTGCAAAGATTCCCCCTGCCCTCTTTTCCTCTTTCTATTACAAATTTTATATAATTCAGTTTATTCATTTTATCTTCTGTGATCCTCTCTGTTACTTGTTATTTTATGAACTCATCTATTCATAGATGTAAAAGGTAATTTCTTTCTTACTCTTCTAATTTGAACATGATGTCATCTGGGCCATGTATTAATTTAGAACTTTTCTTGGTTTAAAATGTGAGGTGTTTGACTATACCTAGTTTCTTCCAGATGGCATTCCATTTTCCTCAGCAGTTTTTGTTAGTGAATTCTTACCCAAATAGTGCTTGTTTTAAACTTAAATTTTCACTGATTAGTCTCTATTTTCAGTCAGTACTAAATTATTTTAATAATTACTACTTTGTTGTATAATTTGAGATCTGGTACTGTTAGGCTCCCTTTTTTCTCCCTTTTTTCCATTATTTCCATGAGATTTTTAACTTTTTGTTCCTCTGGATGAAATTTGCCCTCTTTAATTTTTTTTTTATAGGTTTTTTTCAAGGTAATAGGGTTAAGTGGCTTGCCCAAGGCCACACAGCTAGGTAATTATTAAGTGTCTGAGGTCAGATTTGAACTCAGGTCCTCCTGACTCCAGGGCTGGACTCCACTGGACTTCACTGCGCCACCTAGCTGCCCCCCTCTTTAACTTTTTGATCTATAAAATAATCCTTTGAAAGTCTGGTTGATATGTCACTGAGTAAGTAAATTATATTGTCCTACCCATGGCAGTTATTATTTCTCTACTTAGGTCTGTATTTGTTTCTTTGGAGGATATTTTGAAGTTGTAGTCACATAATTCCTATGTATGTTTTCGCAGGTAATTTCCCTAATATTTTATAGAGTATGTAGTCATTTTAAATGGAAATTCTCTTTCCATCTGTCCCTACTGGGTTTTATTATAACACATAGAAGTTTGTTGTTGTCTGTATTTGGTTCTATAAGTAGTTGGTCAGTTCACAGATTTTAATTAAATGCCTCCTTTGTACCAGGTAAGTGCTGAGGATACAAAGGAAGACAGAAGGGAACTTCTGCTCTCAGGAACTCACATCAGCAGGAAACAGCTGTGTGAAGAAAACTGTACAAAGGACAAATTAGAAATAATCTAAAAAGGGAAGGAGCTGGAAAGGAAGGAGGTTAGGAAACCATTATTTTTATCTGAGATTTAAAAGAAGCTAAGGAAGTCAGTAGGCAGAAATGAAATTTGGGGAGCCAGTGAAAATGACCAGTTAGGAGATGGAGTGTCTTGTTTGAAATTCAGCAAAGGGGTCAAAGGTTATGTGGGGGAAAGAAGAGTGTCAGGTGTCAGAAGAATAGCCAGTGACAAAGAACTTTGAACTCCAAATAGAGGATTTTATATTTGATTCTGGAGGTAATAGGGAATCACTGAAGTTTATTGAGTAGGAAAAGTTAACTGAGTCAGATTGTTATTTTAAGATCAGTTAGGATAAAGTGGAGTGGGAATCAACAAGCAGGCTGTTGAAATAGTCTAGGTGTGAGGTGATAAGGGCTTGCCCCAGGGTTAGGTGGGAATGTCAGAGAAGAGAAAGGGTGTATGTCAGAGATTGTATGTTTATTTCAATATTTTGTTTATTTTCCCAAATACATTCAAAGATAGTTTTCAGTAATCCTTTTTTATAACATATTTGAGTTTCTCATTTTTCTCCCTCTATCCCTTTTTCCCCTTCCCCTGACAGAAAGCAGTCTTAATATTATACATGTACATACTATATTAATATGTATGTTTATGATTCTTAGACCTAAATATATCCATATTTATCATGTTGTGATAAATATATCTATTTATCATGTGAAAGAAGAATCTAATTGAAAAGGGGAAAAACTATACATAAGACAACTTTTAAAAACTGAAAATAATATGCCTTATTCTACATTAAATTCCATAGTTCCTTCTCTGAATATGGATATTGTTTTCCATTTCAAGTGACAAAGATAATGAGTTCAGGTTTGGGCATTCAGTTCTAGATGTCCAATAAGCAGTTAGAGAAGTATGACTGGAAACTGAATATGTAGATTTGAGAACATTAGCATGGAGATAATAGTTGAATTCATATGAAATGATAGTTGTTAGGTCTTAATAACTTCTTTCCATTTGTACAGTCATTGCCCTCATTGTGACTTATTTTCTT